>NC_141332.1:4240000-4595000 GCF_037954235.1 Aulostomus chinensis | reverse complement strand
TCTAAAGTTCATTTGTATGGGACTGACACACTAACAGTAATATGAATGGGCTTTGACCTGATTTGAAGGGGAGTTCAACCAATATATGATGGGCTGCAACAGTGCGCTTCCTCCTGCTGCCCTTTGCTGATGCTATCTTAGCGATGCTGCAGGCTTCAAAGCAGCAGAGTGAGGAGAAATGTCAGGGTTCCCTCCTCACAAATCCCTCGCAGCACTGTCCACCAACAACACATGGAAGGAGATGGAGTGGTTGAATATTCATGAATACATTCATGTTATGTTGACAAGCACTTTTCTAAAAAAAATAAAATAAAATAAAAAATAAACTTTACATAAACATATGAAAACAGAAAAACAAGCAGAAAACCAGAGGTAGTCGAAGAGTTTCATCAATTATCAACAGTCTGCTGCCATTTGACCTCATTCAGGCCAAACGTCACAGACCTGTCACTCTAAGCATGATTTCCATTCATAGAAATATGCTTTGACTTGATTTGAAAATGATTCTCATCATATCTTACCAATATTATATAAAGAACCGGATTTGGGCTGCAGCTGCATGCAGCCATGATGTGTCTGAGTGATATCTGGGTGAGCGGCACCTCTACAGAATCCATAGAGACATCAGAGTGTATCTGCAGCCCCCCAGTTCCAGTCACAAACACACCTGGTCAACCAACCAGAAGCGAGCACACACAGGAGGCTAGGTGGCGCCACTGAGCTTTTGGTATTTGGTCATCCATTTGTCTGCTGTTAGAGTTGTGTTGCATAAAGTGGCTTTCATGTGCTTGAAGTGCGTTCATTTTGGTAAAGTTTGTGTGCAATGTGAGTGCTTCCACATGATTAGCGCGCTGGTTTATGGTATTGGTTGCAGAGTGCGGGGGCCTCTGGGGTTGTTGAAGTTTTTGAGGAACTGAACAAGTTCGGCCCTCTCCTTGTGTCGCTCACGTCTCATCCTATCAGCTCTGCCCTCGCGTTCTCCCACCTGTTTGGTTCTCTGTCTTGTTATTGTCAGATCTCTCATGCTGTGCTCTCCTCTGGGATTCTAGTGTTCTCCAAGTTATGAGCTGTCGGTTCACAGGGATTAAAACATGTTCTCTCTCCATCCAGAGAGAGACGATGTGAGGTGATGCACTTCTCCCTCTGGCTCCTGGTCATCTCAGTAGGATCCTGCAGTGAGCGATGGGTCGTTACATGATCATGTGTAGAGGAAGAACATTTCTGAAACATCGTCTCCAGTGTGTGATGCAACCAGTTTGACAATCAGTCAAGTCAGTTCAAGTCCAGTCAGTTTTATTTGTGGAGCACCAAATCCCAACCAAAGTTCTGTCCTGACTCTGTCCAAGTAGAGCAGGTCCAGCACCTCCCTCCTTCAATGAACCTCCACCCAACAATTCTCCATCAGCAGCACATCCTGCAACAGCAGCCACCAGAACCTTCCTTTACCAGGCAGGAGGGTGGAGCAGATCCAGAAACATGCAGATATTTGCAGCACCGGGACGATGAACTCCAATGACCTGGACTCAGTTGTCTGTCTTTTTCGTCTTGACCTTTTATAGTGAAGGTGCTCTGTTGTTTTGCAGGACATTACACAGCCGTACATCCATAGCTGAAAAGGTTATGATAGCCTTCATTTAACTATTTACAGTGACTTCGTGTCCCTGATTCCCTTTGCTCACTGTCTTACACCATTTTTCATCATTATGTTTGTGTGTCTGCATCCTTCCACACTCTCCTTTATTTTCCTCTGTGACTTCAGTGTTTCCATCTCTCTTCTCCCCTGGCAGTTACTTCAAACCAGATCAAGTTCAGTCACTTTGACCACAGCAGTTTGCACAGTTTTTTGTGTGTGTGCATGTGTGTGTGTGCGTGCGTGCGTGCGTGCGTGTGTGTGTGTGTGTGTGTGAGACAGAGAGACATTTTTCTCTCTCATCTTTAACAAGACAGGCCAATTTTCAGGTCCCCTCTGTCTTAGTTTCAAGTGTCAGTTGTACATTTTCTTCCCTCTGAGATCTTTGACCAAAATCCCTGAATTGCCAGCCTCCTTTATTTCATTTTCTGTGTCTTTCCTTCTTTCTGCCACCTCCTCTGTTTCAGGAACAGTCCTTCCCTCCCTCCTTGCCGTCCATCAGTCTCTTTAAGCTCTATTGACATGACGTCTATCTGCGAGCTTTAGTTTTCATTTCTACTGTCACGTGTCTCTCGCTCAGTTTAACAACCAGCAGCAGAAGTGGCAGTGCTGCCAGGTATTTGCATATTAATGGAATCTTTGGATGTAGTCTAACAGAGCTTCACTCAGGTTATCCACCCCCTGAACAGGCACCCTGACTGACCAGAGGAGGCGCTAGTGCAGCTACCACAACCCTCAAGAAAGTCAGCTCCACCTGGTAGTACTCATTCCTTCCTATAAAAACTACCCTGCACTGTTGCATGTGTTTCCTCAGTGTGCTCATGTAACATATTGTAATATGGAATTGGACCTATTCATGAAGAGCATCAGCCTGCTGACAATAACATTCCACTGTGTATCATAACTCACATGCACCTCCCTCAGGCTAAAATGTTGTCACACTCGATGTTTGTGTTCTTTTCTTTTTATTTTCCAATAGAAAATAGAGTGACATCATCATTCTGACTTTGTCCTCAGGCAGTCGGGAGTTATCCTGGAATGATGTGCAATCACAACATGATCTACAAGTAGGTGCTTAGCCAGCGCCTCACCTGACTCAACTGTATGTGCATGGTGCCCTGTGTGTGCTATGGCCTTGACCCATCTTAAGTCATGTGAACATCAGCACAAGTCTTATTCTTTGACCCCTGACCCCAATCTTGGCACTACACATGTGAGAGTCACCAGTAACGTGGGCTGCAAATTCGATGACGGTTAGATTGTTGAGATGATTGAGTCAAAGTCAGAAAGACTTCCTGTGCAGAGATCCATCCATCCATCCATTTTCTTCTGCTTATCCTGTTAAGGGTTGTGGGGGCGTGGAGTCTATCCCAGTGGCTTTTGGGCGAGAGGCGGGGTTCACCCTGGACAGGTCACCAGTCCATGGCAGGGCCAACACATATAGACAGACAAACATTGGCTCTCCCAGCCACGCCTACGGTCAGTTTAGAGTCTGGATTAACCTGGTCCCTCTTGATGTCTTTGGACTGTGGAGGAAGCTGGAGTACCAGAGAGAACCCAGCAGGAACAGGGAGAACATGGAGACTCACACAGAAAGACCCTGTGCTGCAGCTGGGGCTCCAGCCACAACCTTCTTGCTGTGAGGTGACAGTGATGACCACTGCACCACCGTGCCGCCCCTGGGCAGAGATTTCTTGTTTTATTGTGAGAAGACACCTAGAATAAGTGTTTCCTGAAGAAACTGCAATGTAAACGCTGTGAGCAAAAATAAACAGTTGAAGTATTGCTGAAAACAGCTGAAAAGCAAAAGAATTAAAACCTTGACAGCTGAAGCTTCAATAAACATTAGGAAACAGCAGCATTTGGATGCACCTAATGAAGCAATGAGAGAGTGTTGTATATGCAGACAGGAGGAAATGAATGCATGTGCGTTTATCAACAGCCTGCACCCTGGTGCAGAGGCTCCCGTGGAACTGCACACTGTCAGGGAGAACTGTCATTTCAATGAAGGAGCTAACTCAGTGCCTCTTTGAACATCTGTTTAAGATGCTACTTGCACTTTAAGTCAGATTTCAAATGTGTGTGTGTGTGTGTGTGTGTGTGTGTGTGTGTGTGTGTGTGTGTGTGTGTGTGTGTGTGTGTGTGTGTGTGTGAGTGATTCCCTCTGCCTTATATATTCATATGTCTTCACACGTGGGCGAGCTTTGTGCTCACTTGATCTTTTTGTCTGTGACTTTCCCTGGAAATGTGTGGAACTTTGTATCTAAGCAATGTGCAGTTTGGGTCACATGTTGCCAGCGAGGAAGTTCTTGATGTGCAAATGAATCATACGGTAATCAGTCTGATATTTACGTGTGAAGCTTGGCTGGTTCATGGCAGTCATACATAGATTTCTCATTCTTCACACTCAGTTATGCCTCACTGTGTTTCTCTGAATTGTCTTTCTCGACACTCATATGTAGTTGACATGAACATTTCTGTTTTACCCCAGATGACAGTGACAGAGGAGGAACGTTAGGGCTCAAGGCGAGGAAGAGCAGAACATTTAAATGAGGCTGACCACATGTCCCAGTTCACAGTCTCAAACAGAGCATCCAAGTGTCCTCAGGAATAAATCCCAATGTCCTGCTTTCAACTGTGCAGAACACAGCAGCCAGAATATGTGACCCACCAATTTCTGGAAACTCACTCTTCACTGCCCACTCTTCTCATGAGCACATTTCAAACAGGTCACATCAATAATTATCATTTTATTCTACATGTTTTGATTATCATTTGATACCTAATTACTACCTTCCCAAGTAACCCATTTCCCCATCACTACAAGCTGTGACATCATCATCAGAACACACCTGGGGAACAATAAACCACACGCATGTATCTGGACAAACTAAGTTCATTTGCGAGTTCAAGGGTGCCGGGTGCGAAAACATCATTTGTTGAACCGAGTGCCAGCTCGCACTAAGTGTAGAACAGTGCCCTTGGTCACTGGCAGGTGTGGCATATCACCATGGTGATCAAACAGCAGGACTACAGCACAGGTGAGTCTGACTGGTCACAATAAAAGGACACTTTCAAAAGTATCACCATCATAACCAGTGTTAGGTCACTTTTAAAAGTTATTAGTTATGTTACAAATCTCTACAACAAAAAAGTAAGTGGTTACATTAGAAAGTAGTTTTGGAAGAAAGTGATTTATTGCAGCACTTTAGCAGCAACCTTCCTCACACGCGCTTCAGCGATGTTGTCCAGGTGGGAAGGAGCCGAGTGCACATTTACCTGTCAGTGCGGCGTTCAGCCCTCAGCTTCTCTGCTGGCTGCAAACAGGAATGAGTTGCAGACCCAGAATCTACTTTCTAGCTCTTGAATAATGATGTTTGACCAAAGTAGGAATCCAAAGCGTAGCAAAGCAGGCTCGCATGTATAGTTCATGTTCATTCAGCACAGATATTTTACAATTCTGCTGCAATGAATAAAAGCTCCACATTTGAAGCACCAATAAAGCAGAAAGAAGCTGAGGGTAACTGGCAGGTGCCAGCTGGTGAAACACAGGCAGCCCTGAGCGTTTAGCCTGCAGGCCAACATCACGCCTAAGCATGCAACTAAGGAGCCAGTTAACTGAATCAATGCCGAGTCTGACAGTGCATAAACGTCTTCCCACATCAATGCTGACAATACAAACTACAAGTGGAAGTTTGGAGTTGGAGTGATGACTCCAACATATATTTCCTTGATCACCATGTATTTGTCCAACACATCCATCCCCAGATCCAACCAGAGAAACTCTGTCGTGTCGGCGTCCATGAAGACCACGTCTGTCCTCCCTCCCAAACGTGGATTTTCATGGCCCTTGGTGTTCTTAGTCCTTCTTTCTATTTTACAGTTTCAGTTGAACAGCAAACTTTCAAGCCAGGGCTGAAATGATTACAGTCCGTTAGAAATAACCATGTCAGGGAGTTCAAGTTCCATAGGAAGCAGCTCCCTTCCGAGGAAACACAAAGCTGTTTGAATTCTGTTAATGGTCACAGATGTGTGATACGTTGTGGCGCTGCAGCCCACAGTCATAGACTTGGCTTTAATTGTGGTGTACCATCATGTATCATGGTGTGATGTGTGTGTGTGTGTGTGTGTGTGTGTGTGGGTTGAGGGAAGATATAAGAAGGGAACAATATAAGAACACATACTCACAAACACACTGTACAACGTGAAGCTGTTAAATCAACTGAAGCTGGTCTTGAGGTTCGGACACCAAACCGACTCATGTACACTACAACGATACTCAACTGATGCATAAGTTAACATGTCTCTCTTTCTTACCGTAGAGCCCAACCTTCTAGACATGTGCTGCCCGCTATTGATCTGAAAGTATGCAATCAACAGATTGGTTGTGAATTCTACCAATAAACATTTACACTGTGATATTTCAAGCAGCTTGCTGTTTATTCGGCTTCCTGTACAACGTAAGTCACGACTGAATCCTGATGTTGCGGCTGAATGTTGTCCAGTAAGTCTTTCCATCCACTGTCATGTAACTGGAAAAACAATCAGGTAATATAGAAACATATTTCCTAGGAGACGAGGCTAACTGTGTGAGTTCCAGGAACGCTGACTGGAAGATAAACGACGCTGTCGAAGCTGCAGGAAATTTACTGCATGGCCCCTTTAACACCTCAGTGCTGCAGGTCTTCTGCTCTCTGGGAAACATTTAACTTGAGCAAAAGGGAGGAGTTCCAAATATGAGACACCTGGCCACCACTGTCATGAGTCGGCCTGTTGAATGTGACTGCACTATTGCAACATTTTCAAAGGAATTTGGTGTGTGGGCTCCATGATGTTTCTCTCTCATTGTGCCCCAGATAGGAGTTTATAACACTGTTGGAGGTGTGGAATATTAACCTGCTGCTCCCTGTGCTGCTGCTCACTTGATGCTCAATAACAAGGTCGTCAATCCTCCAAATTCATCCCATCATGACTCCACAGCCGTCACAAGAGAACTGCAATTTGACACTTCATGCTGATTCATCCTGTGTGTGTGTGTGTGTGTGTGTGTGAGCATGCATCAATTTAACAGCTTGACTTTAACGCCGTTAAAAATTAGGAAGTGAATCATAGAGAAAATGATAAGGTGCTTAGCACACAGCTACATCTCATTTATCACAAACACGTACATGCACACGTTCAACCACACACACAAAAACACACTCACCCACCTACACACATACACGCGCACACACACACACACACACACACACACACACACTTCCTGCCCTTCTCCCTACCTCTCTGAGTGACAGCCGTGGCCGTGATGTCATACCAAACACTCAAAATAAACAAGTATAGGTCCGACTCATGTTCATAAGACCGTTAGACAGCGGTGATCTCCCGGCACATCCAGAGACGCCACGACGTCACTGTGGGAAGGCCAGCAACCACACCTGTGGCTTCAAAATATTCCATTTGCTCCACTTTCTCTGCAAAATTCACACCAATAATTCTTCCTATAACAGGGATTCCCATAGAAATGTACGACTGACTCGTAACCTGCGATGATGTAGTTGGTTTGACCTCACTCACAGTGGCAGTGGCATCGTTCCGGTCATTCAAGATTCTCGTCCTCAGCAATGATGGTTCACCACTTTCCTTCCAGGTGTTTTTCTTAATCCCATTTTAGTTGTTCCACCAATCTTACGTTTTGTTTTGGATTTTTTTTTTTGCTTGCAGGTCAGTGCCTTCAGAAACAAAGCAACATCTTTGACTAAGATAAGATGAAATAATGTGTTGCCAGCTGAAACATAATCATAGTAATTATCTAGTAAAAAGCTCTTATCTATCTGCTAAGGTAAATCCAGGTTTTCACTTTTTTGATTTCTACTGGCAGTGAATAAATCTACCGACACACCCGCTGACTGCTTCCTCCCCCGTGCACCAACACGACCGTTGTGTCTTGCCCAGGTTCTACTCTGGCCGGATGTCAGGATGTCTGTCATCAGCTGAGCTAATGTGCATCACGAGTGAGTTCTGCTTTTGTCATGCATGTCGAGTGCTTGTTTTAATCGTCTTTTCCTGTAAAAAACAAACACCTCTGATGCAGGAAAATGTTGGAGAACTGTACAAGACCACCACTCCACCCAGGAGTATTTAAGCCTCCAGGAGGCTGAAAAGCACCTCTGTCTCTTCACCTCCTACATCTCTCGTGTGAACATTTTGGCGGCAGGGTTCTGTGGAACTACACACCCAAACACAAATCTTCGACGAGTGCAGCGAGTTATGGTGCAGTTCATTAATCCCATGTCTTGACAATGTAGGTATCTTTTAAAATGAGCTTACATCTCACTCTAAAAAAACAGAGGAAAGAGATTCTGATTGGCTAATGAACACTGCTCATTATATGTCATATATACAGGACGGTTTTGAAGTCGCTCCTGAAAATTACGGTCATTTACACTCTTATTGGTCAGAAAAATGTGGTTGCGGAACAAACTTTGGCTTCACACTGTTTTCTCTTGGATGCACACGGGACCCAAATGCAACACACTGCAAACGGATGGAAATGTCTTCAGAAACGCCACTTTAGTGGGCTGATTGGTTGTGAAATGAGATGGTTTGTTTGTACTTTGCAAACAATGGTCACCAATGACATCAATGCACAGCTTCATGTACATCATCATCTTTTTTTGTTAACACAAAACTGTTCATTTCGCCTGATTTCTAAAATCGCTCATTAATACTGACAAGTCTGTGTCCTGATTCAAATTCCACCAAACTCATGCTGCTAAAAAGCATCATCGTCATCATTTTGGCCACTTGTTACAGTGATTTACATGATTAGTCATCCACGTTTTCTGTGTTAAGTTCCTGTGATGAAGCCTTTTGCTTCTAGGCACTCAGGTACATGATTGGCAGTCTGTTCGTTGCCCCTCGTGTACTCAAGTCCCCGTCAGGAAGATAAACGCTGCCTAGATTTTTCAATGCCTCTTTATGACTAAATTTTCCATCCTTCATAGCTTCCCTTTGGCCATTACCCAACATCAACCCCTTCTCCCTCTGCTGAGGAAATGTATGAAATTATGTACACTAGACATGCATATGCATCCACAACAACCTGGACGACCATATTAGCATTCAGCGCTTCCTGCTGCACTGATTGATCCAGACTTCATTAACTGGCCTTCTCAACACCACTGTTGCCTTCCAAGAAAAAGCATTTATATGCAGCTTCAAGTTTCCTAATTTATTCTTAAACTTGCAAACAACTGTTCCACACTATCATATCTAGTGTTCTCATCAGAGCCGTCTACACTGCCGCCCGCTCCCTCTCCAGGTCTGGCCGTTTCTCAGCCTCGCTTCCACACCAGTATTAATCTTGTCCTCACACTTGCAACTTCTCTGATAAAACTATGACATGTAAGTGTTCAGCTGGACTGTCTTGGCAATCCTTATTTGTGCTGCTCTGAGGTCATTGTTCCCTCCTTCACATCAACAGACGTGGCTTCTAGACACTGTTTCATCAGTCCAACAACTTCATGAGTTTTCCCAAGATGTTCTTCAGTGCTGGATCACACAAAAGAAGATCCTACTGCTACCTGGCTAACAAGCTTCTGGGAAAAAGAGGCCACCAAGCTTCCAAATTCAGTTTCGACTCACTGAAACTCACGATTCTGTCCTCTCCAGTGCCACTCACAGTACTATGAAGTTTACAAGGAGGTCATCAAGCTGCAAGTGCTGGTGAATAAATGTAACCTTCCGTCACATAACAACTGCACAAGTAGCATCCCTCTTCATTCACCTGTCAGCTCCTCTAGCACACACCTGCACACACAAGCTGTAATATTTTAGTTGATCAAACAAAAACTGCATGTATGGTCAATTTCCAGTTTCCCTCACGTCGAGCTCTTTTCAACTTTCATTTCAATGCGACTCAAACATTGAGGCATTAAACATATTTCATGCATTAAAATTAGCATTAGCAGTCTGGCGTCAGTTTTTTATTTAACCAAACTTTCTATTGTTCCACATCTTTCAGACATTATTCATAGAATTCAACCTTTTTTCCAGCCAGCACGAGGAGTACCATCACCTTTTCAGGCTTTCAGCTCTCATCCAAATTTCTTCAGAAATTGCACTCTGTAGTTACATTGAATATGAATATTGAATGGTTGGCCTAATTCTGTCTTCTTCTGTGTTTTTCATTCACAGGTGTGAGGCAGAACGGCAACGCAGTCTGGAGAAACTCCTCAAGGTGGTTTGAGACCCAAACCAAGTTCAGTCCCTGAATGTCCAGGGGCCTCATTTATTAAACCTGGTGTACGATCCATACTAATAGTTTACGTACGCCGAAAAGCTGAAAAGTGCCTACGCAAAAAAAAAAAAAAAAAAAAAAAATCTGAAATATAAAACCGTGCGTACGCACACCTGCACGCACTTTCCCTTTCTAAATCCCAGTCCAGCCGGAAGGTTGCGCGGCAGGATTTGATTCATGTCCCTCCCTCTCCACACCCACAATTCACCATGGATGATCATACAAATTCCCTCATGAATGTGTTTTGCATATAAATAGGCATGATGGCTCCACGGCATTTCACACTCAATCATGGCATCAACCAGACGAAAGAGGAACTTTTCAGAGACCGAGATGGAGGTGCTTATTGATGAGGTGGCGGCGAGACGGGAATCTTTATTACCAACAAACGAAAAGCCACTGAATGCCACGCCATGGCCACGGCGGTAAGCGCGGCTGGCACGGAGCGCAGCGTCGCAGAAATAAAAAAGAAGCGGTCCGATCTGAAGGTGGAGGCAAAGAATAAAGTGGCTTTGCACCGCCGGAGCGTCGCGACTACAGGTGGGGATCAGAAAAAACATGAAGCGGGCACTAGTGACACTAGTGTTTGAACAAACGGCTCCGTTATCCACCGCCGCTCATGTGGTGAAAGTTCGTACATCAACATTGTAAGAACACAAACAAAAGGATTTAGTCACATTTATCTTCAAACAAAATCTGATAAATGCCTGTGGAAGTGCTCTCTTGCACATGTAGTCTACATTTGTAAACTAGGCTACAAAAATCTGAATCTGCTAAATCGAAATATTCAAAGTGAAAACTATTGGTTACATTTCAAATGAAATGTTGTGAATATAAATCCTAAATGTAGCAACACTGAAATGTCAAATCAATCGCTGCCATGTGGTTAAATGGAGGAAAGTGTAGCACTTCTTAACCGTGCTGGCAAGGTTCGTTTTCTGTGACGTTGCCGGCACCCCTTTGTGACTTTTGACTGAGCAGAAAAAGTAGTATTTCTACACACATTTATATGCGCTCTTTCCATCAACCAATTGTTCTCACCCTGTCACAATTGTCTCCAAAATGTGTGTAAGTAAGGTCTGTAGTTTGCTTAAAGTTGCGCACATTCCTACGCTAGTCTTTTTTTTTATAAATCCCAACTCTTGCATAAGAAGTTGCCTATGCACTTCCAAGCCGGTTTTGTGCGTAAGCAAGCTTTCTAAATGAGGCCCCAGATCAACATCATGGCTCAGGAGTGCAAAGCCGTCCTCAGTCCTCTCAATGTCTGCCAGAGGAGACGAACACAAAGGTCTCCTGGTTATCTGGAGGACCTGCAGAGCTGCGGTGTGAGACGTGTGCTCACTACTGGGAGGGGCTTGACCTGCCACATGCCACAGAGACGCATCCTCTGTACAGTTGGCCAGGCATATGATGATGCTGAAGAAAAGCTCACAAAGTACATGTCAGGGAGGCAGCCAGCCAAAGGAGGTCAGGGTTATTGACCCTCGAACATTGCATTCATGAATGACTCTGTATCAACTACAAAGCCATTCAGGTTTAACTGACATGCCTGCAGTGAATTTGATTCTCACCTCACAGCTCTGGGTGCAGCAGTATGATGGACGCGTGCGGCGAGAAACCTACAGGAGAGACCTCCTGTGTTGACTTCCCTGGCCAAACAATACAAAGATGCTTTCTCAAACTCAGCCGATGCTACACAGAGCAACAGCATCAGCAAGTCAGTCTCAATATCAACAACTGGAGGATGATTTAAAAAAACAAAACAAAAAAACAAGCATTTTTTTTCAGGTTGCTGCATCTTCCTTTCAGCTTAAAGTGTCTCCTTCAGTGGTGTGTTAGAGAGAGCCGATACATGTGTGTCTTAAGCGTGAACACCGAACATTCTGCAGGAACGCAGCCTCTGTTGGAAGGAGAGAGCAGCAACACCCTAAGTGTCTGTGTCTAAAATTAGCTTCTAAGATTAGCAGAGACCGACTGCTCCACTTAGCCACTTCAGCTCCGGAACACAAAGGTCACAAGCTCTGCACTGCATGGAAAACTGTGAAAAAGAATTGCTGGCAACAATTAATCAACAATTTTGGCAGCGATTTTGTTGAGCTTTTCGTTTAATTCAATATAATACACGTACGTGTTAAATTCTAATGCATACCTTCAACAACTTCACGAAGAGAGAGTGAGAAAACTGTTGTAAGATTGTTTACTTGAGAAGTGTGGGAAGTAAGAATGCCCTGGGTGCTGGCTGAGGTCTACTCTGGCAATAATTGCAATCAGCCCATGTGTCACACCCAAGCACATGTCCAAACATGGTGTCAGGTGTTCTTGGTTTAAGTCTTCTCCTGGGAAATTATTCTTCAAAGCGAGTCAAGTCTCTCTGTCTTTGACTTCCAACATCTTGCGGAGCTATTTTGCGCTCACAAAAGTATCACGTCCTAATATTTCCTGCACTGGTGGAACCCCAGATTAGAATCGAGCCTGAAAAGTGTCACAGAACTCGTGAATACCATGTAAAAGAAGTACCTCTCTCTACATCGTAGACACAGTTTTTTTAAGCTGCCGACCAAAAACAACACAAAAAAGACAGTAGCTAATAAAGTTGTACATTTTTTATTAAAAAAGAACACAACATGAGGAAATACGTTGAGCAAACAAACAAGAACATCCGTCAATCTCTTTCTCCGTTCGTTGCCATGCAACAGATGCATTAATTTCCATGCTAATTGTGACAAATCAATTCAGAACATGAATTTTGAATGAATGAAAATATATAGAAAATATCTCAAGACATTCCACACTGACGAATTGTTCCAGTGACAGCTGGTGTTGTCCACAAACCATGTCTCGGTTGATATAATTCGAGCTGAATTAGCACCTCCAGTGCATCTGTACAATAACACAGTGAATCATATTAACAACAGAGTTCATCAGCAAGTTGGCCCAGCAGCCCTCCTCAGCCTCATCTGATAGGCCGGGGAGTCCAGAACCTTCATGTGGGCGGTGAGGCTTCTCCTATACAGGTCCTCCCTCACTGCCACCAGGCCCTGCCTCACAGACTATATAATACAAGTATTTAGTGAGGGTGACTGAACCATTGACATTTTGTTGTGTTAATGCATTGTGCACAAGCTCCACTTTTATAGTTGCCATCATTCAGTGGAGCGAGCAGAGTTTGAGTGGATGATGCTGCAGGCATCAAGTGGATCAATTGTTTTGAAATTTCTTCAGTGGTCTTATTGGCACCGTTGGAAGTCTGTGTCCCTCCAGCAAATCTTCTTGATTCTGCAGCTGTCATGAAAAACCTCAGCTCTCAACCCAAAAAAGGTCGTGAAGCTCATAGGTTTGGTACAGAGGTCGGGACCTTTCATGACCTTTCCCTTTACTTATCCAGACAGTTTCATGGAATGCTTGGATTTCCTGTTCAGTTCATTGGAACAGGACAGAATTATCATCCAACAGTGGTTTGTTCCCACCGGTCAGCAGTGAGATTGAAGGCAGTAGTCATTTTCAAAAAAGGAAATAATTATGTGAAAGAATGCACTTTGCCATATCCAGAATGCTTTGTCAGAGGAAGGTTTGCTGTCTCTTCCATTCCAGGTCACTCAGTCTGTGGCCAGGGAGGATGTTCATATATGGAGGTCGCACATTGGGTGGAACCAAGACGGTGCTTTCTTTGATGATAGAGACAGGAATGACCCCAGAATCTTCAACTTTCTACAAATAGCTTTATAAAGTCATCAACCCAAATGGAAATAGCTGGTTTAAGTGAATTTACTCAGAAACGATTGGTCTTGCTTAAACATTTTTATTTGATTTCGAAAATTAATTCATCTGTCACAGTGATTCTCTCCTGATTTTTGGCTGCAGCTTCTTTGGGTGTGCTCAGTGTTGGATGTGTCTCATACCAACACGGTCTCTGCTGACCTCCAAACTGATGTCATGTGGCCGCACAGAGAAGTTACAAACACTTGCTTTGCGTTCATTGTTTCTTTTTCTTGTTTTCAAAATTGCTGCGCTGGTGCCACTGCTCTAAACCAGACCAGATTAAATGTATGTTTGGAACGTTTCTCTTCATAAAAGACAAGCAGACAGCATTAACAATACTGCAAGATAGGAAAGAGATCTTGTTAGTTGAGAATCAGACCACATGAAGGTCACATGATCACTGCACTGAGATGTCATCACAATCAGAATCAATCAGAATCAGGATACTTTATTCATCCCCAAGGGAAATTCTGTTCGTAACAGTGCTCCACTCAACAACAATAGGCAGGGAATGAAAGAGAACAAGGCTATGTACACAGTGACTGAAAGGACTTCAAACAAAGTGCAAAAGAACAGTGTGCAAAAATAAGTGCGCACAAAAAGTGGGTCATTTACATGAATTAACCCGAAGACAAGTGCAATCACAGAGATGTCCTGCACAATTTTATTGCCACTGGGAGAAAGGACCTTCTGTGGCGCTCAGATTTTGAGGTGGGGGTCTGAGTCCGTCGGTCCGTGTACTCCTGTGTTGTGGAGGGGGTGGGTGGTGTTGTCCAGGATGCTCCGTAGTTTCAGAAGCATCCTTCTCTCCGTCACCCCCACCACATCTCCAGCTCTGGGGATGAGTTCCGCAATGAGTTCCTCCCAAGAATGAGTACATGAGCTTTGATTCCGACCAAGAAGCTTGTGCCACTCGATACATTTCCACTGTCTGAATAAACCATGACAATTTTGCTGGAGTGCTTGTTTAGACGTTAGACAGCCATAGAACTCAGAAGTCAAGTTGGTCCCAATCTTTTCTCTCATCTTGACGTTTGGCATCGTATTATTTTGTCCTCCTGGCTCATGCAAATAGTGGGTTAATGACCTGAATGGGTTTTTTTTTCCCAGTACCAGGAGCAGCGGTTCACATAGCTACTGTAGAACCCCCAAAACTCCTCAAATGCCATCGCAGATACATGACAAATGTGAGTCAGACCTTTAATTCAGTGTGAATCTGATCCGCCATCCAGCAGTTGTTTCAGAGAGAAGTGAAGCCCCACTTATCTTTAATCACACTTTCATCTTAACAGAAAACTGCCAAGAGGAGATGTGGACATGATGTTCTTTTTGAGCTGTGGTTGCTCTGACAAGAGCGGTTGCACTGGGCCCTAAAACGGCCCTTTCAATGACCTGCATTAGACTATTCCTACATAAGTCCTCATCCCCTCCATCCTGTGCCCACTGGCTGCTGACTGAACATGACCTCCACAGTAGGAGGGACACCTTCCATGACACCTTCCAGTTACACCCACCGAATGACAATGCTGACCGAACCCCGGCTATTCAGGTTCAGGGTGGTCAAGGCAATGATGTCATCATAAGTCAGTTCTAAACTATGAAGGAAACGTCCTCATACATACTTTGTTATCTCTTACTTGAATTATTTCTAAGATCTGAAAATGAATTCAGGAGACAGAAGCTGCAGTTTCCCACTTCATGACTGAATATGCTACAACTCCACTCTTCTGCTGGACACTCCCACAAGCTACCTGCCAGCTTTTTCCTGGTCAAAGTCACATGACCCTTTAACTTACCTTCACGGGTGATCTATTGGTCGACAGACACGGATGTTTAAGATTGTCTGAATCAAGCGTATCTAAATGTCTGCAATGTGTTTCTCGATGACCCCGATCGAGGCCACGAGCCCAAATGCGTTGCTGGTGCTCTTTGACCTCTCTTTATTTCATTCTCAGTGCACTTCAGCAGTTGGTGAAGTTGTGCCAGAAAGGCACTCTGCCCCTAGAATATCGCCATTTTTAGAAATGGAAAAAAAAAAAATTCAAGAATATTCATTTTACTACCTGTTGTGCTCCATTCAGCCAGGTATGTTAACGACACATAGCCCAAAAGAGGGCATGGGCTGCAGCCAGCTAGGGGGCAGTACTACGACTACCATCACTGCTACTGTGTATCTAGATTCTTCTTGACTATGTAGTCCTGGCTTTCCTGAAATACTGCATCAAACACATATATTTCTGATAAGATCACATCATCACGTTCGGCCTGAGCTCAAGTTTGATCTTTTATCAGCCTGCTGTTTTTTCCAGGAGATGATCAGCGTGTACAGAAGCTCATGTCCCCCGGCGAGCTGCTGTCTTCCTTGTCTTCCTCTCGCAGCTTGACCTCTTCTTGTCCTGAACTGGTTACTTCTGACCTTTTGGGCCACTTCACCAATCACTACAACATTCCGGTTCTATTGAAAACAATGATCATCCCTTTTTTTATGAAATGCATCTTAGCCAGCAAAGTTCTACCCAAATATTCAAGACAGTGAATGTGTTTGACCATCCACAACCTGTCAATGTGTCAAAAGATTACTAATGAATATAGAATGTGGACGGTTGAAAATTATGTTAAAGAGAGAAACTGAGGACTTTTTTTGAGGTGGTTATCAAGCTGAGGAACCAAGACACCAGCGAACACAGCGGCACCCTTAAAACTCATGGTTGTATGTTCCATTTTTTTAAAGGAACTAAAATAAAAAATATCAGGAACCAAAAAAAAAAACATGGAGGCGGCATGGTTCAGTGGCCATGTAGCCACTGAAGGGTTGCTGGTTCGATCCTCATTTCCACCGGTGACCATGTCCAAGCATCCTTGAGTGAGATACAGAGCGCCGACCAGGGTTAACTCCGCCTCTCGCCCAGTGTCCCCCTTTATCCCTTTATGAATAAGTGGCATAGGAAATGGATGGATGGATGGATGGAAGAAGCAGGTTGAAACTTTGACTGATGGTGTGATTCCCCCTGACAGCCTCTCCTCTCACTTCTCCAGTGCAGTGTTAATTCCACTGGAAATGGATGTCATCAAGCATGTCTTTGCTTATGTAGCATGTATGTATGCACATATGTGTACGACTCATGTAATACGCAAATAAGCACACAACACACTGGACTGGTCTTCCCTGAGAGAAAGGAGAACATGCTGTCCCGTAACTCCTGCTCCACACCATCAAGGTACCTGGCAGCAGGTCACACTGATGATCATCATCACTGGACACAACTGTTCAACTCACTGGATAAAAATGGAAACCAACGACAATGCAGATGTTTTGAATGTGATTTTATTGTGCTGCATGCATGGCGAGTACATTCATTCATGATTCTACATTCTCCTCTATTTGATGATAGAATAGAGGCAATGACTGTATTTGAGTTGTTGTTCATGTTTTTGGGCGCCCGCTCACTGTCACGATGATGCACTCACTGAGTGAAAAGCCATTGAGGTCAGTTTTTAAAGGTCATATCATGATCAGCATTTCTGCTGTCGTGGTGTCAGATTAATCTTGTCAAATGTGATCGCAACCAACAAGTCACCTAGATAAGCAACAACTGTCAGGCAGACCTGACATGACCAGCGGGGTGCGGTTTTCTGTGTGAAGCAGGATTCCTGCTGGTCACACAGATATTAATCAGGAAGGGTTTCTGTGGGGGTTCCTCCCCCATAAACTCCCTGCCTTCCTGCTCCCTCTGCTGCATGAGGAGTGGGCGTGGCTCCGGCAGCTGCACACCTGGGAGGAATCACATCATCACCCACCTACAAAACCGGCTCGTGGGGGCTTCACCCTTGCCAGTGGATTCCACGTCTTCTGTGGTTTGTTGGCCCTCTAAGACGCTTCTAACTACTTACGCTAAGCAAGCTTGATCTCCTTCTTGGAGTATTCCGGCCTAGGCCATTGTAATATTTATGTTGCTGTTGCCCACCTGTTCATCGGCCGTCCTCACAACCAATCACCTTCCAGTTTCCACCTTGTTTAATACATCCATTTCTATTGCACCCTCAACCCGCCTCCGATTTTAGCTCTTGGATCCTCCACTACAACCCCTGGTTTCATACCATCACAGGTTTCACTGAGATCTATCCTCAGACACGCTGGAGGCTGCTGCAGTGATTGAAGGGTCGCTCTAATGGCCGTCCGTGTGACTCTGACTGCTGCATTCAGCGTGAGGACACCTGTGGCAACGACCAGTAGAGGGCACTTGAGCACCACCCTCTGCGAGAGAATGTTTTGTTTTTTTTAAGCATTTATTTAAGTTGTGTTTCTTTGCATATGTGTGTTTATGTATCTTTTATCCATGTTTATTCAAGCGCTCTGGGAACATGGCTATTCTTTTTACATGTGCAACATGAATAAATGAGACTGTTGCATCCCTGTAGAATGACTGTAATTTGTGCTACTCTCAATACAGTGCTACTCTCTCAATGTCATAATATATATATACACTGCTAAAAGATTGAAACATGAGGTGCATTATTGAGATCATGTTGGGGGTGAAGAAGCATCATCCATGAAACTAAAGGAATAAAAGAATGACAATATGATCATATTCATTGGTGTTCATCACAAGTCCCTGTTGACTATGAGTGTATGAATCACGAGGCACTTAACTAACAGTCTTTTGTTTCATCATCGTGAGGCGGGGCGAGTTTAACAGATATGCTGAGGTATTCAGAGGAAGAAATCTGTGTGAAATGACATTGAGAGCAGAGGAAACAAGAACAAAAAAGAGGAATGCAGAAATTCCCTCGTTGCCTTCAAAGTTAAACCCGTCGACTTCCTGTTTATTCCCTTAGCTTGCTCAGCCCTTTGATGTCTGTCTCTGAGGGAAGCCTGTGTGTGTGTGTGTGTGTGTGTGTGTGCGCGTGTTAGTGAGTGAGTGTGTGTGTGTGTGTTAGTGAGTGAGTGTGTGTGTGTGTGTGTGTGTGTGTGATCAGAGGGCAGGTAATGTTGGCATGGAGCTCATGTTCACAGACGGTCCACTGAGAAGCCTGTTCACTTGCTAGTGAGTGCAGCGCGCACACTGACAATGAACCATAAATAAGCATTAGCTCTCTCAGCAACTGTTTGTTTCTGTTCACTTTGTCTTCCTCATAATTGTCTCATCTTTTTGTAAGTGCTCCTAAACTCCCTCCAGCACTTCAGCTCCCGTTCTCCTGGTTGTCTTCTTGTGTAACTGGAGTTTTTTCAGAGACGAGCGTTATTGTTGCATGATTGCAGGGTTCAAAAGTCCAACGTGTCAGGAATATCAGGAGCTTTGCTGGATGTTTCTGGCAGCGTTGGCCTTATGCTGCTGTGTTTCGGTGTCATGCGGTGAGAAGTCGACCGTGTTGATGCTAATGATACTAATAATGCTAATAATGCTGCCCACTGCACACTGACGCGATGAGGGCTTCTCGTCCAGCTCTCTGGTGGCCTGATGTGCTCACTTCTGCTAATGGCATGTTTGGAATGTGAAGCATTTTTTTCACTTTGTTCACTGATCTGTGGAAATGAAGCTGAAGCGTGTGCATGAATTTGAAGTCATTGTTTTGTCGTACTTCACTTATCTCTGAGCTGCTGTATCCTCTGGGACTTGTGGTGGTACCCAGAAACAGGACCTGGTCCAAATTCAGAAGTTCAGAAATGTGACCCTGGTCTGATTGGTCCAACCCATCAAACCCCTTGTCAGTGCTGTTAGACTGTGAAGCTGCAGGTTTTGATAAAAACATGAACCTCTCACAGCAGAAAACAGGATTTGAACATTGTTGTCCTATGGTAAACAGCTACCAGCCTCTGACCCAAGTACCGATGACTGATGTATTCACAGTGAAACCAGTTTGTTGTTTCCAACTTGAATCCTGTGTGTGTTGTTGAATTAGGCTCGGAGCGGCTTCGTCTCTGCTGGCGCTGGCCGAGGAAACGTGTCAGGTTTTTACAGAGTGAACCGCTCATGTATGTGTGTTTCACTCACTCACGTTCAGAGATTCAAAATAAACACTAGAAAGCACACCATTACTGGAGTCACATGCTCAGAGTACCCCTGAGGAGCTGGACAATGGCAAAACCCCACGGAGTCACAGCGACACCATTGTGAGAAACACTTCAGTCAAAATGGAAGCAGCAATGGCAGTTGGCAAATGGACTGACAAACTATAAATCCAACACGATTAATGCCTCATCTCCAACTACATTAAAACGAGAAATTAACAATTATGAGGGAAATAAATTAAATAACTCTCATCAGCATTTGAGCACACACACGCACGCACGCACGCACATACGCACACACAACCATTATGCTGATAACTGCACATGTGGCTCCAAACACAGCAATGGTCCTGACCCATGCTAAGAAGCCACAGCGGGGATCTGACGGCTCCTGGATCACACACAATAACATGTCATATTCACACATGAATAATAATAATAACAACAACAACTATAATAATAGTAATAATTTCCTGAGAGCTTAAGAGAACATGAGCAATTGCTGGCCGAAAACAGCCCAATATTTAGTCATGAAGAAAAATCCAGGTGGAACCTCCTTCTGCGTCACCTTCAGGCTCAGGGAGACTTTGGGTTGCCGGCGTGTAAGTGAGGGGGAGATGTCTCACTAATTCTGCGGGTCATTTGCACGTTGAATGACAAATAATGGGAGTAGATGCACCACGGTGAGTGAGAAGCAGGGGGAGAGACAGTGCAGCCCACATGATGCACGGGTTTGGTGAGCAAATGCAACACAGGATATTGATCTGTTGTGAGACACCAACAGAATTCACAAGCATCTGTCTAGAGTAACACTGTATTTGATGTGAGCAGGTTCAGGCAAAATGACCAGAAACCTCCATAATTTAACGAATTCCTGGTGCTGGAGCTTCCTGTGTGTTGACGCTGCAGGGTTGTGGAGCCCATGCAGGGGGAGAAGCCCGTGTCTGGCCCTGCAGTAGAGACAGGCAGGCAGGATTTCATTCCAGCCTATTTCACTGTAAGCCATGTTTGCAGTCCAGATGGCTGCAGATGATGGAGAGCACGGCCAGTGTTGGACAGTCAGGGTTGCTGGGTGGACGTCTGCTAGCTTCGTCCCTCAGTATAAAGAAGACAGCAGGGGACAGATAGAGAATGTGCTGCAGTCACTACGACACCTAAAGACCTGTTTTTTTAATTTCTAAGTGACCAGATTTCATAGCACAGCCAGAGTGGATTATTAAGATTAGAACAGCCATCAACTCTGGACGTGTTTGGCGAGAAGCCTCACAGGTTCCAGAAATATTGGTAGGACCAACATGTCCTGGGACTAAGAGACTCAGGGAGTCGTAGACTTTTAATAGCAGTAGCTGAGCTCGCTTGAGTGGTTCAGAGATTCATGGCTGTGTTGCACAACAGCAGATTGTGCTCCAGAAATGAGCCGTTTCAATTCCTGATAAGTGGTCAGTTTATCAAATGGACGCATGTTTACATTGTTCGATTGCAGCTGATGAGGTCAATCAAACAGCAGCTGGAGTTTTAATATTTGATTGACTGTTGACACTCGACATGGATGAACCCCACGGAGAGCTTCCCATGCTGATCCAAGACAGCTGGATGCAGCCTGACGCAGCGCTCCACTGTTGACTGTATGGATTGAAGCGGGGTTCCTGCTCTGCTGCAGTTTAGCATATTCAATACAGTAAATAGTTGTGTGGAGCAGTTTAGTAGCTCCGCCCTCCTGTTACCGTGACACTGGGATTAAGCCCTATCTTCAAATGATGTCACACTGTTCCTCTCGGTAGAAGAACTCATGTCCATCTGTCGTTAACAGCGTACATTTGAAGGGTATTTACAGCGTTACCTCAAATTAAGAACTCCCAGCCAGCAGACGATACTCCACTATTTTAAGAGACAAAGATCAAATTCCTTTTGTGCTCCAGAACATTCAGTCTTTCTCCATTGCCTCTGGTCCGTGTCTGAATCGAAGCAAATGTGAAGTCCTTTGTCTTCAAAACACTGACAACAAACTTTTACATGGAAATCCTGTGAAAGACATCATCGTCTACTTAGGTGTTCACTTGAGTAAAAACCTTTTCACTCCACAAGATTTCAATTTTAACACTTGATTGAAAATAAGGCAAGGCAATTCTATTTGTAGAGCCCCTTTTCCCCACCAGTTTGTCTCCAGGCTTCATGGCATCATAACAACATCCTCTGCCCTCAGAGCCTCACATCCACTGAGGAGAAACTCCATAGAAAACCTTTAACAGGGAAAAATCTGAGAAACCTCAGGGTGAGCAACAGAGGAGGATCCCTCACCAGGAGGGACAGACGTGCAGTAGATGTTGGCACAGACAAGAAAAGAGTTTACAATGCAAAATGGAGGAAACATGGAAATGTTAATAACAGTTGAAGAAGGAAGCTTCTGGTAGGGGAGGCAGGGAGAGCAAGCCAGCTTGATGGGGGACTGGATGGTAGACTGGTTCATGGGAGGGGAGGCAGGGAGAGCAAGCCAGCTTGATGGGGGACTGGATGGTAGACTGGTTCATGGGAGGGGAGGCAGGGAGAGCAAGCCAGCTTGATGGGGGACTGGATGGTAGACTGGTTCATGGAAGGGGAGGCAGGGAGAGCAAGCCAGCTTGATGGGGGACTGGATGGTAGACTGGTTCATGGGAGGGGAGGCAGGGAGAGCAAGCCAGCTTGATGGGGGACTGGATGGTAGACTGGTTCATGGAAGGGGAGGCAGGGAGAGCAAGCCAGCTTGATGGGGGACTGGATGGTAGACTGGTTCATGGAAGGGGAGGCAGGGAGAGCAAGCCAGCTTGATGGGGGACTGGATGGTAGACTGGTTCATGGAAGGGGAGGCAGGGAGAGCAAGCCAGCTTGATGGGGGACTGGATGGCAGACTTGTTCATGGAAGGGGAGGCAGGGAGAGCAAGCCAGCTTGATGGGGGACTGGATGGTAGACTGGTTCATGGAAGGGGAGGCAGGGAGAGCAAGCCAGCTTGATGGGGGACTGGATGGTAGACTGGTTCATGGAAGGGGAGGCAGGGAGAGCAAGCCAGCTTGATGGGGGACTGGATGGTAGACTGGTTCATGGGAGGGGAGCGCGGGCCAGTCTGACAGTAGGGAATAAAAAATAACCAAAAGTATATCTAACAGTTGGCTCCAAAGAGATCTATCCATCATTGGAAGAGTCCTCCTTTCAAAGGCAGGCGGTCTGTCCTGCTTTGTGCTCCCCTCGTTGTCCTTATTTGTCTCAAACTTCTTTTTAAAGTTTATTTGGCAAAATCAACGACATAAACTGAACAAGTTGGTTTATCTGATAGTTGATCCGAAGGCTGCCTCAGGTAATTGATTCTACTGTTACTAATCATGCTTTCAAAACCAAAAAGATGTCCACTCAATGGTGAAAACTCCTTCTGGTATTTTATTCCCTGTAACACACTTTAAAACTGTGGGGTCAACGATTTCTTCTTAAATGTAACGAGACTGTAAAAAAAAAAAAAAAAAAAAAAAAAAAAAGACGTAAAAAAGGTCAAATGACTGGCGGCTGCCAAACAAAAACCGTAAAATTAAAGGAAAATACCTTCATTAAAATTATGTGCAAAAACATTTCTTTTAGAGAAATTTTCATTTAAAGTTTAACAGTAAAAAAAACATTTTTGTTACTTATTTTTCATTAACTTCTACATTAAAACACTTCACAATTAGGCGATAGTGCTGCAATTTTTTGTATTTCACAGCTTTTTTACGACATTTTTATGCTAAAAAACTTTCAATTGAGTGAGAACACTAAGTTCAGCTGAGAAAAACCTATTATTTTACAAATTTGCCCTATTTTTTATTGTAAAAGAATGTTCAATTAACTGATAATGCAGCAAATCAAACAGAGAATCTTCCCTCAATTCTGATAACAAAAAACATTCAATTTAGCAGAGAAAGACAGCAAATTTATGAATTTTGCCAATTTTTTTATAGTAAAAAAACATTTAATTGAGCGATAATGCAGCAAATTAAACAGGGAGACATTTTTATTTTAGAGATTTTTCCTTAATTTCGAAACCAAAAAACATTCAATTAAATGATATTGCTTTGAATTGAGCAGAGAAAAACAGTTGTTTTACCGAACTGTCGGCAAATGAAAAAGAGAAAAACTCCTATTTCACACATTACTCCCCAATTTATATGTCAGAAAAAAAGTCATTCTATTGTCGTAATGCTGTAAAGTCAGCAGAAGACAGTTATTTGGTACATTTTAATGGTTAAAATAAGTGATAATGAAGCGAGGTCAGCAGAGAAATAACGTTTTTTCACTGATATTTTCTCTAAACATTGAAATTACAAAACCATAAAAGTAAGCGTCAATGCCTGAACTTCAAAAGAGCGAGGCTGACAGCAGCCTTTCCATACGTCATCAACTACACCTTCAACCAAACATTAACAAGCACCAGATTATGAATCACCTTTTATTCAAGACAGAGAAAACTACAGTGAAAACAGATTAAAATCATCAAAACACTGTACAAGTGTCATCCATATCCAATTTTATATGTAAATAGAGGACAAAAATATACAAATAAAGGACACGAAACTTTCTTCACATTCTCATCGTCTCGAAGCACTACGGTTACCATAACTGAACACAATGTGGAAATTCACAATTCATACCTAAAAATGTTCAGTTCCAATTAAAGGGGAACTCATTTCAAATTCAGTTTCATGTTTTTCGCATTTTTCTTCTTCACTTATATGCAGTATTAATAAATACAAAAGAAACATACCACTTAAGTTCAGTGAGCTGTTGTCAGGGTTGGTCGTCCAACATCCCCCTCCTCAAGTTTCTTAGTCATCAGTTGAATCATTGTTGCATCTGGAGAGGAAAAAAACACAAAGATACACTTAACATTCATTTTAAAGTTCATAAAAATGTAGGATTTCATTTTTCTCAAATAAATCCAGTTCCTATACAGCCAATGTGACCATAATAGGGCCACCCAGGTGCACAAAATCTCTCCATTGTCTTGCTGACATGGCTGACATGACTACTCACTCTGAAGAGCTTCTGCTTGGGGACTTGTCACTCTTCAAAATGTCAGCAGGGGTCACCACCATGGGGCCTGCGGGCCCCCAAGGACAATATGAGATGCCCACAGGCCTGTTTAAAAAAAATTAAAATTAAAAATCACATTTGCATTTATATAGACTTGAAAATGACATTATCACAAAAAAAAAGAAGAATTGAAACATATTCAAAGTTTGGTGAATTTCGGTGAACTCTGACCTATGCTAGTTCAAAGGTCAAAGCAAATTTGTTATTTCAGAAAAGTGCATCAAACTGGTCTTTTGTCAGACTCAGGACCCAGGAAGTCGCTCTCAGGTCCAAAGGTTGGTGCCCCCTGATCAAACAATGGAAGGTCTTTGCCTCTTGACAGAGGTGAACGTTCAAGATTGTCCTCTAAAAGGTCCACATGAAGCAGTCACATCAGAACTGATCTGTCCTGGGTATCTGCAGGGCTTTCCAGCATATTTGACACTTGTCCATGAAGCCCGGGGCAGTAAAAGACAGAGCTGCACACTACATCTTCTGAGCATCGCCACTGCGTACGAGTGCACAATCGTCAAATTGCAGGTCCAGCAACACAGGCAGCAACTTAACTCAACGTGTCATTTAATAGTTGGCCAGAGGAGGCCACGCCCCTGCACAAGGAGCAGGGCACTGCTGCTGCTAACAACACTGGAAATGAGCGACAAAGACAAAACTGCTGAAAACAAAGACTTGCAGCATCAAATTGAGTGCTTTTAAAGCCATCTGGTAAAAATTCCTGTATTTTTTTCATATCGCCAGCGATAAATATTGCAGGGTTAATGAAAATTGCAAAGCAATTTATCTTTTTCTAATATACCATGTCTGCCATTGCCAGAATCACTCATACAGTTTGGTGGAGAAAGTGAAGCAGGCATGAGAAGAATGTTGAAGAATGAACCCGACTGGACGTACTCCTCATCAACTAATATCATAAACTGCACACCATCAATTTAGTTGACACGTTTTCGTTTCCTGCTGTTTTGCGCCCATCATTTCACAGATGCAGAGTATGAATTAACCACACCTCCAAACATCTGTTCGTGGTGGCAACTAGGACGCTATTTCTGTGGAGGGATTACTTGATCTGCCACCTCCCAAACCAACATACGTAGACTCATGCGTGTTCGTGTCATGTGACATGCATGTGTGAGACTAAAGGGACGTTACCTGGAAGACTGAAATATTTGCCAGAGTGAAGCTGTTGAAACTTGCAACCACAAAATGCATCCCAGCAGCTCTCAGGTCAGTGAGTCAGAAACACAACAGGAAGTGTCCATCAAAACCCTTCGCTCTACTTTACAGCTGCAGCGCCTGAGTGGTGACACAGCAGGTGAGAGGAGACTCCAGCAACCATGATAACAGCAGTTTGAGAGAAATGAACATCTCGCAAGCATATCTTTTATTGTATATGACATTTTGAGCAATGTAAGGTGTTGTTTATTTTACTTACCTTTCTCCTTGACAACAGTCACCCTGCTTTAATACACGTGCCTCTGTAATTACAAGTTATGTGTCAATACACACATGCGTTCTGTTTGCCTATTTGACACACACACACACACACACACACACACACACACACACACACACACACACGCACCCTGCACCCGGAGACAAACCCTTTATCTTTAAGCAGCTGACCTGGGCGGTTGGTCAATTAGAATTAATCAAACGGGCGAGAACTCAGGGCTGAACTCTGCGGAATCAGTCGGCAAACATCTGCGGCCCCACGACCGTTCACGAGTGACGGACCACGACACTTCACAGCGGACACGCGACAAACACGTAGGACAGTTTGCGGAACGGTCGGCCAAACAGCAGCTGACGGGATGTCGTAATCGAGATTAAGTTACGTTTTACGTATTGCTATGACAACCAGCAGGCCCGACGTAGGTCTACTCATTACGTAATCGGGGCAGGAGACGGACCGCGTGAAGGTGCCATTCCACTGCTTTTCACGACTCAAACATTCTTGTTTTAGCAGGTGAAACAGACGGATCAGATGACGGCGTCATCAGCGCTCATGTCGATGTCGAGTTTCCTCGTTTGAAGGGTGGAACGTCTCCGCTTCCGTTGCTCACCGGTGTCCCGGCACGCTTCAACGTGATGACGTTAGCTTGATGGACCAGGAGGGAAGAAACCCTCCAAGCAGCTCTTTTCCTGGCTGTCGGAACCGTGCTCGCTGGCAGTGGGCAGAAAACACGAAGGCCCATTCACAATGTCACCCACCAAAGCTAACAACAGCAAAAAGTCACAAATGCTGGTTACACAGGCAAGCACGAGTTCATAAGAACTTAACGAGCTCAACGTGACGTGACGTTGTTCTACATTATTAATATCTCGTCAAAGAATTTCTGCAAACTGGAACAGCCTCTGTTTTATTTGTAGGCAACCAGAATGTGGTGGCAGACATGACACACACCAACAGCAAACGTTACCTGCTTTAACCGCAACATTGCACATCGTTAATCTTCATCTGACCTGTGCAAAAACAGTTATTTTACCCGAAGTCGCGGATGTTGCTGCAGGACATGGTTTGTCCAACTGATGTCCAGGGCAGGAAAATGATATTCTAGGTATCTTTTTTTATCTCCTCTGTGGATTACAGGTGAACCGCATCCTGAGCTACAAGAGCCCATCAATCTGACGGCCGCCAGGCCAATCAGACTGACATGATTTCAAATTAGAGTGCGCACGGCTCTCATTGGCTGATTTACTGAATTGACACTCAGGGCAACCAACTATGCTCAGGGCGAAAAGGTGAGCCAGCCAATAGCAAGTGTTTCAGCACGGAGCCGTGTTCCATCAGGAAAATATGGCGTTTGAAAAAGGAGAGAAATTGAAAATATGGTGTTTGTGGGGTGTAATATTTGATTAATTGTAATAGTGTTCGCTCTGAAGTCCATGTGTATATAGTTGTTACCTTGGATTTGTTAATATTAATAAATATCCATGTATATTCAGATTCCACACAGCAAGTTTTTCTGAGTGTATGTGTGTAAATACCAGATATACCAAATAATACACACACACGCACACACACACACACACACTAACGTGAGGACTGGGAGCAGTGATCATGGGAAACAATTCTCCCTGGAAATGTCTCACAGCCGCCTCTGCATCAAAAAAGCAACAACGCAAATACCTGACAAGTTGATATATTTTGGATGGCATACAAAGCAAATGGTTGCATTGGCGTTGTGACATGCCAGCTGTTTTCATACCGTCAAAAAACTGAACTTGTAAACACTTTTATGTTGACAATTCAACTCTCCGTGGATACAGTGACATATCTGGCCATTTATGGGTGCAGGGTACTACAAAGGGTCAGTTTAGTTAATTCCATAAGGGCAGTGGTGCGGCCATGAGGCATTACTGACAGGAACAACGCAACTTGTCCACATCTCACCGCCAGTGCCTGTCTTTAGAGGTTTTTTTTTTTAATTACGAATTGAAGCAAAGCCAATATTTGTATTCATGAGACCTAAAGAGCACTAAATGCTCCACCAATCACTGTGGTTGGCTTTTCAGCCTGAAGACCAATTCAACCGTCATGTTGTTTGCTAATACATGTATTATCTTTCATACTGTAAATGTAACTCGTATGCCAATGCCTGTGCTTGCACTTAGCACAGTCATCATGCAGCAAGAAGGACCTGGTTTCAATTTCCAGTGGGCTCATTCCAAGTCCTTGTGATTTTCAAGTGACTGTGGTTTCCATAGGCTGAATCTCTTTCTCTCTGTACTTGTCACTACCTGATTTGTCCCAGAAATCCAATTTGTGCTATGGAAGTGCCAAATTGCATCACTACCTCTCCTCGCAAATTGCTGACAGCGCCATTGACATATACGTGATAGCTTCAGCCATAGAAATATATATGGAGACAAATTGTTCCGTGCTGTCTCATCTATGGTGCTGAATCATATTATTGTGTTAGCGCCATGTCAGTTGCTCCAGGGATAATGCTGGGGCATCTGCCCGAGCTCCTGGCCAACACAGCGTGACCTTTGGGCCACAGAGAGTGCCACTACCTGGCTAAAAATCGTGATGTTCCCTGACGTTCAGTTTTCACAGGGGGACAATTGACCATGGGCAGCCACACACATCTGGAGCATCCCCCCTTTGAAATCGGAAAAAAACAGAGAACCATGATTTTGACCGGGTGGTGGTGCTCTCCAAGGCACAAAAGGTTTCGCAATCGCCCTGGAGCCCGCTGCTTGCTTACCCAGTCAAATAACTGGTTTCTGAAATCCATCGGTGGCGTAAAAAAAGTTTTTTTAAGGTGGCGTAAATTTGCACATGTGAAGTACAGATCGGGTATGTAGCAACGATAACGACAGACTGCTGTAAAATGCATTGAAATGTGAGGAGAGGAAGTGATGCCAGCTTTGTTCATGCGCTGTACAAATCAGGTTACTGGGACGGATGGGGAAGCGACTTGGCTTACTGGGATTCCTTTTGATCAAGTCTTTAACTTGATACAACCACATGAGTTCTGTTCACAACACTTTCACTTTCTGATAACATAACATAACACAACATGACATAACATCACATAACATATAATGCTTGTCTCTCAAAGTGGATCGGTGCTTTCCTGGGAATCTGTGTACAAAAAAGGTTCAGTTTTTTTTGTCAGTTTGTTTGATCAAGAATTTGTCAAGAAGGAGTTTTGATGTATCAGAAGGCACGGCCATAAATTTAATAATATTTACTCTAAAATAGCAGAAACCAACATTCAATTATTATTTTGGACATAAACCTTTATTTAATGTTCTGCATATTAAATTACAGTTAAATAATGTAATTTTACATAACTTAATACATTATTTGAGAAAACAGGAAATTCCTGTAAAAATATTACAGTAATTTTCCTGTAAAAATATGAGAAAATCATTTAATTTGTCATTATTTACATAACACGTAAAATTATGGTTTTGTTTTTATTTTACTGAAATTATCTGTGATTCTAGGCTGCACGGTGGTGCAGTGGTCAGCACTGTAGCCTCACAGCAAGAAGGTTCCTGGTTTGAGTCCAGGCTCAGGCACAGGGTCTTTCTGGGTGAGTCTCCATGTTCTCCCTGTTCCTGCTGGGTTCTCTCTGGTACTCCAGCTTCCTCCACAGTCCAAAGACATCAAGAGGGACCAGGTTAATCCAGACTCTAAATTGACCGTAGGCGTGGCTGGGAGAGCCAATGGTTGTCTGTCTCTATGTGTTGGCCCTGCCATGGACTGGTGACCTGTTGAGGGTGAACCCCGCCTCTCACCCGTAGATGCTGGGATAGGCTCCACCCCCCCACGACCCTTACTTGTAAGGAATAAGCGGAAGACGACGATGGATGGATTCTGTAGTGTTTTGCCCGTAAATTAAAAAAAAACAGAAAACTACTATAAATATTTAATGTTTATTACCGTAAAAATAGGCTTTTTTTTTTTTTTACTGTGTACTCTCTGTCAAAGCTCCCTCCTAAATTGTCTGAATTCCACGAACAGCCCCTTTTATCTTGGAAACTGGTACATGCCTGCAACTTTTCCCCACACAGGGAACTGTTGTGGAATCATCAAGTTGTCACAGTCAGGAACAAATCCCTCTTTATTTCATCCTGGCCTGCACATGGCACATCCTGCCTATCTGACAAACTATTTAGCCTCATGACATGCAGAAACTTCCTATCTTATTACCGATTCCCTGTGTATGCCGGTGAATTTCTACGTTATGTAAAGCTATTCCCTGTGGTATGTTGCAATTAATGCAAAGTCACTCTACATATACCTCTAATACCTACGTCAACCCAGCTCTCGTCATTAATGGTTGTCTCCTTACAGAGAAAAAAATGGAATCATGAACTTGTTCGTCAGGTCCTCCACTCCTCTGGGAAGAGGGACGTTTTTCTGTTTGTCAAACAAGATAAAAGCAACCCATTGTAAAATATTACATGAAATAAATCCTTGCAACTTGCTGCTGTCTGAACATATGGACATTGATAAAAAGGGTTTATTCTGTGACGAAGAAGAGTCTGTTTTGCATGTTTGTTTTCATGATTGCATCGTTGTAAAAGCTTTCTGGTCACGGTTATGTAATCACCTTGCTCCTTTTCTTGGGGACTCTCACTCTCACTCGTAAACTGAAATGTGTAACATTTTGTCTTCGTGTGACCTCCTGTCTGATCACTTGTATACTTTCACAGTCTTCTTTAATGAAAACAAAAGGATGTCCCGCGGACTAAAAACCATGATCTGAGACTCTGCGTGAGATGTGATGGCAGCCCCGGCTCGCTTGAGAAGATGTGACGCTGTGGCTGATGCAGACGGTGTTGTTGTGTTTGGTGAGGGAGGGCGTGGGCAGTGGATGAACATTTGGATGCTGCAGCTGTGCTTGTGTCCCAGACACCATGACACCTCTGGATGTGTCAGGAGATGAATGATTTCAGTGCTGTCCACCAGCCCGCAATCTTTCTTCTTCCACTTGTTTCATGAACATTTCACGGCTGGACATCAACGTCTTCACTCTCAGGCAACTTTGGAGAAAATAAAGAGGAGAGAATGCAAGCGATCATTTACAATTCGACGTTCACTGCAGGGGTAGGAGAGGACAGTGGTGTTTTCCTGGAGGACATCCTACTGAAAGATATTCTGAAGTAATGGAAATAAATGAAAAGCTCTCCAGTTTTACTCCACTGATCTCCAGACTGTACACAAGGACCCACTGAGGAGGTTGGTGAATGTTGAAGTGCTCCACTCCAGTGCTCCTCCCTCCTTGTGTATACAGTCATTCTCCACGTTGTGTGCCACTTCCTTTCAGGGAAAAATGGATCAAAGTTTCCATCTCCTGCCCCCTCCTGTCAATCATCCCTCCTTCGCTGTAATGTTGTCAAATGTCAGTGAGCAGAGCGGGCCATGGGCTATCACTGGCCTTCACCACCCAAAAACACACACAGCAACATAAGCAGACACACACTTGTGAAACCATGTGAACAAATGTGGTGGCGTATTTGTTGGCAGGAAGAAGAGTTGGTGTCTGATTGATGCCGACAGTCTCCTCCAGTTTCACACTGTTCTGAGAGCACATTCACACGGAAAGACGGGATGGGCAGATTCTTTGAGAACACCTGCAGGACGTTGTGTTGCAGCGAGGGAACATTACACTTTAGCTTGGTTTACAAGCTTACTTTCATGTTAAGAACAAAGACTGGTGTCTTTGAATTCACAGTTTTCCGAGTTGCTTGAAACATTGTAGAAATATTTGATACTTTTATTGAAAATTATCATCTAAGGAGGGCTGCACGGTGGTGCAGTGGTCCTCACTGTGGCCTCACAGCAAGAAGGTTGTGGGTTTGAGTCCCGGCTGGAGCATGGGGTCTTTCTGGGTGAGTCTCCATGTTCTCCCTGTTCCTGCATGGGTTCTCTCTGGTACTCCAGCTTCCTCCCACAGTCCAAAGACATCAAGAGGGGACGAGGCTGATTGATTCTCTAAATTGTCCGTAGGTATGAATGTGAGTGTGAATGGTTGTCTGTCTCTATGTGTTGGCCCTGCGATGGACTGGTGACCTGTCCAGGGTGAACCCCGCCTCTCGCCCATAGATGCTGGGATAGGCTCCAGCCCCCGAGACCCTTACTAGTAGGGAATAAGCAGAAGAAGACGATGGATCATCTAAGGAAAGTCGGCCTGCTTTTAGAACAAACAAGTAATAATGAATAAAAGAGAAGGAATCATAACAGCAATAGACAATAAAAACACACATTTTAGGGTTATTTATTGATTTAAATCAAATAAAAAACAATAGATTACACAATTTTACTCTATGTATGGTATACATACAGTGTGCGATGAGTGGTTCATATCTGATCAAGAAGCTGTTGAGAAAATTGTAAAGTTTACTGGTAATATTTCTGAATGTTTACAGATTGAACATGGAGTTCCACAGGACTCCATCTTGGGGTCCAAACTTTGTTTTGTATATCAATAACATTTGTGATGTATTAAATTAAATATAGTCGTTAATGAATACACATTTTTAGTTGAGGAGATGATGCTCTTGTAATGAAATGGTCAAAGCTAAGAGATGGATCATGAAATCTGATGAAAATGTAGTTAATTTTCCTCTTGCTAAATACAATAAAGGGGGGACAGTTGTACTTTTGCGCGCGCGCGCGCACACACACACACACATACACACACACACACACACACACACACACACACACACACACACACACACACACACTACCACCTGTATGTGAGGGTCCGCTGTGGCCGCTTGTGTCAGGGACAGAGAGTTTGCCCTGGGAGAGGCGTGCTCATATCTGAGGACTTTGTAGCTTCAAATACCACAACATCATCGCCTGCACGAGGAACTTCTCCTGCGTTCTGTCTTCATAATATCAGGTTGCTGCTAAGTGCTATCAAACATTCATCAAGTGATGCACACTTGCAGTAGACCATAAACCACATTTAGGCCAGATGAAGACTTTAATTTTCCCAACTTCACACATGCACATGAGATGTATCAGTGAGCAGTAGCCTGATGTCAGGTTTGTAGCGGAGCCAGTGAAGGAACGGTGCTGCTGCTGCTTATTACAGTTTAAATAATTTCATTGACAGGTTGAAAAACAGATTTTGCTCAAGGGTTAGATTTCTATGTTGACCCAGATATCGACGTACCAGCCACCTACAAGACAGCCGGATGTCAATTAGCGTCAAAGCCCTTCACATCAATGTGAGAGAGCTCCTGCCGCCATCTGAGCTGCAGGCTTGACACAAGTGTGTATTAAGCCTCGATCGTGATGCTTCTCTTCACCTCATCAGACCTGGCACCGCGCTCTTACATTAGCAAATATTACATGTAGAAATGTTTCAAGCTGTTGTTCGAGATCAGCATTTACAGAGGAGAAATGTCGCAAAATGGAATCGAGCACACCGTGTGAGATTTGCTGAGTATGTGCCATGTTGATGGGATTTGGGTGAGGAAAATATTAATTGAGGGCTTGGTTGTTTGACTTGCTGGTGGCGTTCTTCTGTGATGCCTCATCTGCCAGTCGCGTCTCCCTTTTACAGCCAGATAAACCAACCAGTTTTCTTCAAGCTCATATCCTCTGGGCTCTTCTAGCTTCCCTGTTAGCAGCAGACCCTCGGAGGCGGCTCTTGTATTATTCAGTGGGCCCGTCATCCTCATACATCCCTCTCTCTCCACAGTGACATGCCTTTTAACAGGGGGCCTTATTAGGGAGCTCAGGGATGGATTTCTCTCCTGTGTTCTTCCACACGGCTGAGAATCTGCAGAGCTTCCTCCCCGACTTCTTCTTTTTTTCAGTTTTTCTCCATTTTTTGCTGTCTCACACCTTTCCATCCATCTCTGACATTTCTGTGCTGTCTTTTCCCCCTCCTGACTGTTGGTGGTGTTTCTCTTTTATCCCAACTCAATTTCCCTACTTAAATCCTTCTTGTGCCCTCTTTCCTCTCTCCTCTGCCTGTCTTTGCCCTCAGCTATGTTGCCATCCAGCTGTCAAACAGATTTTCTAGCAAAGTTTTGAGGTAGAGCCCAAAATAAAGAACAAATGAATGTGTGTCTGTTAGCTATTGGTGCTGAAGCAACTTCTTGAATGTAGAGCGTTGTCATCCGTCAGAAACATGAAAAGCATAAGATGGCTTTGGGGCAAAATAATGGTTCCTTGTCAGTTATTGTCAGAACAAAGTGATTCACTTTCATCTTGAGACAAAAGCTGAGCTAACGCGAGTGCAGCCAAAAGCTAGAGGGTCTGACTGTAAAACACAAGTTCTCTTGTAGGAAGTGTGTCACTTCCTCTGGGGTCCTCTGAATGACAGCCCATCACTTCCACAAGTTGGCTTTTTTATGATGGAGATTTTTTTTTTTCCAATCAGCTTTGGAAATATTTAGTTTATCTGCCCATGATGGGGGAAGCACTGTTTGTCCAGGAACCAAATCATAAAAATTTACTGTAATTTTGCCACATTAGCTTGTGACAAATGACAGAGACATGGCAGAGCAGTGGCTCAGTGCTGCCAGTCTTTCCTGACAACAAGAGTGGAGGTTTGAGTTTGGGGCTTTTATGTGAGGAGTTCGCATGCTGTCCCTGTGTCTGTGGTCCCTCTGTCAGTGCTCCTGACCAAGACACCGGCAGACAGATATGGGGTAGGTCCCCGTGTGCTGCATGTCATACAGAATGATCTTAATATTGCACAACTCTTTTGGACCCGAATAATTAATGTAAAACTATCAAATGTTGGTGCTTCCTTACAGAGATGTTATTAAATGCAAGGATGAGCGTTTCACTGCCGCCTGCAGCCAGTGGCACCTGCGAGTAGGAGACAAGCTTGAATTTAGGTTCAGACTCTAACACTTACCAGGTTACAGCATCTGCACCGGTTCCAGTGTCGGTTTCAGTCACAAGTTAAACCTGTGTCACATCACATCACACACACACACACACACACACACACACACACACACACACACACACACACACACCAGCTCCCTCTCTGACCTACATATACTGTACATAATAACAAGCATACGCTCACATGTGTTTGCAGCTAAACTCTCAAGAGCTGATCTCACACACAAACAGTGACAACCAACATTGCTTTTCAGTCCTTGAACGTGGTAATGACATGGCGTGAGTTTGCTCAGATGGAGAATGATCAACTACTTTTGCATGTCTTGGCCTCTGAATGTTATTGCATTGCCTTTGCCAACCATGGACGTTGTCCAAAGACGAATCTTTGGCGTTCAGCCACGCGGACGCTGCTTTCAATATGTTGCCTCATTTCACCTTTCTCTGGTGCAACCTTCTTATGGAGCCAGACACTTCCTTTGAAAGATGATGACAGCAGGCAGATGCTGCTGACAGAAGATCTAAATTAGATACTATACTGGTGAGGAAAATTCACTTGCTGCTATGGCTCTGTATGTTACAATTAAGGCAAAAGTGAACCCCTGCAATTAAGTTGTCAGTCCAACATGCTTCAACTGCCAACCAATGTGCCCACGGTACATATTTACAAGAACTGCTGTAGTAAATTGATTACAAGAGGATACCTCAATTCATTTGTGGGTGTTATGAGTTTGGGTAAATGTACTTTAATTGTACTTATTTGCATAACCTTCTACCAGTCAGGGTAGAAGGGTGTTTAATTAAATTAGTCTTGTCATAATTTGAATCTCCAGATTGGAGGATGGATTGAGAAAATCTTTGGTAGATCTGTTGGAATTGGAACTTTTAATAGAATCCAGAACTGCACATTTGGGTTTGCTAGCCTTCGTTAAGAGCACAGCCCTCTTAAACGCAGCCATATATCAGACAGAACTGTCTGAACTTGTTACACTTGTTTTCGTCCCTCAGGGAGGGAGTTCCCATTTTCTGTGGCCACTCCAGCTCACCCTGTCTGCCTGAGTCTGAGGCCATTTACAGGTCGGATGCATAGTCATGCCAACCAATATGATTTTACTCAGCTTTTACAAGTCAAACAGAGTAAAAGACAAACAAACAATATTGCGCATCCTGACAGCTGATTGGTTAATGCCCCTTCGTGTGTTCCTGCAACACTCGTTGGACTGATAGTTTTTAAACTGAGTGATGAGCTCTGGAGAGACATCAAAGTAGAGCAATACGGCTTCATAAATCCTGGCCAGTCCTCTCTTGGAACGCTGTGACATTTGGTCGGGAGCGTCCTGGGACAATGCCTGTTTGGCCCATAGATTTAAAGAGGCCAGTCAATATGGGAGGCTGCTGTGTTTATGGTCCTCCAGTATATGCAGGAAGCACTTGAAGATGGTGGTAAAAGGAGGAAGGGATGGACCAGAGTCAGTGAGGTAACATGCCAAAGAAGCTATAAACTCAATCAGCTCTGTTCTTTACGGAGCGAGACTGAGCAGAACATGATTCTCTATTCCACTGTACTAGTCCAGTGCCTGCTGACATCACAGTGACATCACACTGATGTCATTGGTGTTTAAGGAGTGGGATTGCGGGTCGTGCAATGTCACAAAACATCAGCACACACAAAACATTCACAGCAGAGCCCATTAGAGCAGAATTGCAGTTTACTGCTATGTGGAAACCAGGGAATTATTTTGCTGGACTGAAAACAGTCCCATTCTACAGAAATGACTCTATAAAGTAGAGGGCTACTTCTTGAAACAAAAAAACGTACTTCATTTAAAGATATTTAACATTGGCATACATGACCCAATTACAAATTGAAATAAACAAGGTGGAGGCACCAGGGCACTCTCTGTTGGAAACAGTAGGTTAAATCATTTCCAACTCATCAAATCTGATTCTATGTGCTGTGAAATGTTTGCTTTTATATCTGCAAATATTGGAAAACATATACTTGAATATCAGCGTATCGGTCGGGACCTACAGCGCTGGTCGTCTCACTATAAATGTTTGGTTTTGTTCCCAGTAATATGCCTGCAATCTCACTATAAACCAACTGTTTCCGCACCAGAAACACCCTGTAAATGTCCCAACCTGCAACTGAGTGCCATGGTGCTGACCAGGCCCCTGCCTTTGGCCCCGCCCACAGGCTGGTCTCCACCTCACATACTGGAAGCTTTGATGGAGCTCCTCCACCACTCCTACAGAAAGGTCTCATCAAGTTGCCTCAGGAAACTTCTGTCAAATGAATGTCAAATTTGCATGACAGAAATTGACCGACAGTTTGAGAATAGCAGGAACCTTTGACTGACCTGGAGAGGAAGAAGTCACTCTTTAATCCACAGAGCCAGAAGTCTTATGATGCGCTACATTTTTCCCCACATCATGCCCATACACACAAACACACAGCAGAGTGACAGCTCCTGCACTCAACAACTCTAACCTCGCCATGAACTCTTCTCTTAGCAACAGATGAGACAGTAGCAGGACCAAGATCAGTGTGATCTCCCTTTCCACAAGTCCTGCCTGTCAAGTCATTTTTCATGTTTCTGAGCTCATTATATGGAAATAATGCATGTAACTGTTGGAACAACTGACAGAAATACAAAGCAATCATCATTTATTCATACCTTTTTCCCTAATTCATCAAGTAAGGTTTCAGTTGTGTCTGAAACTACAGTACTAAAAAGTTCTGTGAGAAAGTGTCTCTTTTTACATCTGATAATTATTCGGGACGTATTTTTCTCCTGTCACATGTTGATAATATATAATGAGTTCATGTAGAGAGAGAAGATCATATCTTCACTCATTCCTGCCTCTCTCAAGGGCTCAAGCTTTCTTCTCTATGGCTTCATTCGGCTTTTGGTAGGTGACTCGTACATCGTGGTTGCCACATGGACGACCAGAAGCTGCAGCTCCCATGGGGAATAATCACCGCAGAGTGGAACATGGGGGAGAACCGAACATCGCTTGAGGAATAGAATATAAGTTCTTAAACATCTGATCTCCTGTCTTCATGTCACCACACAGTTTTTCTGCAACGAAGCTCCTACTTGTCTCCTTCACAGGAGTCTCGGTCTACTGTCTCCACCCCCCTGCAGCCACACTTGCTGCTCCAACATCCACAAGGATCATCTGTGTTGTTTCTATTCTGTACCAATATTACCCTCCTACAGCTGATGATACAGGGACGGATCTTTTCATGGATGACACGGAATGAAGCTTTTATAAAACAGAAGAACTTCCACTGAAATTAGTTGGATGTTCAACAGTCTCCTACTGTATATCTTGTCTATAAGCAGATTTTTCTAATTCTTATTTTGCTCTCATGTTTAAAGAATCAATAGTGCATGATCAACTTACCCTTTTCATATACAGTACATCGTTTCTACTTCAGGACAGCTTCAGCTAAAAGATACACTGATGGCGCATGAAAGCACAGATAATTATATGATCAAAAAGAATAAAAGAAAAATATGGTGAGAACTGAACCTAAAAGAGATTTTAGGCCTTTTGGTAAATTCTCGTCAGTCTGGGAAACAAGTCCTTTCTGATCTCTGCCAGCCGCACGCAGGAGTGAGAGTTCAAACGTGATCTATTGACTGGGAATGATTCCACTGGTGTTACAGCTGAAGCGCCCAGTGTGTGGATCAAGCGTGGGTGAGGGCTGAATATTACTGATATGTGCATGATTTGAAAAGCTGGCAAAGCCTGGGACCATTATCAGTGTAATAAATTGATAAAAAAGTCACCAAAGATGTTCAATATCATTATGGGTTTATTGTGAAAAGTGACTGAAGTTTGAAGATGAATTATAGAGAGGGATAGATTCACCCTGCATTGTTATGGCGCAGCAGTCAGCTTCCAGCTGCATGGCAGAATAAACATCTAATTAATAACCAGAGTTCTTTCCTGGGGGGCAGGGCTGGTAGAGTGTCATTCCGGGTGATTGTTAAGACTCAGATCAGCGGGAACAATGCGGAGTCTTTCTCCTCTCAGCCAGGCAGATAAAACTTTGAGTAAATTTTGGACTGAAATTGTGTGAACCCATCAGGACAGACATATGCAGAGTCTATTGTGGGATTTATAGAGCTGTACTTTCACATGGTCCAGTCCGTGCATGTCACCAGGCGAGCATGGCAGCACCCCGGGAGCTCCCTCCAGCTTTTCCTAAGGGACTCAGAGGCGTTCCAAGCCAGGCCAGTTATGTAATCCTCCCACGACAGAACCTGATGGGGACACCCTCAGACAGCGGTTCTCAAATGTTTTAAACCAAGTTCCATCACATCTGTTGTACTCCACAAGTACCATCATTATAACCAAAGTTAAAAACACTATAGTGTAGCAGTAGCCTACTACTGAACTACTGATGACTTGTGTTTATTTTTTGTTTACTCGTACAGGCCAGTGTGTAAATGTGTAGCATTACAACAGGCCTCTCGACCACATGTCTGTTATACACCAGTGGGCAGACCTCCCTCTCATACACAGCCAGGGAAAAGAAATGACATTCACAGAGCTGTTGTCTGAGCCGGACGAGGATGCTGCCTCCGACTCCTGCAGCCAGGTTCACTTGATTGTTAGATAGAAAGCTCAAGGCGGGGATAGCGAAAGCTTCACCTGTCTTGACTTGGCTTCCAAAAGACTTCATCTTTTCAGCAGTTTGTCTGTCAGCCCTGGATGTTTGGTTAAAAGCTTCTGTCTGACAAACTTCACCACATACAGTACACAGTCTGGGGCCCGGGCTCTTCCTCAGTCCACCTGAATCCATACTTGAGATAACCGGAGTCACAGCTCCTCACCGTCTTGTGTTGTTTGTTGCTGACATTAGCAGGATTGCTTCAACAGCCACTCGCTCTTGTGCTTTGCTCACTGTCATCAACTTCCCTTTCAACACTGCAGCTCCAAATATTCTCCTCCTGCCCTGCACCTCTTTGTCTTGATAGCCTCTGCTTGCAGCCATGTTTGTCGAGTATGTGAACCTTTATTTGACTTTTGCTCTCGCCACACCAGCTTAGCTAGTTTCAAGTCAATTCAATTAAAGGCCAACCAGATGGTGTCCACTCCACTATCCTGGACCTCACATGGTCCACCATGGTCCCAAGAGTGGCAGAGGGGGTGGAGCTAGAACCAGGACAGCTTGGTCGAGTGAACTGGTGATGGATCATTGGAGATACAAATGAGGAAAAGGCAAAAAGAAAAAAAAGAAACTTTTTTGTGTGCACATAGTGTTCTTTGATGTTTTATTTGAACGTATGAAAAAAATAGAAGAAAAAATAGTTTGAAGGACTTCACAGCGAATCATTTCAGCTTTAGATCTCACACTTTGTAGCGAGTCCCTGCATGCTTAACAACCAGTGCAGTGAATCCCGTCTGGAGTGGGCAGTAGTCAGGGTGCCTGGCTCTGCTCTGGACTACTTTCCCTAAATCAGGAGGAGGATTCTTAACTTATGCATGGTCTTACCTTTTTCAAAGCTCTTCCTTTTGTTTCCCTGGCTCTTGCATCAGAGGAGTTCTGGATTCCATCTTCTTCCAGACTGAGGAGCATCTTCTAGTCTACAGTTGCTTTGTATTTGTCACCCAACAGCCACAACCTGTTTTTTCCTCAGCATGATGCTTGTACTGCAGCTGATGGGAATCCCTCTCTCTCCAGATCATCACCAGGCTCTTCTCAGGCTCTCACCTGCTGTCATGGCCTCCTGCCTGAGTTAATTGATGTGTCAGGAGTTTCTGGGAGGAGCTGAACCACTCCTCTTCAAAGCTGTGATGATGGAATTGGATGATAGACTGAGATGATGGGCTGAAAAGAGAGACAGAGACACGTGTTTGGCTTGATGTGCATGAAACAGGGGTTCTCCTCTAACTCCAGTTGAATGACTTTATCATCTGTGCTGACGCTGCTTGTGTTCATGAGCTCATACAAACACCAAACAAAAAGTATTTGGATGAATACTGGTTCATAATCTCAGGATAATATTGATAATAATAAATCTGTCCTGCCATGTATTAAGTTATTGATTTTAATTTGTTATTTATGTACTTATGTTTATCATTACAAGTATACAGTGTTGTGCTGTGTGGATCAGCTGATACCAAACATGTCAAACTAGCTTACTGGGACATCCATCCATCCATCCATTTTCTACCTCTTATCCTGTTAAGGGTCACGGGGGTGGGGTGGGGCTGGTGGAGCCTATCCCAGCAGCCTTCCCCCTGGACAGGTCACCAGTCCATGGCAGGGCCAACACATAGAGACAGACAACCATTCACACATTTAGAGTCTGGATTAACCTGGTCCCTCTTGATGTCTTTGGACTGTGGAGGAAGCTGGAGTACCAGAGAGAACCCAGCAGGAACAGGGAGAACATGGAGACTCCACACAGAAAGACCCCGTGCTCCAGCCGGGGCTCCACCCACAACCTTCTTGATGGGGGGGGGGGGACAGTGCTGACCACTGCTCCACCGTGCTGCCCCTTACTGGGACAGTGAGGGTTAAATAATGGACCTTGCATGTGACCACACATGGACTAAAACACTAGCAAATACATGTCTCCGACGTTCTAACAAGGGTTTCCAATAATGTTCAATGTTCCATGAACACTTGCTTATTATCTCAAATAATCCTGATATTGTACGATTTTTTAATATTAATTTTTCAGCAAGAATGATTGCTTTAATTGCAACATTCACATAATGTTTTCAGGATGATCTTCATTTTAAAATTATGTTCTGAAAGCTGAAAAGAAATAACACTTTCATCACAATGTTGTCTATAATGGGAGAACATTTTCACTGTTCTCCAGATGTCTGTGTAGGTTCTCATTCATCCAGGTCATCGTAGATCGAAGCGAAGTAAAATCTGGTCAACTGGACGTAAGTTTATCTTGAAGACGTTTCACCTCTCATCCGAGAGGCTTCTTCAGTTCTAGTGAAGAGTGTGGAAACTCCAGCTTATAAACCTATGTGGGAGTGGTCAGTGCTATTGTGGTGGAAACGACCCTCCCGAGACTCACCTGGCCTCCCCAAACGACAGTCGTTGTGCGGTGTCAGGGAGTTTCAGGGGTGGTCGTTAGGGAGTTTCACCGACCACTCAGATGCTAATGGGCTGTGCTGGCAGCAGCCGTTCCACATGGGTCTTTCAGCTGAACTCTTTGGGGAAGCTTTGAAAGGACTTGGTTGTAAATAGGTGAAAGGAAATGTCGCAGTCCACCTCCTCTGTTCAAAGATGGTTTCTCTATCCTGACGTGGATGGCTTCTTTAACTCCTCTTTCCTCTTTCTCCAGATGTTCTTGTGGCCTGAGATTATTCAACATTTTTGTAAAAACATGTAGTAATTTAGCAGATCCTGACAACACTGACAGCATACATGAATTTAAAGAGTGTGGTTCTAGACCTGCTCCACCTTTGTGCTCTACCATTAACATTGTCTTGACTTCATTTAGGTCACAGGCGCTTTTGATTGCCGACAGCTTTTGTGTACATGTGCGACTGTACCACCAACTAGTGCTGTGGCACCTTGGTAGAGGCCTGGCAGCCGTGACAGGAACCAGTCTGGCTCTGGCTGAGTTGTCAGCCATGACAGAGCTCAAACCAGCTCCCAGCCTGGTCTACAACATGCAGAGGTGTTTCTGATTGAGGGCTCTTACACAAATGCACTTCAACATCTTAATGACATTGTTCATGACATATGTTGATGAATAATTCAGCAAGGTTTAATCAAATTGCCCTTGAGCGTACTTACCTTATTAGAAAGGGACACAACAGCTACAGCTTCCAGCATGGCAGGTCTCTACAGGCCTGAAACAACCCCTCAGGGTGAGTGTGTGACACATGGCTAATACAGTGTGTGTTGGGCTCTACATGGAATGATGACAGTTGATTATAACTTGTACATGAGTTGCCGTGACAACATTTTTCTCCAACGCCATCTTTTCAATTGTTAATCGTGATGCACTTCATTTGAGGAATGTACGTCTAAACTTTGCACAGCCCCATCCCCATCATTGGATTATTGATTTTGACGAAATCTTTAGTACGACTGTCAGCTGTCGAGTTGCCGTGACATCTGACAGATCTTTGGCTGTTTTACAATGCAGTTCTGATCAAACTACAGAGCTCTTTTCCTAAATGTGCGTTTTATGTTTTCTCAAACCTAAACGGTTCTAAAACAAAGTGCACATCTATTGTTGTATTTTTTTCAACCTATTTTGTAAATTTTGACTTTGCAGCAGTTTGCAAAAAATAATCATATAAATATCTGAGTGTCTGCAGCAGCTCTCCTCTGCTGGTAAACTATAAATTCAGTGGCCTAAATACAGACTCGCTATATAAGACCATACAATTGCAACTGAATCACAAATGCAGGTAGTTTATAGATTTAAAGGACTGTGCTTCCCAGTTCTCAAAGGCAATAAATCAAAACAGGATTCATTTAGTTCATTGGCTCACATGAGACACTACTAGGTGGAGCTGGTGTTCAGCACATGGCACGTGTGGTCACATGTAGTTGTTGAGCGGTAACTCAGGAAGTTCCAGAACATGGAGAGGGTGCTGTGTAAGCAGGTCAGGGGTGAGAACACGTCCTGGAATGCTCCCTCCTCCCACAAATAAAAATAATAACAAAAAAATCCTGTGTCTGGACAAAACCCTGGGGATTCTCTCTCTCTCTCTCTCTCCCTTGCTCTCCTTCAGTTTATCTTTCCCCTGATATCTTTTGGATCATTCGAACCAAACAAATGATGATATGTTCTGTTGGAGTGTGAAGAAGTAGTGAGAACACATTCAAGTGTTGCTCTTCCTCCTCCTTTTTGAGTGCCCATGTTGCCACCCTGTTATAAGGTTTGCAAACAGCTGTCGTCCGAGCCACTCTTTTAAAAGCAATTCATGGGAGCAGACTCCAATGCCTACGACTCACTCAGCAGGAGGCCTGCACTGTTACACTGACATGCCACCCTGGACTGCACAGAGACATTGGACGGGAGTGGGTTGCAAGGATTCCTGGGAGAAAGTGGTCCTGAAGCAGCACCTATGGAGAGAGCCACGCATCCCAGGATGAGAAAGTGCATGCACAAGTGCCAAGTGGGATTATGAGTGCAAGGACCTGGAAAGGCCAGGACTTGATACTGGGATCTACTTGCTGTGAGGCAAAAGTTCTACCCACTGTAACATCATGGCAACAATAAGGTGGTCAGGCAGACAGTCTGGTGTTGTGAAACAGCCCTTGAAAGCCGACGGGCCATACATTAAATAACACCATGGATTTGTGTGTTGGCGTGCTAACAGATAGCACAAATGATGATAATGTCTCTGTTGCTGTAACTGGGTTTTTAATCATTGTACTGATACTGTATGTTTCAGGTTTATTCAAGGATAACCCCTTGAGATGGACAATCATCTCGTTTTCAAGGGGGTCCAACATAGAATTTACAACACAAAACAACAGTGCAGTCACAATAACAGAAATAACATACACAGAGGCTCTCATTAACCCACCTACCCGTACAGCAGTCCCCAGCCCCTCCATCCACATCAGCTACAGGTTAAAACAATTACCAAATAGCCATTACCATTACCAAATAACATAAATCTAGTTCTATACAGCACAACCCCGCTGCATCACTCAACATGACGCAACAAAACAATACAGTTGTACAGAGGCAACACAGACACAGTACAATACAAGAACATGATACCCAATACGCATCGTATCGTGCAGAGGACAGTGATATTATGCAATCTCATCGAGCATCTGAACAGGTGGCGAAGAGCAAATTTGAATTTGAGGACCAAAATGGTCATGGACAGTTTTATCTATACAAAGAAGTTTGAAGACTCCACTTTAAGAAAAATTAGAAACAGTGACATTTGAGGAGGGGTAAAAGTGCATTTTTAATAGTTCTTCTAGTACTGGGCAGTGTGTTCCAGTCTGATGGAGCTTTGAATTCAAAGGCACGTCTCCCAATTTCTTTATTCAGAATTAGTTTGTTAGATGAGAACATTTCTGAACAGAGGAAAGATCAGATTTAAGGGATCTTTCAATTTCAGACCTGTTAGTGTTAGATGTAGTACATCATCGTTATATAAATGTATTTACAGTTCAAACAGGTTATAGGAAGGACATTTATAAAAATAGAGAAAAGAATTGGTCCCAGCAACCTGCAGGACCCCTTTCTCAACAACTAAGGAATTAGATTGGCGTCTGTTATGGAAGTATTAGTTAAACCAAAGTAAATCATTTTGAGGGAAGGCAATAGAGTAAAGTGCATCAAAAATTAGGTTGTGGTCAACAACATCAAAGGCCTTGATTAAGTCAAGAAAGATGGCACTGGTGAGTTTACCATCCTCCGAAGGGGTGACCACATGGTTGGGTAAGTTTTAAGAGAGCTGGAGTTGTAGCGTGTTTAGGCCTGAACCCAGATCGGCATGGGGTTACAATGTTAAAGGTAGAGGCATGTTGTTATAGCTGGTTGAAGACTAGCTTCTCAAAGATTTGAGCCACGAGTTAATAATTGAAATGGGGCGATAACTGTAAACATCATGGGGATCACCTCCTTTGTGTAGTGGAGTAACCATGGCAGACTTCCATGTAGAGGGGAGGGCACAAGATGAGAAAGATGGATTAAACAGGTCACATAGTGGGTACTCGGGCTGGGCGATTAATACAATTTTAATCGTCATCGCGATATCAAAATGTGCGATTAACACATCGCAAAAGTCATGTGTCCACAATGAGAAGTTCATTTTCACATGCTGCGAAAAGACACCAATCACATGCGACGTTGTTAAATTAGCCGCGCGTTCGGCCCATGACATTAATTGGTGGTGTGCTGTCAGCTACATAAGGTGTGTGTGGTGATAGCCGACACTAGCAAGCTAGTGGAGCCGAGGGCAGGCACGACGTGGATGTCGGCTGAAGACGAAGACACAGAGAAAACTGGTGAGCGCGAGGAAAATGAGGTGGACCCAGTGGTGAAAAAAAAAAAGCTCCTCATTCATTTGGAGCTATTTTGGGTTGAAACGAGACGATGTCGTACAAGCCCAGGTACTGTGTCAAACATGTGGGGCGGTCGTGGCAGCTACGACGGGAAACGTGACCAATCAACACCTGAAACACCACCACAAAGAACTGCACAAACAATTCAAAGACAGCCAAGGCGCAAAACAGCAGACAACACAGAGTCTGCATGACGTCAAAGGATTGAGCGACCTTCCATTTCTGTGAGTTTAGCGAATGCGACTCCACAGCCACTAGTTCGCCCTCCGAGAGGCTCTTCAGCGCGTCAGGGAATGTGGTGACATGTCAGCGCTCCTGCTTGAAACCTAGCAAAGTGAACATGTTGGTGTTCCTGAGTAAGAACTTGAAATAAGAGAAGAGTTAAAGGAGTTTTGGGATGAATAAATCTCCCTTTATCTTGGTGGTTCTACATTACTCACTTAAGTTTTCTCCATCATAGAACTGTAATTACCACCTGTTTAGCAAGATGAGAAGTTCATTTCTGGCAGGTCTCGATGTTTATTATGGGAGAAATGTTTAATTTGCCAGTTGCCATGTTTAATTTATTTTATGGATGTTTTCTCCCAGATATCTTTTAGTTAGTCTTGGGAATTGTTTGAATCTTGTTGTTTGAGCCTTGTGTAATTGCAGTATGTTAAAAATAAAGGCATACGTTGGATACAAATAACTGTTCAATTTCTTTATTCAGTGGGCATAGGCTATTAAATGTTTGTGGTCTATGTTAGCTGTACATATTGAAACAGAAACATATACTTTAATGTATTGTAGCTAGTATGTAGCCTATATATATATACATATATATGTATATATATATATATACATATATATGTATATACACATTTATCGCAGGTCATATCGTCATCACAATATTGAACAGTGTAATCACATGTTTTCCTGATATCGCCCAGCCCTCGTGCGTACATTGGAATAATAGCTCCTAGCTTCATCAACTGTATTTCAATACCATCTGGTCCAGATGCACAATCATCCTTTAACTCATTGGTAACACATTGAACCTCAACTGGTTGTATTTTTTGAAAAGAAAAAGAACTTAGAGGCCACGTAGAGGCGGCTGGGAAGTCACCTACCATAGATGCGTTAAACACAGCAGAGCGACCAACCGTGGAAAAGTGCTGATTGAGAGTGTTTGATATAATAGCAGAGTCCTGAATGATGTCATTGTTGACCCGAATCTGAGAGCTGATATATTGATTTGATTTATTAAGAACATTATTAAGCCTTTTTTCAGAACTTTTTTGGATCATGCATCTCTTCAGGGAGTTTTTTTTTAATAATAGCCTGATTTAGCATTGCATGTTTTTGTCACACACAGATTCCTTCAGGATCAATGTTAGTCCCAAATCAGTAGGATCCTTTGTTTTCCTGAGAGTCTGTCAGGCTTTATCCCGCTCATTGAAAAGATTGATCAAATCAGCAATGATCCATGGTCAATGTTTGCCCTTAACTTTGATTTCCCTCCAGAGGGCATGCTGAGCAATCACCGCTGTGACTTCAGAGTACAGATCTCTCCGTGCAGGTTTAACTCAATGAAAAGACCTTCAAGACCAATGATGTTACGTTGGGGATGGCGAGTTCAAATGTAAAGTGGGTGGACACCTAACAGGCCACACCTCCACCTCTCAGAGCCCTATCTGCTCTGTGTAATGTAGAATTATCAAGTTGAATGTGATGGTCACACATTTCACGATGTCACCATGTTTCTGAGAATGTAATTAAAGCCGCTTTATTCTGTGCAATCCAAACTCTAATTAAATCTATTTTTGAAAGAAGGCTCCTGATATTCAAGTGGAATATTTTCAAACCTTTGGCTGTATCAATTGTGGATCAATTAGGTATAGGTAAGGCTGGGAGAGTGGCATGGAAATGGGGGTGAGGGAGCCACAAGCACAGATAAATACAGAAGACAGAGAAAGCACATAAGATCAGGCTGCATCATTGAGAGAAAAGAAAAGAGAGAAAAAAGAAAAAAATAGCACAGCTCAGTCTGCATGGCTCATACTTATGCCAATAGATCAAAACGTGTTCAAGATATGAGCTCCAGGACTAATTTAATAAGGAAAAGAAAAAGTTAAAAAAAATTCATATACCTTAATTAGTGTGATGATGAGTATGTTAGTCTAAATGAATCCACTCCTCCCAGTCACATTAATACTCACATCCCCCGAGGCTCTGGCCGAGGAGGTGGAGTTGCTGCCATTTTTGACAAAAGTTTTGTTATAAATCCCAAACCCAAAACAAGTTTCAATTCATTTGAAAGCCTGATTCTTAGTTTGTCTCATCCAGCCTGGAAAACAAACAGCCACTCTTATTTATCATTGTGTACCGCCCTCCTGGTCCTGACTCTGAATTCTTATCTGAATTCTCAAGAGTTTATATCCAGTTTAGTTCTCAAATCAGATAACATCATTATTGTAGGTGACTTCAATGTTCATGTGGATGTTGATAACGACAGTCTGGTGCTGCATTTCTCTCTCTTCTAGACTCAGTTGGTTTCCATCAGTCTGTCCATGAACCGACTCACCATCACAACCACACCCTCGACCTCCTCCTAACATATGGAACTGAAGTTGAACATCTAGTTGTATTTCCACAGAACGCTTTTATCAGACCATCAATTAATCACTTTGGAATTTATTCTAATCAACGACACTCCACTCAGGAAAACAGTGGTTTCCAGATGTTTGTCTGATCAGGCTGTAGCTGGATTTAAGGAAGCGATTCCAGTGGCGCTTAATTCAGTGTCGTGTCCCATTGTTACAGAGGACACTGTTATCAACCTTAGTCCCTCCCAAATTGATAATTTTATCGATAGTGCAACAGGCACCTTAGGATCAACTTTGGACTCATTTGCCCCACTAAAAACTAAATCTATAAATCCAAGGAAACGAGCACCTTGGTACAATTCAGAAACCAGACAGCTTCAACAAAAAACCCAGCAGTTAGAGAGAATATGGTGCTCCCCCAAACTGGAGGAGTCTCATAGTCAAGTCAAGTCGAGTCAGTTTTATTTGTGTCGCGCCAAATCACAACAAGGTATCTCATGACACTTTACAGGTAGAGCAGGTCTAGAACCACGCTCCTTCAATGAATTTACACCCAACAATTCTCCATCAGCAAGCACATCCTGCAACAGTGGTGATGAAAACCTTCCTTTTAACAGGCAGGCTGGTCTTATTCGATCTTAGTGCAGCTTTTGATACCATTGATCACCATATCCTTCTACGGAGACTGGAACATGTCATTGGCATTGAAGGAACTGCACTAAACTGGTTTAGGTCATATTTACTAGGTCGATCTCAGTTCGTACTAACTAATGATAAACCCTTGGGTCCTTGGCTTGGACCAGTCCTCTTCACCCTTTATCTGCTTCCTCTCGGTCACATTATTAGGAAACACTCAATTAATTTTCACTGTTATGCTGACGACACACAGCTGTACTGATCAATGCATCCTCATGAAATAAATCAGCTGACTAAACTGGAGGCCTGTCTGAAGGAGATAAAAACATGGATGACCCATAATTTCCTTTTATTAAACTCTGATAAAACCGAAGTCATTGTCCTGGGCCCAAAACATCTTAGAGACACCCTATCTTATGAGATAGGTACCATGGAAGGCATTACCTTGGCCCCCAGTATGACCGTAAGGAACCTAGGAGTTCTCTTTGATCAGGATCTGTCCTTTATTGCCCACATTAAGCAAATTTCTAGGACTGCTTTCTTTCATTTACAAAACATTGCTAGAATCAGACACATCCTGTCTCAAAAGGATACAGAAAAACTAGTCCATGCTTTTGTCACTTCCAGGCTGGATTACTGCAATTCCCTCCTATCAGGCTGCTCCAGTAGGTCCCTCAAGACTCTCCAGCTGGTCCAGAATGCTGCTGCCTGTGTGTTGACAAGAACTGGTAGAAGAGACCAGGTCTCTCCTGTACTGGCCTCTCTGCATGGCTCCCTGTCAAATTCAGAACAGAATTCAAAATTCTCCTTCTAACATACAAAGTCCTCAACAATCAGGCACCTTCATATTGATTATCTATGATCCAGCTAGAACCCTTTGTTCCCAGGATGCAGGGTTCCTGCTGGTTCCTAGAGTCTCTAAAAGTAGACTGGGAGCCAGAACCTTCAGCTATCAGGCTTCCCTCTTGTGGAACCGTCTCCCAGTTTCGGTCTGGGATGCAGACACCCTCTCGACCTTTAAGAGCAGACTTAAGACCTTCCTGTTTGATCAGGCTTATAGTTGGGCTGCTTAGGCTGGCCCTTAGATGTGCTGCTCTAGGCTTAGGCTGCTGGGGGATCTCCCATGGTGCACTGGGCTTCTCTCTACTCCTCTCTGTCCTCCTATATTTGTCATACATAAATCATACTCAAACGTATTACTCACTCTTCTTCTTCTCCGGAACCTTCGGGCTCCCCTCATCCCAGATCCTGGGTGCTGCTGGAGGAGGCTACAGACCTGAAGAGGCTCAAGCTGCCACCCGTAGCTCCACCTGCTCACGTCCCTGTCTGTCCATCAGTCTCTTCCTTTCTCTCTCTTTTTATCTCTGTCCCACTCTTTCCTTCTGCATATCTGTCTTCCTCCATTGTCTGTCTTTGTCTCTGCCCCGCTCTCCTGCTCTCTTTCCCCCCAACTGGTCAAAGCAGAAGGCCGTCCCCACTGATCCTGGATCTGCTCTACGTTCCTGCCTGTTAAAAGGAAGGTTTTCATCTCCACTGTTGCAGGATGTGCTTGCTGATGGAGAATTGTTGGGTGGAGGTTCATTGAAGGAGTGTGGTACTGGACCTGCTCTCCCTGTAAAGAGTCATGAGATAACTTTTGTTGTGATTTGGTGCTAGGCAAATAAAATTGACTTGACTTGACTTAATTATCAAAGTGCCCTGGGTCAGATTTAACGATAATGTTCTGCAGTGAGTCGTTGCGACAGATGACATCACCAATACGATGGGCCTGTTTCCACTGGCTCACTTCTGGGGTCAGCACGGGTTGGGTCAATTTGGCCCCATTTCCACTGGCCCCAACACGGTACTAACCATTACCATTCTGGTCCCTGCTCCGCTGGGGTTCCAAGCGAGCAGAGCGGGGACTAACGTGACGTAAACACATAGTGGGGCGCTGATTGGGTAACTTACCCGCTTCCGTCGTCTACTTTTTTTCATCTTGGCCTCGAATGAATACTGGTCGATCGCTTGGTAAAGTCTTTTATACTTTTCTTGGGTGTTCTGTTTCACCGCTTGATGCCTTGCCTGTCTGCCGTCCCTCACTTTGAGTTTAAGCAAAAACCACTGACACAGCAACAGGCATCACACTGCCTCCATGTCCTCCCTTGTTGTTGTTGTGTCACACACAAATTACGCTGGGGAACGGCCGGTGAGTTCACCCTTGCTGACATGGTACCCAGTACGAGTGGAAACGCACCCATCCTGAGCCGAAGTGAGCCGGTGGAAACATGCCCTATATTTGCAGTGACTCTGTGATGCCAGAGAGAAAAAGTTCTAAAGAAGAGATAACAGGAGGAATGGATTTACTCGCAACCCTACGGAGAGGATAGGGAGAGGTCATGAAGAAGAGCCTTAGCCTCTTCTGGGGATCGGAACAGCTTGGGTTTCTCCTCCACCATCACTCTCAGTGTACAGGGATACAATGGAGAGTATCTGAAGTCTGCAGTAAGAAGTTTCGTCTTGACAGGATTGAATTGACACCGTTTGTTGATGAAAGCAGTGCTGAAGTCTTGGAATACACGGACCTGAGCGCCGCTGTACATCAGTTCTCCTTTCACCCTGGCCGGATGCAGAATCCTAACCTTGTCTTAAGTGTAGGAACTTCATCAGGATGGGGTGAGGATTTGACCAGTTCCTGTTGGGGAAGGTTGGAGAGCAATGGGCCCTTTAAGTGACTGTTGCTGTGAGGAACTTATTCTTGCCAAGGAGTAGTGGGATTAAATCAAGGATGAAGGCAATCATGTCTTTTCCTTCACTTCGCTCAGGAATATTAATAAACTAGTGGTTGGGGGAACGGCTTCTGTTTTCAGCTTTGTCAACTTTTTCTTTCAGGTAAACATTATCTTTTTCCAGCATTTCCACACGCTTTGTCAACACATCAAGGTTGTCTTCAACAGCTCAGACCCAATGTTCCAGCTCAGTAACATGATCATTCAAAGTTGATAAAGCTCCTTGAACATTTTTCTGCTTGAAGGATTTCAAAATGAGCCATCAGTTCAAATTTGACACTCTGAATGGTGTCACAAAGAGAGGAGCTCTGGGCTGGCTCCATGGGGAGGGACAAACAATTTCAAGAGCTGGAGGAATCGAGAAGGCTCAACCAAATGAACCTTCAACAATTCAACAAGAGTCAATATCGCATTGAATCAGGACATAAAAAGCTATGGATTTAGAAATTTTAGAAAAGCAGACTGAGGTGTGTTACAAAGGCTCAGGCTATTGCGGCCATCTTGGTGCCACAGCTTCAGATGGTTCAGATGGATATCTGACATTATTTCCTTAAGTACTTCATAAAGACATTTTGAAGATGCAACAATGTCCCGTTTGGTTTTCGGCCACTGTAATTTAGGCAGATCAGCTAAAACTCTTAACTGAATGTCTTTAAAAGTGATTATTATAAACATGAGTTATTTGAGGACGGGGAGTGTTAAACTGCTAGAAAACAAATGGGAAAGTTTGAAAGTCAGCATTTCTTTCAAATGAATTGTATAGGATGAGAAAGTTTCAGAGCTCCTGTGTTAGGTAGATATTTTCTGCCTCTCCCTTCTTTTCTATGGCCACCTCTAAACTTTATCTTTGTCCTTCCCCGTCTCCCCGATCTCTGTCGCTTGACACTTAAAGATAACAGGTTGGTTTGTGCAGCTAAAGTACACAAGTGAAAAGAGAACCTCTTAGCAAATTCTCAGTGGAGTCTCAACATCCTAATGCTTTTCTTGCTATATCACATCTTCCCATCTCCTTCCTCTGCTTCTGACACACACACACACACACACACACACACACACACACACACACACACAATTACAAGTTCCTTGCTTCTTCCCTTGCTGAAGTCAAATTTGTTGTTTCACAGCTCAAGGTTACTTGGTGCACCCAAATGTCTGCTCCAGCAGTTTAAGTTCCGTTAATAGCACACCCTCTCCCCGCCTGATGCTTCCTCCAGAGTCTTCCCTTGCATCCTATTGGCAGCCCAGAGACAAATTTCATCGGCAGGGCGAATGCCTCTCTGGAGGTGGTGCCATAGGTGTGGCTTCTGTTAAAACAAGACTAATGTCCTTTGTCAAATCCTGCCCTTGGAATAATGATGGAGAGCCACTAAGCACTAGGGACATCAGGTGCATCTTAAATACCTCTAAACCAGTCGCAATCAAATGACAATGTTTGTTTCACCAACCCCATTTTATTAGACAAAATAAATCGGAGAGTTCCCTGCTCCTTTCGGAGAAGTATGTGCCTCTCTAGCTGATTGTCAACAAAATATTTCATAAATATTTCAGTAAGTTTGTGATTCTGCTGCTCTTTCCTGGTCCACAGTCCCGAATTCCTTTTCTTCAGTCTCTCTCTCTCAAAAAAATCTGTACGGTAAATTGTTGCACACATTTTGTGAACTGCAGACTATTGCCGCTCCTGACATTGTGATGGCTGCAGATGCTCACAAGTGGTGTTACTGCATCAACGTAGTCGGTTTTCTCATGAACCAAACCAGTTGGTGGGTATTTCTGAGTCTGCCTGGGACTGCATCTCCTCCTAACCTGCTGATCGGACTCTCAATGGGCTGCTCTGTTCCAGATGTGGCGCGATGCGCTGTGATGTGCCTCCTCTTGGACGGTTGTTTGAACACCATCATGACACCTCCTGTTTTTATGCTGATCTGATTGTTTCAGTTAAAAACCTGTTGAGCAAAATCAATTTAAAAGCAGGTGTTGGAGCGCTAACAAGATTCAGGTAAGTGCAAACAAGTCAAAGGGTCTTAGAACTGTTTCGGACATTAAGCAGTGTCCGTGCATCATAACCTCCAAGACGTGCCTGTCGTCTTTCAGCATTCCTTCGTCATCTGAAAATCAAGTTAACCTGCTCGTGCACTGGTTGCGTTGCCTCCAGTGGACAAGGTTGAGATGGTGATGCTAGTCTCTCATCTGCACTTCTTAGTTAAGCTCTTCCTACCCGTTTGAGTCGATCTTCCTTTGACTGCCTCATTCAGCAGCATGTAAGAGGTCACATATCACACCAATATCAGCCTCACTGAAATGGCTTATCATTCCACATGATGCACTTTTTGAAAAGCCGGCACTAAACTTTCGAGCCTTGCACACGCACCTTCCCTTGTAGTCTATCAGCCAGTCAATTCTTTCTCCCAAGCTGACGCACCTACGTCATGGAGTTCAGCCCCTGACTGCTGTGAGGACCTGACCCTTGTAGTAACTTCATTAAATAATTTAATTCTGACAGGTTTGTGGTTTGCTGGGCTTGTCTACTACTGTTCCTGTGAATTCCAACTTAACCAATTTCAGGTTTTGTTACACACTCTTCACTGATAACGGGGCATTTTTACATTTCCTAAGTCAGTTTGGTAGGGACATGTTCTTTCACTGAAGTTTAGTATTTCTTGAGTTATAAGGTCATTACCCTTCAAATAACATATCTTCTTCCTTTTCTTCTTTTAAAGATGGGCCAGCACATTGCTTCTCAACAGCAAGCCTCTCTCTGTATCTAAATTTGAATCAGTGGCCTCATGAGTGTGAGAAGGAATTGAGGGCAGATGCAAACTCCCGTATCCAGGAACCGGAACATAGGACCTGAAGTAGCGATAGCGACTCCGACAGTCATATATCAAAGACAGCTTGCTTTAATTAAAGGCGTATTCCTTTATAGCAGTGTTCAGGGAGCGGTGGTGTTTGGGTCAGTAGGCTAATGTGTTTTTGATGTGGGAAACACTAAATCCAAGAGAAACTAGAAAACTGTGACCAAATTTAAAAGAATTGGATCATTTCATGGGAGGAGCTTTTTAATGGTACGATAGCCAGAAATGAATTATTATTCATTTTTTGAATAATTCATTATTACTCAGAAACGAAGGACTACCTGCCTTTGAGGCACCAATAGACATTTTTTTTGTTGGTGTGGTCAAGTTACATGTGTCCACCTAATTAGGTGCGCATGAATTAAACACAATACTGGTGAGAATAGTTTGAAAATTCCTAGGGAACGCGTGGAGAAAGCATTTTCTTATGAAGAGGATCAGTGAAATATGTTGAGGCCTGATGATGTGCTACATTTCACGAGCTTTGCTCACATTTACAGACCTATCAACTTTGGGAAAGTATTCAGAGTACCTGTAGTTTCAGTGCAAGACCGGGACACAGATGCAGGAGAAAACACAAGGCTCAAAACATCGTTCAGTCTTTGCTTGACAGCTCAGGGGTGATACAGTCGGTGAAGGCAGCAAACTCCATTCAGGGGAAACACAGGAGCCAAAACCTATTAATCACAAAAGTCAATAAATCCAGAAAGAATAAAAAAACAGAAAAGCAAACACAAGCAGAGCATGAGCTCGTGATCTTACAGCTAAACAGGAGAGACAGTGGGGGTCTGTTCTACTCAGGATGGATGTGAGTGATGTCACCCAGAAGTAGCTTTGTGGCCGGCATATTCAGAGCAGTTCTAATACTCTAAAACACTCCAAAGCTTCCTATGTCAGCTGCTTTAGCATAGCATCCATCTGACCACCCTCTCAGAGAGGAGAGGAGCTCATGCTTTCCCACAATCCCTCGCAACAGCATTTTTGACAGTGGCACGAGGAACAGGTAAAACAACAAATTACAAGGAGACAAAATTTCTAAAATTTCACACACACACACACACACACAATGTTCCATGGTGACATTGTGAGGTCAAAGCCATCCAATCGCCTCCCCAGTGTAAAGTCGACCTGATGCATATTTGACATTAACATGTGCTCACTCATCATTCTCTCTTTGCTGAGCAGAGATCGCCTCTTAAATACAACAAATACAACCTCTGCTTATGTATGGTTTTCAGGTCCGATGGATTCATGCAGTAGTGACAACCTGCAGGTCATGTCACTGTCAGGAGGATTAGGACCATGTCACTGAACTGAAAGGTTGCCAGACAAGATGTTTGTCTTCCTAATGAGTGAGTGATGCTCAGTCAACTCCTCCCTAATTAATTCTGATGAGTCTGTGCCAGTTACTCTCATTTTTGCCTTCCACTTTTTGCCTTTTTGCAGCTTCACCAATGTCACAGAGCAGCATGTTTGCCTTCACTTGGACATTTCCTCCAGACCCCCCCGACCTGAAAATCTGCCCAGTGTAGCCACTTTGATGCCTCAGCAAACCAGGAAAATTGGTATAATGCCTCAGGGCACATCATCATAGAATTGTGCATCTGTCCATGTTGAATTAGATCACCAACAGTAGCAACCAAAATTGAGAGTGAGGCCATTTGCTTGAGGCCATAAACATATAAAGGTTTGCCTCTCGCTGAGAATGTGTGAACCCTTCACCAGCCTCACGTGATGTTCAATCTACAATTAAATCTGAAGACTAAATTCAGATTGATAAAATGAATCAAGGAAACTAAGAGTTGCATATTCTTGTTTAGAATTTTTTTTTCCCCTCTGTATATTCTCTCTGGTGGAGCAGTGGTCCTCACTGTGGCCCCCCAGCAAGAAGGTTGTGGGTGGAGCCCCGGCTGCAGCACGGGATCTTTCTGTGTGAGTCTCCATGTTCTCCCTGTTCCTGCTGGGTTCTCTCTGGTACTCCAGCTTCCTCCACAGTCCAAAGACATCAAGAGGGACCAGGTTAATCCAGACTCTAAATTGACCGTAGGCGTGGCTGGGAGAGCCAATGGTTGTCTGTCTCTATGTGTTGGCCCTGCCATGGACTGGTGACCTGTCCAAGGTGAACCCAGCCCTTTGCTCTAAGGCTGCTGGGGTAGGCTCCACCCCCCAACAACCCTTAACAGGATAAGTGGTAGAAAATGGATGGATGAATATTCTTTCTGTTTTCTTATTTACTCTGGACCACAGTCATGGTCCAGGAAGTCTTCTGTATGCTCGTACATGAAGCCCTTATTAGCCCTTTGGAGTTAGCATCACCAGGGGTTCTTTCAGCAAAAGCTTATGGAGTTGTTTCACCAGCTTGTGGACGATATGATCACAAAATCAGCTCCTTCCTGAATAAAAGTTGATGAGACTAAACAGGTTTTGCTCAGAAAGATCATCTTCACTGATGGCCACTACTTCAGTTCAGTTTAGACAACTTTATTTGTCCCAGAGGGGGATTCAGCTTTAGCAGTCCGCCCATCAACAGGTAGATCTGTGCCAGAGACAATAGACAAACAGTACACTGACACAGACGCTCACGGGCACAATACGTACGACACACAGGGGGATCTCGTAACATGGAGTACAAAGTTTGAAGTCATAAATAATACATGTGCAAGTAAATCAGGAACACACAGATTGTGTGGATTAGATTCAGAGAATGTAGGAACAATAATAAATGAGCTAACAGTGGTTAAACACATAAAAGGGATCCAAGAGAATACAGGAAATTGTTCATTCCAAGTGACCACTGTCAAGGTTTAGCAGCCTGACGGCACACAGAGTGGAGCAGATAGAAAGGTGTCCTGAGGGGCGCAACACAGTGTTCATTAAAGTGACGTCTGAGGACATCGCGTGGTCGCCTTGGGAAGCTATTCTCCTGACTTCATGGAGCACCTGCCTCTCCTGCAAGGAGCACACATCACTCTGCTGGACTCCCATTATTGTGGAACACAACTTAACAATACCATACAGGCTGCTCTTGTCTTTTACAGACCAACAAACTGCAAATGAAAGCAAGAGTTAAAAATCCTTTTCATAAAGGACTGGTTAAAGTGCATAATATTTCCTCCAGACATTGAAGGAGTTTAACTTCCTCAGTGAATGAATCTCTGTTGACCTTTCTTAACAAAACAGTGTGTTCACATCAATCTTTAATTCAGAGTCAAACACATTTCCTAAGTATTTGTATGTGTCTACAATCTCAACATCCTGACTATAAATACAGCTTGATTTATGTTTGTTACAGTTTTATCCTTGTTTTTGACACTTGAAGATCAAGGAAGTTCTCGTCACACCAGAAAGACTCTCAATTAAAATGTACAGCTGAATCTTGTTAAAAGCACAGGAGAAATTAGCGAACCAATGTTTGAAACTCTGAGAAGGATGAAGAGTTTTGCATCCTCGACTTCTTTACCCGCCCGGTAAGCAAACTGCAAGGTTTGTCATCTTTTAAAATTCTCTCAAACGTCTTCATTACCAGCGATGTCAGAGTAACTGCTCTCAACCCTCTGGGTGTCTTTTTTTTAAAATTTCAGAATTGGTATTGTGATTGTGGATTTAGTGGAGGAAGGAGGCAGTGATCAGCAGACATCAGCTGGTTGGCACAGCACCTCAGAATGCACCCACTGTCAGCATCGCCAGCCGCCCTCCTTCTCTTTGTGGTCTTTAGCCGGGCAGAAACCCTCTCTCATAATATAACAGAGCTTTCTGGTGTACAGAGAATCCCCAAGGCCTCTCAAACCAAGAGTTAAAGGTATTTGGCAAATCAGCATGGACCAGTCCATTAAAGCTGGCATGTTGTTGGCCTCATCTGTTTAGTGGTCAGTGCAGGCCATTGATTCCTGCCTTGCCAGGCTGCTCAAATGTTTCTGCTGCTGAATTGCGTTTCTGTTTTGTTCTTGTTGTTGGTTTTGGCCTCGTCTATTTTGCTCCTAACCTCTTTCTAAAGAAGACCACCTGTGTAGAGAGTCCTTTCCTTTATGTAGATGTTTTTTTTTTGTTGTTGTTATTTGGATAACTAGCAAGCTTTGGAATAAAAGTTCACACAAAAAGAAACCTAAAAGGAGACAGTGTCACAAAGTTCATCAATATTGTGCAAGCACTGAAAAAAGAGTTCTAGCCAGTGAATTCAAAACATGCTTGAGGGGATGAAACACTGTCCTCTGACCAAGATTGAACTTCCTCCTCATCAGAGATGTCTAAGGGAAGGTTTACTCACAGGAATAATACACACTGTTGTGGTACGGTGCACCAAGGGAAGGCATGAGCAGAGATCTATAGGCGCCGCTCACAGACCTGGAACACAGGTCTATTATAAACTTCTTTAGAGTCATGGTCACATATTTCTTAGAAGTTCTTTGAGTTCAGTTGAAAGTGCAGTGGTTGAAATCTAGAACCAACTTGTTGTGTGGGCAAATTGAATCAAGTGTTTGTGACATCTGCAATCAGCTGTGAGACTGTGGATGTGTTAACAACGTAAACAAGCGTGAGGAAAAGCTGTTGAAATTCTCCAGGCAAGTAGTAGGGCAGAGAGAGGCAGGCAGCAATTCAGTATCAGGTGGACATAACTTTGCTCGAACCACAACAGTGTTGGAGTGCATCTGATTAACAAACAAACAAACACACACACACACACACACACACACACCAGTGCTGCCCAGTGATCTCCAGTGAACCGAATGAGCTACCGAGCCCACTCATTGTTGTCTCTTAATTTCCTCTTTGAATCGGGCCGTCACTTCCAGCTCGCCCCCCTTGTTCCTGATAGACCACAGCGGTAGCAATAGCAGGACTGTGGGCACCAGAGGAAGCCAGTGACGGTTGTTGAGGCTCTGGAGCCTATCCTAGCTGACATTGGGCGAGAGGAGGGGTTCAGTCAGTCCGTAGCAGGGCCATCAGGAACAATTAGGGTCTTGCTCAAGAAGGACACGGGGGGAAGTTAGAACCAGCAACCAGTTGCTAGACAGCTGACCTACCTCTGAGCTATGCCACCCCACAGTCTGAGTCTGGTCTGGTCTAATGTCTTGTGTGCTACACACAAGACATTAATAACAGGCCATCCATCCATTGTCTTCCGCTTGTTCCTATTAAGGGTCCTGGGGGGGTGGAGCCTATCCCAGCATCTACGGGCAAGAGGTGGTGTTGACCCTGGACAGGTCGCCAGTCCATCACAGGGCCAATATACAGAGTCGAACAACCATTCACACTCACATTCATACCTACGGTCAATTTAGAGTATCAATTAACTTTGTCCCCTCTTGATGTCTTTGGACTGTGGGAGGAAGCCGGAGTACCAGAGAGAACCCACACAGGAACAGAGAGAACATGCAGACTCCACACAGAAAGATCCTGCGCCCGAGCCGGGACTCGAACCTGGAACCTTCTTGCTGTGAGGCTACAGCGCTGACCACTGCACCACCGTGCAGCCCATTAACAACAGGCAAACAAATTAAAAACAAATGTAGCGAAGTCGAAGTACCTGGAAGTACAGTTACTTTGAGGATGTTTCAGTGTGAACGCAATGGTTCTAAGTACAAAGCTAGAGTTAGCCAATGAGGGAACAACACCAGGGACACATTTCCTAAGCTTAAGTCTTCTTCTGTTCACACCCTGATATTCTTTAATGTCTTCAACAACCTCCGTGGTCTCCTCGTTAGCAAACGCCATTTTAATGACACATAAATGCTTCAAAATCCAGCAGTCTGGGCTTTAATGCTGTACTTTCTCTTAAAAAAACCCAGTACATTCAATTATTTTAGCTCGTGTTTACCATAGTTCTTATTTCAGACATTTAACCAAAAATGTCTCTACTTTGGGATGAGGGTGCGCACGTTCAACAATAATCACTTATTTTAGGCTCACAGGGAGGTCATGACTTACCACACCCCTCATCCCTTCCTAATTCTTTTGCTTTGGATGAGATGGAGGAACATGAAGATGCACACACACTCGAGCCTCCTATATTATGTAGCTTCCCGTTAGTGATGCGGTGATTTATCGGTTTCACTCTTGATCCAGGAATCAGACTGTAGTGGACCCTCCTCACTAAGCTGAAAACTTTGATTTATGCTCTGTTGGTCCAGTGCAGTTCAACAGCTATTAAGTCTGCTAGTGTCATCGGTTACAGCTGCCAGGAGGGCTGGCAAGGTCTGTCTCTCTCTCTCTCACACACACACACCTACACACACACACACACACACACACACACACACACACACACACACACACAGAGTAATTTATGACTGGTGTCATCAGTAGTCTTCGTCAGGTGGAAGGTGAAGGCGATGGCAGGATCATTCTACCTGCCGGATAATGAAACACCAGATGAGGGTCACACCTGTGGAGGTCAAGCAGACAAAGGTCAAAGAAACTCTGGCAGGGGGGGGATCAAGCCGTAAAGGAGGGAGGCGCGAGTTGTCACCAAATGTGTTGAAAGCCTTTAGAGACCATGTAGTCTGGTCTTTGTTTCCTACACTGTTCTCAAGTGACTCTGCAATGTGTTCAACTTAGAGTGTCAATAAAACACGATCAGAAATCATCTTAAAAGGATCTGAAATGTCTTCTGCCAAGACAGCAGCAGAGAACTGTTGGGCCGTTGAAGCATGTTGACTCACATTTGACATCAAGCCTGATCGCCAGCTCTTGAGGCCTGACGGTGCCGTCACTCCAGTTGCTGAGGCGCTTCAACATCAGTTAGGGTGAGATGTTGATGATGTTGATGTTGCACTCACAGATGCCCTCCAGCTTTCACACTTAATGCCCGAATTATGAATGGTGTTAGTGCATCAAAAATAATGTCATAATTAGTGCAGCAGCTCGAGGCATCTGTCACTTCAAGGTCATGACTTGCATCAGGAAGAGATGCAAAGGTGGTGAGGAAGAAATCACAATGACCTCACGAGCAGCAAATGACTTTGATCGTTGCTGTAGACCAAGGTGAGGTGTCTGATAGGTTGAAATGCACTCAGACTGTTGATGGTACTCTGTTCTGTTCTGTTCAGATGGACAAACAGGGATGTCATTCATGTGGCACTGAAAACATTCATGAAGTACAAGTGAGGAACAGCTTTCTAACATTCGTTTTCTTTCCAGCCAAGAGAAAAATCTGTCTTTGGTATTTACAGGCTGATTCTCTCGTTGGCTGGTGTGTGTCGGTACAGTGCTGCTTCATTTAAAGGAGTCCTCATGTTTCAAAGGTGTTCTAGCTGGTTACAATTCAAACAAGAAGACCTAACCAAAGATTTAACCCAAACAACTTGTCCACAACAGTCTAACTGTGGAGCGTTGAGACGAATAGAGGAAGAAGAGTATGTTCATCAGGGTGGAATGCATTTGCTTTCTTGCCTAAGCCAGGGGTCTTGATAACATGGATTAACAGTGTTATCATCTGGAGGATCTGGACGCCAGCTCTCCTCCTGAGCTTTCATCAGTATTCTACGTTGTAGCAGCTTTAAGAACACACATCACGCCAGGTGAAGGAGGAAAAGCATTGCTGGAGTTTCTCCTGTGCGCAGGCAGAGCTGCTCTCACCCAGAAACCATCCGAGCCTTATTAGTGGCAGGATGAAACCTCTGAGCCCTCATGTTCCTTTAAGGTGAGCATGATGAATATTTGATTCAGTCTTGGCGATACTTAGTGATGCTGCGCTGTTCTTCTTGACAGAAGCATAAAAAATAGATGATGCTTTGCCTATCGACAATTTATAAAGAGCCTATAACCCAACTGTGAGGCTTTGGACAGCATTTAGGCTCTCAGACACCTGTCAGCACGTTATTGTTGCTCATGAATAGAACCAGCACGCACACTCTGAGTTGCTGCTACGGTTCAGTCGCTTCCTGTGTGTTTACCACTGTGGTTAAATTACTGGCACATCGGTGACATTTTATCTTGGGTAGCAGCACTTGATTTAGCAGGGTCCAACTTCCACCAGTGGGCTGGGGTCAGAAAATACAACTGAGAGGGCAGTAGGTACGTATCACACACATTTGCTGAAAACAATATAACCATTTCCTCCATCAGGAAGGACAGGATAAATTCCCTCTTGTTATTTACAAGTTAGGTAGCAGTGGTTGGTTATTTCTATCATGTGGATCCACAGAACCACATGAGACTTCGACATAAACGCCGGACATAAAGCAGGACAAGTATGTTCTCTCATCTTGTTCTGAGGTCTGGCACCACAAAGGCCAAGTCCCAAACATCAACTATGTAACATCAGCATGTCACCACCGGATCTGAAGGTGTTTCTCATTAGTATGGTCCAGATATTGACCCCCCTTTCTCTAAACATAGCGCTATCCATTAAAGGCAGACTTTTTGCTCTTACAGATGTTGCAAGTAATGATTGGTTATTACAAAAATCCCACGTCGCTCAGTCATAGAATCTAGCCCACACATGTTTTTCATCCCTATCAGAAAACCCTGAAACCAGCACACTATTAAGACTAGCCTGAACCTTATCAATCATCTGTCCTTGAAGAGCTGCACACTGTGGGGAATGGGAAGCTGAGTGAGCTGTGTGGTGATCTTCCATCCATGTTACGGTGGACACGAGGAGCTGCTTTACAGAGGAAGTAATTAGACCCCTTGACCTGTGTGGGCAGATAAAGAGAGCGGAATAGACAATTCCATCACACCAACCACACCAAGTTTGGATCCGCCTCCTTTCATGTCTGAATCATGAAAAAGGAGTTCATCGTGGAAAACTGAGAGAATTCATCATAATGCCTGAGACCCTGCCTGCCATGACCGTCTGCCTGCTGGAGAAAGAAGCCGACGAGGACATTGGGTATGTTAGCATGTCAGTCATTACCAGTCAATCAGACATGGGGGACTCGAGTCGAGTGACTGGACTCGAGTCAGACTTAAGTCGCCAGATTGAGGACTTGTGACTTGCTTGACTAACAGTGATAAAAGACTCGACTTGACTTTGACTTGCTATTAATGATTGGAGACTTAGACTTGCATGCAGTGACTTGACATGGTAACGCATGCATCACCCCAGCGGTTGTAGATTGGCCGGAGAAGAGTTTTGGGAGATGGAAGGCACGGCTGGCTCCGATGTTCCCAAAATCATAAAATTTGACTTCAAAGAATATTTGGGTGAAAACAAATAAAAGAGGAGCTGCTTGCTTGAAGGTCTGCAATGCCAAACTTTCAGACACCTCCAGCACCACGGCGAATTCAGCATTTCAGGTTATACGAGGAGAAGTAAGGGATGGGAGATCTCAGTAGTTCATTCTTCTTAACCTGGCGTTAGCTAACGTCCCATCACACACACACACACACACACACACACACACACACACACACACACACACACACATTCGCAAATATTAGGCCTAATTATACTGTTTCTATTTCTGAGGGTTAAGGGTTAAGACTTGGGACATACCTGAGACTTGCATGTGTGTGACTTACTTCCACCTCTGGTGTGGATACTCATCACATTACTAACAGAGTTTGCAGTAATACTGCATTAGGTATATGATAAGAGGTGTTGATTTCATTTTTGTGGTGTTATTAAACTGCACTGAGCAATATTGAAATCTGAAAAAAATGCATGTATTTTTAATCTCCATTCCAGAGGGTAAATTGTTAGATGATGACCTTTGGTGTAGCCTTTTATTAAACTAGTTTTGCCATATAAGATTTGACATAGTGGACATTATTAATCCTGCAAGGGAAACGTGGGTGTTACAGAGGCCACATCAGGGCTGATCAGTGAGGGGAGGACAGAGCCTCTGTCAGAGACTGGAGTTCACCGGTGTAGTCTGGGGCATCGCCCTGCAAATCTCTGCAGAACCCTGCGAATATCCACACGCTACTTACACTTTAAAACCTACAGAATCTGCGTTCCTGTGTACAGTCTGTTTGTAGAGATTCAAATGGGCTTTACTTGTCTATCTTTGATGAAGGAAGGGCAGCATGGAGCCCCTCCCTCTGCTTTCCTAGTGGGAACCACACAGGACCGTTTCCAGGCAACGGAGGAGACAGTTTAGCCACGTGGAGACTAAACTGGAGCAAAACCGGGTTTCATAGCTATTAATGTTGTAATCTCTCTCTCTCTTTCTGTCTCTTTGTGTGTGTGTGTGTGTGTGTGTGTGTGTGCGTGCGTGCGTGCGTGCGTGCGTGCGTGCGTGCGTGTGTGTGTGTGTTTAGTGTTTGCCTCTCTGCCAGGAACCCTACTGGTTCTGGAGCTCACTCCTATTTACAGTACCAACTAATCCTCTCTGTGGCTTCACACATGATTAGAACTAATCTGACACCCTTCAAACACATCAACTCTCTGTTTGTCTTCTGTGTTTTCTGTCGTGTTCCAACACTGAAAATAAGTGCATTAAGGAGGAACACAAGCACTTTTGTTTCCAGGCACCCACTCACACATCCTCTGAATGTCTCTCACGAAACCAGCTGAAACACTCGGGATCACTTTCTGTCAAGACTTCCACACACCAGGCCTGCCCCGCTCCCAGCTTGGTGAGCTGGCTCATGAATTATCTGCTGTGCTCGCAAGCCCTGATAGTATGAAAACAACACAAAGATCCCATCTCAACACGTGTGTGTGTCTGGGTGTGTTTGGGCATGTGTGTCACAGTTGAGCTGTCCGGTGATGATGGAGTGTGCGATTGTCCTGTCAGTCGGACGAATTCTGACCTCCTGTGCGCGTGGTCACAGCTGGTCATGTGACCCCGCACCTCACACTGATGCCTGAGCTTTCATGTCAAATGATCAAAAGGGTTCACATGACAGAACGCTGCTGGTCTGAGCACCTGCTGCTGCTTCAGCTAGCATCCCTCACAGCCTCTTGTGTGTGGGTGTGTGCGTGTATACCCATGCTTGCTGTGTGTGTCTGGGGAGGCAATGTTGTAGCATGAGGGAGCCCCTCAGTGTAAGAGGACTGTAAAAAACTCAGTTCTTCCTTTGTGTGTGTGAAGACCACTCCTTCCTCTTGCTGCACACACACCTCTGCTCTGCTTTAAATGGACTGGGGCATCATGCTTCCAGCCTTGTATGGCCTGAGGGAAGAACCCCCCGCCTTGTGTGTGTCAGTGTTTTGAGAACGTAGATGATTTGATCAACTTTACACACGTACTTCTTCTTCTCAGTACACTACTTCTGCAGAGAATCCAGGTAGCTCCTCTCTTCATTTTTGGGAAATATGTTCTGGAATGTCACACGTCCGTTTTTCTGTTTCCAATTTTGCCACACATTTTTCAAAATGCCACAACTTTTTTACATTTTTGTCAGAATGTCAACTTATCGTGTCCGAATTGTCGAACTTCTGTCACATTTTCGGAATGTCACCTCATCTGTTGGAATGCTCTGTTTCAAAGTTTAACAGTGGGGTCGTCATTAATGGAGACAGCAGCAGGACAGCACACAGATCATCAAGTCAAGGAAGGGTTGCTCTACTTTGAATTGAAAGACATCTTTATTCTATATCTCCTTCCTGGTATTAATTGACTGACAATCACTCCCAACCTAATAATGTCCTAACAGCCACATTTAGTATCTACATTAAGTTTGTTAATAACCTGGAAACATCAACACGCACACTTGTGTGCAGGCCTGCTTGGTAGCACACTCTCCTGCAGGCTTCTTGCTGCCGCTGCTGTCAGGGGAGCAGCAGTCCATGTTTATGACTCCACCTCTGCTCCACCGAGGAGTGAATAAACAAGCAATCACAGACGGACGTGAACATGCACTTATAGAGTCAATGTGTCCTTGAAGCAAAATGAATAAGTTTGCAGACAGAGTGCGGACACAAGAGCCTCTGCCTATCTGAATAAGAGTGCAGGGTGAGTTACAGCTTGAATATGAAACTGCAAATCAAAGCAGTGGTCAGAAGCTGAGGAGGAGTGATTACTCTGAAGAAGAGGAAGTGAGAGCGGAAGAATGTGAGATTGAATGAAGAACAGCAAAAGGTGCCAGCAGTACAAATGTGAACAAGGACAGGAGCAAGAAAGAGACTGTAGGGGTGGAGGCTGAGGTTAATGATGATGTCTAAAGGAAGATGAGTGTTGGTTGAAGAGAGGTAAAAATGTAACGTGGGTCAAATTTCAACATCACACAAAGATTTTAACTTCCTGTTTATGAGTCTGACTCCCACCTGACTAGCCTCCAGGCTAACTGGCTCTCAGCTGCCACCCTTAACCTGTGACATCATCCTGGTCATGTTTTCACAAGCCCAACTTCTGCCATGTGTCAAAGAATAGGAAAGAGAGCAGATTCACTCATGTAGTAGAGGCAGTCTATAGACTGAGAGCTGCCCAGTGCTGCTTGAACACACACAAACCTGATTACAAAATCAAATTGATGCTCATCCCATTGAGAGTAGACGAGAAGTTGCTTCTCCTCTTTTTTGTTCCTTGTGTATTTTGTCAGGTTATCCCATTGACTGCAATCGTGGTTCTGGAAACAGCACCGGAGTGTTTCATCTTTGGCTTGACCACAATCTTTGGTACCTGTAGTGAAAGCAACATGGAGGCCAGTCGCAGTGTTTCTGTTGTGTTTTAGCTCCAGTTTGTTTGTTCAAACTCAGTGCAGACTGAACAATGTTTGACATTGGAACATGACACTCTTATGTGTACACCCACAATTTTTTGCTCACATCAATTCTGATTCATGGCCAATAAATGCCTGTGTCTACTGCACGGTCATGTGACCCAGAGTGAGAGCTGATAAAAGCTGTATCCACTACAGAAAAAAAGGCCTGAAGTTGCAGGGTTTTTTTGGTTGCTGGGATGGGCTTCAGACAACTTGACAATTCTGCGAGTAATAACATGGCTAAACTGTTGTTCCTAGTACTGTCCCAACACACGCACACACACACACACACACACACACACACACACACACACACACACACACACACACACACACACACACACACACACACACACACACACACACACCTGGTACCCAGGAGAGGTGCTGGCCCCCTCCTGAGGAAACCCATTTCGGCTGCCTGTATTCACATTCTGTCAGTTGTGACCCATATTTCACAATGATAAGTGAGAGCAGGAAGAAAGACTCACCTGTAGATCGAGAGCTTTGTCCTCTGGCTCAGCTTTCGTTTCATCCTGCTGCTGCTCAAATCGACTCCTGTCTCCCAACTGAATGACCGGTATCATTTTTGAAGCAGCTGCGCTGAAGAAGACATTCAACAGCATCCTCCATGATGGATTTCATGCACCAAATGTCAGGTTAGATTAGCATGGCCTCAGTAACTTTGCGCCACCTGATAATCCACAATCAAGAAATGACTGGTTTATTGCAGCATGAGGCTGGAGTGTTTGATTGACAGGTGCCTCAGTGGTTGGATGGGTGTCAGCCCACAGGGGTGAACGCTCCAGGCAGTGCCGGGCTGAGCCTTTAGGGGGCCATAAGTTTGATTTGCCCCCCCAACCAACACCACCATCACCATGCAGAGTAAACTGTGCTGGATGATTACTGACACAAATGTCACACTACAATGTTACATTATTTTTACATTATTACATTATACATTGTTACATTATCAACAAATAATGCAAAGGTGCCCTTTGTTCAAGAGAGGATGGGTGTGTGGGGGTTGATGCGTGTGAGTTATGACTCAAACAATGGCAGGTATATTGATCATGAAATCAGAATTTTCTCGTATTGAATTATCCGTTCATTCATTAGGTTGTGTTGTTACTTCTTTAATATATTTAACATGCTTTTAAAATAAAACTGAAAGAAGGCAAGCAACACTTGAGAGAGCAAGCAGTTGCTTCGTGCGCCCTGACTCCAGCTTCCAGAGTGGCTCTCACCGGTGTAAGGAACATTTCCCCTCAGTGATGGGACCTGCAAGGAGAATAAGAAAACAAACATCATTCACCATTTTTCAGCACCATCTTTAGTAGTCATCTTCCTCTCACTGCTCCATTTGCCTGCATGGGAGTATGTTTCCATTCCAGAACTATTCCAGTTTAATATCCTTCATCATTTCTTTGCTCCTCCACAACATTTCTCATGCGTGTAATTACTCTGCTTGATTGTTCCATTCTATTTTTTCTCTCAAAAGCAGCATTCATTTTTCTTCTGGATGTTGGATGGTCTCCGAGTCTCTGTCCTTGTTATTTTTGTTCTGCTCATGTTCCTTTTGTTACCAGGTCTTAGTGAGTATATACGGCTTGATGAGGGGCTGGGCCTTAGCAGTACAACATTCTGAAAAAACAAACAAAAAAAAAAAACTCCCCCACAGCCTCAAAATTACCACAATGGTTTAATCTGGACAATAAAAGAGTGGTACATTCCTGCATGAGTCATTACTGCCAAAGTTACATCAATGTGCTTGACTCTTCTGAGAAGATTCAACAAAAGCTTGTGATAGAGAGGACTGAACTCTTGTTTACATACATATTGCGTGGCAAAACTGCTTGGGAATTTTGAGTGTTTATGGAGCGCCATGCAGATGGTTGGCACGTTTCTGACCTGCTGACCACTCAAAGATCCCCACAACACGAACAAGGTACCAACTTTTGCTCTTGGGCACACTGACCCTGGTCTCTGGGATCAAACCAGTTTTCTCCTTTTTCTATCATGTTTTGGGCTGCAAGGTATGAATAGCAACAGTGGTGCTAGAGATGCTTCTCTGCTTGATGATGAAAACCATGAATCAAAAGGAGTATCAACCCCCCACGTAGGAGGCTGGACGCCACAATCAAGGCAACTCGGAGGGAAGTTAGTCTGCTCTCAAACCAACAGAAAGGTATGGAGAAGCAAAGCATGCCCAGGAAGTACAACAGGCTGTCCATACCTGAGGAAATGGAGACTGCCAAGCACAGACTCAGCTCTGCCTACCTGCCTAAACACATACACAAAGGATGCAGAAGCCAGGAGAATGAACAGGGTCCATGTTCCCACCAAACCATTCAAAGAGTTCTCTCAGTGGCAAGGTAATAATACCACAACAGACCCACCCAGGGCTGAGACGGAACAACCGTGGAAGAGCACAAGGGAGAAGGATACCACACATCACCGATGTCCAGTGGCTCGTGGATTTAAGAGCAGACTACAGCAACATCCCAGAACAAGATCCAGTGACCAGCTCAACAGCAGATATCCAACACAGTCCAAGAAGAGGTGGACAGCACTGGGCCCTGACATGATCCACACCAAGTGGCTGAAGCAACTAACTGCACTCTATGAAGGCCTGGCAACACAAATGGACCAACTGCTGACGGGTGGGACCCACCAAGAATGGCTACCCCAAGGGAGGACAGTCATGATCCTGAATAAGGGTGGGATCCCAAGAACAAAGGTGAGATCCCATCCAACTACTGGCCAAAAACTACATCTGTGGATCTGTGGAAGCTTCTGTCAGGAATCAGAGCAGCTAAGATGGAGAGAGATATGTCCCTATACAATGAATGGGATGCGGAGGGGGAGCCACACACACACACACACACACACACACACACACACACACATATATATATATATATATATATATATATATATATATATATATATATATATATATATATATATATATACACACTACTCACCACACACATACAGTACATAAATACACATACACACAAAGGGAAAAGAAATGGAAATAATGAGTTTGTCTGTTCAGTATAATTAGCTGAATTATTGAGTATTTCAGTCAGTAGTGTGTAGATGAAAGTCCTCCTTTAATGATTAGATGTTCTTGACCCCCGTCAAAGCATGTGTCACCTTTAATGATGTCCCACCCCTGCTCGACCCCCTTCCTCCAAGGAAGGAGGGAAGGAAGGGGTTCTATTTAACCTGCTGCTACTTCTGTATTAAACAGAGAAATCACTATGTGTGTGCATGCATGCTTGTGTGTGTGTTTGTGGTGTTCTTGTACTTTCTACATAATGAGGAAGAGAATACTATTTGACAGAGTGAGAACATTTTTGGAAAGTGAGTACATTTTAGCCGGTCCTCACACCTTCAAAGGGCCGTTTGACTTGGTTTCAGTGGCGAGGTTGAGAATCAGGTTCAAGTTAGGTTTAGGGTCAAGGTTAGGGTCAGGCAGTCAGTTGAGATGGTTAGGTTTAGGGTGAGGGGCTAGGGAATGCATCACGTCAATGAAAGTCCTCACAAAGATATAAGTACAACTCTGTGTGCGTGTGTGTGTGTGTGTGTGTGTGTGTGTGTGAGACCTTTCTGTACTGCAAACTGTATTTGCCACTGTCGTCTCACCTGGCTGCTGTGGTTTTTATTCTCATACTATCCATCTTTTGGCTGCATTTCATGCTTTTACAGCACCGGGTCAAGAGGTGATCATATTTATATTTAAATTCAGGTTTTTATGTGTTGGAAAATGTTAGTGTCATGAAGGCTACCCTTCCATTTGGTATCTGTGAACATGGATGAGGGTTCTCTCTTTGGAACATGTCTGTCACACCTCTAAGCTGAGTGTCAGTAGTTACATCGCCTCCTCATACTGCATCAGAAGTTGCTCCTGCTTCCATGTCCAGGTGTTCTCTGGTAGATCCTGGCTGTTTGAACCAGAAAGGACCTTCAAAAACCTGTCAGCTCGTCAGTGAATCAATTCGTATCTTAAAGGGATATTTTAGATTTATCGATGCTGCAGAGTAATTAGGTGTAATTAAGTGTGCCGCATGAAAAGGAAGACGAAGATGTTTTACAGATGAAGCCTTGAGAACCAAAAGAGATGCGGATAAAATACATCCCTCAGTGCTGAGCAACAGAATTACCTCGCTCCCTGTTCTCTGCATAGTTGTGTTAACCTGGTCGCAATTTGATTGATATCTAATTTCCTCATTCCTTCTTCTTTCGTTTGTCTCCTCTTGACAATCTGACCTTAAATTTTCAAGCATTGCTGCACAATTTACAGGTTTTTCTAGTTTCTTTGGCTGTCGAGCTGTAGACTTGAAGTCAAAAGCCAGAATAGTTGGATGTAGAGGGGAGGGGCAGCAAACACATTCAACCGGAGATACGGACTCATCCAACACAGTCATTCTAATGGCTCTCAGGGTTAGGGATAAATGCCTCGACCAAGATGCTGGATGTTATTTTTATTTGCTGTAGAGGCACTTTTATTCTCTTGGCAGTCCGATGATGGGACAGTTAACCCGGGCCCACCGTTTTTCCACGAGTCGGCTACATTCAGTCGCCTCCCTTTGATGAGACTACGTCAGCTGGGCTCTTATTTTAGGACCGTCTGTGTCTTTTAATGTCTTGCTGTCAGACCAATGGCCCTCCAAGTAAGAATAAAGTTGAAGCTGAAGAAGATTATATCATTTCTAGCAGCACTTTGCCTTCAAATTATTACAACAAAGCTGTCTGGTTTCCACAACAGCAACGGTGAGGTTGGGCAGGTCATTGAATCTGGCAGTCCAGCGAATAAGAAGATAAAACCAACTGCAGCATAGAAGTTGTGTGTCATGCAGTGGTGATTGTGCTTTTCCTAACAAATATCACTGGTACCAACAACAAGAGATGAGCATGCATTATCCACGCATTCACACAACAGCCAGCACTCTGAACTTGTCTATTCACTGAGATAATTGAAGCGAAGTTGGTCTTGAGTTTCTCAAACTGTAAAAGCATAAAACATTTTCCAACTTCACATTTTTTTTGGGGGGGGGGGGGGTGTATGCCCAGCTGACTGACTGAATGTTTTCAGGACAAATTGAGCATTTTTACGGCTCCTCAGTGGCAGCATATTTCTTGCTCACCAACTTGACATGGCTGACTGATTTATCTGCTGAGTGTCGGGGAATCATCAGGGATTCTGGTGGTCTGGTGGAGACCAGCCGTACATGATAATGCAATCTGCCTGCTGCTCCTGCAAGAGCACAACACACATGAACTCACACACACACACACACACACACACACACACACACATGCTCACACACACACACTGTAGGTATGTAGTTGTACTTTGCAGGCTGTCTTGAACAAAACATGGTCACTTACAGAATGCCTGACAAGCCTCATGTCATGCTCATGGTCTCATTCTTGTGGGTAAAATATCTCTGGCAGGTAAAATGTTCCCATAAATCACAAGTCAGGGAAAAGTATTACCAGCAGTCCTTCATATTCGATACCACCATTTCCTGCGCATGTCCAACTACTGGTTGACAACTCGCAGGCCGTCTGCTGTCATAAAAGCCTTGTTGGAACACAGTGAAAGATTATTTTCTCTTGTCTTCACTGCAGGAAAAGACGCACTGTCTCATAAAGGCTAGAAAAGGTCAATTAACAAGGGTCCAGGTCTTTTAGAGACAGTTCGAGGTCCGTGTGTCAGCATCAAAAGGCTACTTTAGGGGAAACTCTGTAAACTACAACTAGTCCACATGAACAGTATGATTAGCTCAGAGTCCACAAACAGATGTTTCATAGCCCGGACTTCAGGAGGAACCTGAGAGTTATCCTGGATCAGGATCCGTCCAATAATTCCCACGTAAAACCACCTTCAAGGACTTCTTTCATCTATGGAACATTGTGCTCAGGGAGCAAGCTGGTGAGACACGTCATTTAAGAGGAGAGAAGCTTTATCTTCCTGATAACTCCCATGGCTGCTGGTTGTGTGGATAACAGGAAGTTGCAACCATAACTGGTATGCGGTAATCATCGCCTCACACCAGAGGGGAAGAAGTCACAAAGACAGCCACTGAAATTGGAGCAGGAATCCCTCATAACAATGTGACAGCTCCTCAAGAATATCTGAGGTGTTTAGCGGTCAAGCGCTTCAGGATTACACCAGTGGATGATATATAGATGATGAAATACAACGCAAGTACAGCAGGAAGGAAACATACCTGACATCCACTTTCAGGGATCATACAAACAATATGTGTATGCAGTAGAATGTACCATCAATACACCTACATATTTTATTCCTTTTTCCTCAGCATGATGACTAAAGTTTTGTTAATAACACAGATGTGAAAGCTGCTAAATGTCCAGTATGAATCCTTAGCTGATAACACTGTGAGTTAATTATGGTGTCTGATGTGGTGTCCTAGTCTTCATAGTTGGAGGTAATCTATCTTTGCTCAGAACCGTTAACACCCTGGCAATGGTCGGTTACATCTCTTCGTATTATCACATCACATGCTCCTCAGTTATCAATCATCCCTCCATATATAATCCTTTAATTAGTTCTCGTCAGCGGCAAAATCTCAGGAATCCTAGATTTTCCATCCAGATACTGCAGATTAGGCTGGACTGGTAAAGCTTAGATAAAAGCCAATTTTCGATGACTTCATCACATCACCACCATCCTCATCAGCGGGCTGATTATTGAGAAGATAAATATGTGCTAATTTAGAATTAGTGGCTTTCATTTCCAGTTGTGTTAAAAATTAGATTTGTATCAACCTGTGTGTCAAACAAGTGGCTCATGATGGTCCAGATCTTCTTATTACTACTAGGTGCTAAAACCTCCATTTTTCCAGAGACCCAAGCGCACTTCCTAGCAGGTCGAGCAGTGGGCACCCATCAGCCTGGTAGGGTTGCTAGTTCGATTGTTGCTTTCCCCAGAGGCATGTTTAAGTGCTCTTGAGCAAGATCCTGAACCCCTTCTTGCTAACCGTGAGTGTCTTTGAGTGGAAAATGAACCTGAAACTAAATGCAAAAGAAACTAGACAGATCACGACATTAATATCTGAAAACAAGACAAGACCTCAACAATGTGCACAAGGAAACTGTAGCTTCTGGCTACATTTGTTACTTTTGTTCTTATGACGCAAAAGTTCCATCAATCATTATAAATTAATTTAGAAATTAAGATCAGTAGAAGGAAGGTGGTGCAGTGGTCAACGCTGTGATCCCACAGCAAGAAGGTTCCAGGTTTGAGCCCCATTCCAGCACGGGGTCTTTCTGTGTGGAGTCTGCATGTTCTCCCTGTGCCTGCGTGGGTTCAGTGCTAAGATAAAAAGACTAATATAGTCAATATATACTTTGCAGTGAACAGTGTAGTGCATACTAACAGAGGTGGTGTTAACCTCCAGACATTTTCCTGTTGAAAAGCCTGACAGCTGATGGGAGGAAGGATCTGTGGAATCGCTGAACGTTCTAAGTGTGAATCATTTTGTTATCGCTGAATTTTTCCTTTTAGTATTTCAAAGCTGCCAAATGCTGTGACACAACTTTGTAGCTGTAGTGACAGCGGAGTTAAACTGGGCAGTTGTTTGCATCCAACAACATCCCATCCCCTTTCCACAGCAAACCCTGGCACGGGCTCGTTAGCTGATGTTGTACAGAGCACACGGCTCCTCATGAGATAAACAATTTCATCATTCAGTCATGTATTATTCATCCATTTGCCCGTGCTTGCTCAAAAATGTACAGTTAAATTTGCAAGAAATAACTAGGGAGCTACAGATGAGGAATTCCCCCAAGATTGCAAAAATATAGTGATTATTGACACGACCATATCACAACCTAAAAATAGCAAATGTATCAAACAAGGAGTAAGAACCTAGGAAGGGGTATAAAAGTGCATTCAGTTCTACCACACAGGGTTACTATCAGCACTTCGGCAAGAAAAAGGCTGCGATCACAGATGGTGGTGAGGAAAATTCTCTGGGTAAGAAAAGTACGAGGTGCCGCATGCTGCCCACTGCTACGATGGCCAAAACTGGACATTCCACCGGCTACATATTTTCACACGAGGATTTATGACACCCAGATCTGCATATAAAAAGCCATGAATGAAAATGATGGACTGATAATTGCACAGAAACACATGAAAGGGATGACACACCCGTACACCCTCAGTATGTCTCAGATGGTCCATCAAAGCTCTGTGCCTCCCTCCTCCTGTCTACTCTTCACATGTTCAACTCTCTCGCTCGATGTGGCAGACATCAGAACAGGAGAAGTGGCACTGGCTTAGCTTTTCTGCTGGAGATCTTTCCTGCGGAGGGATGCTCCCATCACAAGACTGATAGTTTCTCTTTCAGCCTTTTTGCTGTTTTCAAGTCATTTTGCTACATCAAAAGTTGAAAAATAATTTAAAAAAAGGAGTGAAAACAGATGTGTCCATGCTAAAATCAATTCGGAAACACATGTAATGTCAGGGTTTTCTCAGAACAGCACAGAACCACAGTGGGCTATGTGCTGTCTTTCAGAAATAGACTTGAGCTCATTCCGTGGGACAGACTCGCATGTATGTTTACATCCTGCTGCAGATCAGATACCCTATGTTCTATCAACTAAGCTATTTATTTTGAGCAGCCCCACGGACACTACTGTTTGTTTCAGGAAGTGGAGATATTGATATGAGATAGCTGGGAGGATACCAGGCAAGCGGCTTGATATCGTAGGCCTGGCTTTATCTAAATGTAAACAGCACAATCTCCTGAGGGTTCTCACATACACGCTCAGTATATAGAGGGTGCTAAGATTAGCCTCCAGGCTGACATTCGCAAGCAGACTTCACCCACCAGGAGAACCTGCTTGATTCCCAGCGCTTCTGTCCTATTTTACCGTAAATAATAACAACAACAGCAACAACAACAACAACACAACTCCCCAGTGGCCTCTGTGAGCCAACCTCAACCTATAGGACGTGATCACACTACATCACTGGTGTGTAGTTACACTTGACATCAGGATGCATCAGGACGGGAGAAATTAGCTCGGGTAGTTTCATCATAAAAGTCTTATATATCTCAGCGGAGAGAAAAGGCATTTAACTGCCTCATGTTTACTCCCTGTGGAGCCCCAGAAGATAAAGACAGACTCATGTGCTCTCATCTCACCATAGCAAAATTAGATAGAATTGTCTTCTATTAGTAAGCTTGGGAAAAAGCCCTCAGGACCCTCACGCCCATTCAGATGAAATGAACTACAGTAGTGCAGCATGAGCCGAAGATGAGCCCTTTATATTTTGCAGCAGGCCCATTTATTAGTTACGACTGTTTTCTTTTACTTTGGCATTGTCTGCACTCTTCAGGGGGCTGGTCTTCAGTTTGCTCATGTCTTTTGACAAGCGTTGCCATGCCACCACATCATCCTCTCATCCCTACAAACAACTAAGCAGATTTTCGGCAGCAGCTGCACACTGGGCACTGGCACAAACCCTCTCTTTGGCATTAAAAAGTCCCTGAGGGAATTCACTGGAGAAGCAGAATTAACACTGGTCAGATTCCTCCTGGAAGACTGGAGCAGTACGAGCATGGGGAGGGGAATGTTTAAGTGACAGGCCCAATGTGATTGACCCGAGGTTTGCAGGGGGCAATTTTCTGCTAATTGTATCGCTACTTAGCATCGGCCAGGAGGATAAACATGAGCCTGCTTTGATTCCATGGAGGTAAATACAATAACACAGCAACAGAGTGGTTCCTCTCCAATCAAAGGCTGAAGATTAATCGCCAGGTTAAACATGAATCCATTACGCTCATAATATAATAACACAACATCTGATTAGGTGGATACATAAAGTGAATGTTTGTGTGTGTGTGTGTGTGTGTGTGTGTGTGTGTGTGTGTGTGTGTGTGTGGTCCAGATTAATTGATTGAACTCTTTCCCCTTGTAAGCTTTTTTTGTAAGTTTTTTTTCTCTCTCAACACTTGAGGAGGGTTTGTTTCATCATTAATCACTGTCATTTAAAAAAAATTACATATACATATATATATATATATTTATATATACAAAAACTGCATTTTGTGCATAAAATTTGTTCTGTTTTTTTTCAGACTCTCATGTGGTTACTTTCACCGTATACAATAAAAATAATCAAATATCAATTTACCCCTCTCCATGTGATCAAAGTGCTGCAGCACAGGCCACAACACTGTGGTTTTTCAGCACAGATAGCTGGAAATTCTCATTATCGACATTTGGGATGTAGTTTGTGCAGGGGTGAATGAGCCAACACCAGTGTTTGGACCCAGCTCAGTTCCAGCAATCAATAATATCTTCCTCACAGTGTCACAGTGTCAGACCAAACAGAGTCTCTGCATGTGTGAAAGGTTATGTACAGTCTTTTAGCCATTGGTCTATGTGACTGTTTTCCAATATCTGACCTTTAAATTGATGTTGCAGTTTGCTGAAGTTAGACTGACTAGTTCTTAATAGGTAATTTATCAATAGCTAATAGATAAATTGCTGCTAAAATTCTGTTTACAGAGGAAGTGGGCGTCTTGTATGAGGTTTGGCTAAAGACATCAACCCTGGATTTCTCTGGCTGGATGACTTCAGCTGAGATCAGATGCCAAATCCGGCCGTGGTGATGTCACTGCAGGTTTTCTTCCATTCAGACATGATCGATCAATGTATCCACTGCGGCATGTGTGTGTATTATAAGGAGCAGGTACTGTTGCATTCCAGCCAGTTACTCTTTCCATCTGAGGAGGATGAAAAAAATCCCTCATGGTCTCAGACACAATCTCAGAAGTCTGAACGAGACACTTTCCTGAGTTTAAAACACATAATCCTTCATCTTAAACCTTTCTAAAGAGCCTCATCAACTGTCTAAGGGGACAGCAGGGCAAAAGGAAGTTGGTAAGTGCTGCTGTGTCCTTGTTCTGTCTGTCCCTCAGGCGGCCCCATGGAGGTGACAACACCCCACCAAAGACCCAAACCAATCCAATGCTATGATTAATACCACATCGAGACAAAATGACAACACAAAGATGGATGTGGCCTCATCATCCAGCAGTGAGGTCCAGCACAACCTGGGCAGAGATACAGAGACGGACGAGAGAACAGGAGCTCAGTGCGTGTGTGTGTATTAGTGTGTGTACAGATCACGCACCCATCAACACAATACACCACACACACATGACCTTACAGCAATCAACAGTGGTAAGTAAGGCTCGGAAAACACAATAAATCAATTTATCAAGAGCTACGTGAACGATGTATTTAGGAACAAACTGGAACCGTGTGTTTGTCATGACATGGGATCCTTGCGCAGACACACACACACACACACGCACATACTCATGGTGTCAAGAGTCAGTGATTGTTAAAACAGGTTTTAAAATCACTGAAACCAAGGAAATGTTTCAGGCTTCTTCAGTTATCAGCTGTGGCGTGGGTGCAGTCTGACTGAAGCAGAGAGAGCTTCATTTTACACAGACTGCAACTTAGCCGATGTTCCTTCCCGAGGATGCAGGAAGCCATGATACTCGATGGGAATTCCTGGTGGTTCAAGGAGTTGATGGAGGCGCTGCGCTGAGGGAAAAGCTAAAAGGCTTCTCTACTTTCACACCATTTCTCCTCCTGACTTATTGATGTGGATAGGTTTTTGCTGTGTTGTCTAGTGGAAGTCATGACAGCTGAGGAGAAATTTGTACTATTTCAGTTTGAGAGTTCATCATATCTTTGAACCTTCCAGGAACGGAGGATGGATGGCTCGCTTCATTATCGACTCTATCTGCAGCAGATCAGTTCTTCATCTGATCTGGATGAAATCAGAGCTTGAACAAGAGTCCTGTTTGAGCACTTTTTCAAAGCACTTCTCCGTTTTGCAGCTCCAGTTAGGGGTCGCCCCAGTGATCATCGGCCTCTGTGTCTCCCTCTCCTCTGCGTCCCTCTCTCCAGATCCATTAACTCTCTCCTCTCACCATCTTAGTCTCTCCTCTCCTGGCTGTCAGGAGCTGTCTCTCGAAAATACTCAGTACTGATTGAGTCTGTGCTCGTCACTCTCAATCAAAATCTTCAACTCTGCCACCCCCCCAGCTCCGCCTACTGTCGTTTCATCAGTGTCACCGCCTGCACCTCCCCATCACAGTGGCAGATAGCCTCCTGCAGACAGTCCTCTCCACCCACACCACCCTGCAAGCACTCACTTATCCACCTCGCTCTTACTCTCTTTGGCATTTAAGACTTGACTCAAAATCTAAAATAATATTCAGAACTATTGAAATGTCAGATCTGATTCTACTGTGTGTGGGTGTGTGCACAGGCTGTTCTCTACAAAAACTTGTAGTCATTTTTTGAAGTAGTGCAGGATAACCCCTCAGATAACCCCTGTAACTGGACACTAACTACACTAGCAAAGACATAGCATCATGTTTTTGCACCTAAACCCAACCTGTGTTTTTCACTGAAACGAAAAAAGAATGTCTAGGACACAGACCAGGAGACAAACACACTGGCCTGTTCTCTATCATGTGTTGCTAGCATGTAGCTTACAGTGCCTCCAAAAAAAAATCCAGTGCAACGTAACATGTTCTCAAAGATGTATGACAAATTCCCCGCCTCAACACTGTCCAGAATAACTGATGAAAGGAAATAACTGTATGTACTCATTCAGATACAACATTTCATGGGAATATGTAATCCTACGACAAATACGTCCAGACTGTCTGCTGCCCATCATCAGCTGTCCTGTGTCTTGGGTAAAGTTAGCAATCTGCTAGTTCCATGCTAGAGTCAGGAATTTTGTGTGTCATGTTTCAGTGAGAACCAGAATACAAACGCTGCATTATCAACTAAGCTTTAGCTTGTCTGGGACAGGTGGTTGGATGCTGTTCAGGACTGTTACTGTGTCTGGTGGTTAAGACAGACAGGTAGAAGAGCTGTTTCTTGTGTAAGGAGCAGAGCTGTTGTCTCCTGTAAGTAGCGAGGCAGGGAATTAGCTGGGAGAGAGCCAGCTGCCACAGCTTCCATACGCCGTGCCACTCAGCTGCTCCCCATGGACCTCGGCAGGGCCATGTCCTCCAGATTAGTAGCATTTTGCAGCCCATACGTCTCTGTGCACCCCCATCCTCATCCCGAGATTGTCTGATGTTAATTTTGTAATTCATTAAATAAAGATGAACTATTGGAATCCAGTGGTGTGTTTCTCATCTCTCAGTCTTCAGTCAGATTCATTTAAAGGCTCACTACTCTTGCACAAACATTCTTATAACCCAACTTTTTTACCAAATTAAACTGCTGAAAATATCAGTGGCAAGATTTGTTCGTTAATCTGCACCTAAAACATCTCTAGCTGATCCATGTGTGGATGTGTGTGCATGTGTCCTGCTGCTTCAGCTTTCTTCAGAGACTAATATCACTGAAAGACGACAGACAACACATGGGCATATAATATCAAGGAATACACAGCTACAAAATGATCTGTGCAACAATCTTCTCCACCCTCAGCTCTCTGACCAGTTGTCAAGACAGGGAGTAGAATTACCTGGCCATGTTATTGTATATATCTGGCCTGCTTCACCCAGCAGCTGAAGCAAAGAGTGGACATGGACCCTATGTAGTACACATGACTGAAACAGGACCCTTCACACACTGATACTCATCTCAGGTGGAAGAGGAGACTTTGAATCCCGCCTCCTGCTGCCTGCTCTATATGTCTCTCATGAGTGTAGAGAACCATGGCTAGAGCTGGTGAGGAGAACGCAGACAGAAAACCACTGCAGCAACACAGCACCATCCTGGCTGGCAGGCCTCCAGAAAACATTTGTCATGCTGTCCTAAACCATCAAACACTCAGTTGCAGGCAGGTGTAAGTCATCGAAGGACGCTGCATCCACACACACACAACCCCATGTTTCTAATTCCTAATTTACTTTTTTTTTTCTCTCCGCAGGACAGCTTCTCTGATCAGACACACTTGTTAGCAATGATCTGCTTCGACCAGGGTTTTTGTTTTTTACAAGCCTGTGTAGAAGGAAAGCTGATGAAGGTCTGTTATTCTCCAACTGGACAGGATCATCAGTCTGAGATTGATTGATTCTGTTGCTGCTCATTTCTCCTCGGGAGGTTTGAAGAGAGCCAACTCACAATCTCCAAATCAGTAGATTTATTTTTGATGAGACAAAGCAGAGACTGTTGGCTGGAAATCAGGTTCAGCACAAGAAAACTGTACAAATCACAGTTAGCAGTCAGACTGTACTGTTCTATCATTTCCTGAATACTTGAATACATGTGTATCTTACAGCATAGCGGGGATACATGCAAACGCCCCTCCCCCAACAGTGTGATGTCACATTGTGTTTCTCAAAACATTTTAGAATGAGACTTTATGCTTAACATGAATGTCATTACGGTCAAGATTTCGACAGGCTCATTTTCTGTTGATCTGACTGAGCTCAGGCTGGCCGACTGCATTATCAGAGTAAAAGACTGATGTTTGGATGACTGATCTTCATGTTTGGGCTGAAGGATGTTTTTCCTGCTACGGTACGGCACTGAGGCCTTCCCAGACAAGACTGACCTGTGTGAGGATGGGGGGTTTGACTGCACGTGATCAGGAGAGTGATGTCACTCTTCCTCACAGAGCCATTAGCGATGGACGATGGACCCCCCCCCCCCCCCCACACACACACACACACACACACAAGAAGTTGTGAATGAGCATCACTTGGTCACATGCTAGTTGGCAGTGGAAGGACTCGCTCTGAATGTGGGTGGAGCCAATTCTCCTGGTTTGTTCTGTTGTCAGAAGTTTGTTTTTAGATGATTGTTCTGCCATTTTCTATTTTTTTATCGTTTATTGTGATGAATTTGACCATAAAACAGATAATCAGGGTGGAACAACCATCTCAACACAAACTCTCTCTTGAGAGCAGTGCCGGTTGTACAGCCTGATGGTAAACATGTAACATTTCCCCAAAATTTTGCGGGTTCAACTTACCATGTTAACTTTCCACATTGACCCCAGTAAACTTTGAACTTATGGTTGAAAACTTCCTCTCACGTCACCACAGAGGACACACGAGAACACTTGAGTCTCATTTTACTGAGCACCTTTCTACCTTAGTGCTGCTCAAAGCGCTTCGCATTAAAACCTTTGCAGATGATCCAGAATGCAGCAGCACCTCTGGTCTTTAACTCGCCCAAAACTGCATGACCCCTTCTGTTGATTTCTCTTCACTGGCTTCCAGGGGCAGCTCAAATCAAATTCAAAGCTCTTCTTCCGGCTTACAAAACAGTGACAAGAAGGGCTCCTGCCGACCTGGAACCCTTCCTCCTGGTGGTGCTCCAAGCATGGCTCTCAATCCCTAGCTAGACTCTTCTCCTCTGTTGTTCCCAAATTGGTGGAATGAAACACCCAACTCCATACGAGCCGCAGAGTCCCTTTCTACTTATAAGAGACATTTAAAGAGTCGACTGTTCAGGGAACACATGGGCACTTAAATCTGACCCTTCTCCTCTTTGTCCTCAGGGGTAGAATGAGTCAGAGGATTTAGGACCCGGCTCTTCGTGAATCCTTGGCAGTGACAATGTCGACTATTGAATGTGTTGAATGTTGAAAGATATTGTTGGTGTTCAATTATTGGTTGTGGTCAGTTGTGGTTAAATTATTTTAAGAAAAAAAAAACTGGCACTTCTTCTGCCACTAGATGGCAGCACCTGCGGCTTGAAGCACTTTGTTGTACTTCCTCAGGCTTCCCTCCAGTCTAAATTCTTGCTTGTGTTGTATGTCGCTTTGGATAAAAGCATCAGCCAAATGAAATTGTAGCATGTCATCTCATTCACACCCAGCTATGCAAGGTGCCAACCTACTCATCAGGGCCAATTAGGGGTTTAATATCTTGCTCCAGGACACTTCAAACAGTCAACAGGGGAAACGAGGATTGAACCAGTGACCCTTGAGTTGCTAGACAGCCACTCCACCTCCGAGCCATGAGATAAGCAGGTATGAGGGACTGAAGGAAGGAGTTAACGCTGCTGCTGCTGCCTCATCAACGTTACATTTGGAACTCTGTTAGTCGCTTTTATTCCTCTGTGTTTCCACATGAGGCGCAATGAGAGAGAATATTTTTAGGGTCACAACAATCCAATTAAATGTCTTCACGCTTGAGCGACTAACAGCAGAGGACTTTTTAAGTTCCCACATGCTTGTTGTATAACCTTTAATTACTATTTCATTATTAAACAGTTTGAAGAGGGAAGTTTAATTGGCCATTGGAACCTTAAAAGTTTCAATATTCAGTATGAATTGCAAAGTGGTACAGCTGCTTGAATTTGTTTAAAGGGCTCCTGTGGCCTCAGTGGGAAAAAATGTAGGGGCATGAATGTTTTATTTCACAGAAAGCACAATAATGTATCACCTTAATCACACAGTGTGCAACCAGGCAGCTCTTCAGAGGCAGCAGATCAGACAGGTTGTACTGAGTAGCTTCAGGTTTGATGTGATCAGGCATTGGTCTTGGTGAGAATCTCCTGATTAAATAAAGGTTAAATCTGTAGTTTTCAAAGGGTCCCAGTGATGGGGGTGCTGCTGTTTAAGGGGTACAACTTGACTCATGAATATAATAAGACAGATCTCTGGTGTACTGCTGAGCTCCAGAAACCAACTGGATAGCTGACAACAAGTTAGCTTAGCTGCAATGAACACTATCAGTGAGGCAGGAGAAAGAGATGTCTGAAAAGCCATAAAATATACTTTCCTCCAGCATGGTCTGCGCATTAATGGAACTGCAATTGTGTTTAACCTTCACCGTGAAAAAAACTGTTGAAAATTAGGAAATGTCTCAGAATCAAAAGCATACCTGGGACTACTTTTCTGATCAGGCACCGTGATTTGACACAGCACCTCAAAAGCCCCACTGTAACTTCTGCCTGTCAAGATCACAAGTTTGTGGATGACTAGAAGAGTGACTGATGCTACTAATCACATCCGACTTTGTATTAGAGGATGAGGAGGATTACTGTTGGCCAACCTGGGAAGAGCAGACGAGATGGGAGGCTGAGGCAGTCCAAGTGGTTCTGGGTATGAATCTGATAAAATAACCATCCATCGTCATCTTCCGCTTATTCCTACACACATTGAGGGTCGCAGGGGGGCTGGAGCCTATCCCAGCGTCAACGGGCGAGAGGCGGGGTTCACCCTGGACAGGTCGCCAGTCCATCTCAGGGCCAAAATAGAGAGACGAACAACCATTCACACTCACAGTCACACCTACGGTCAATTTAGAGTATCAATCAGCCTCGTCCCCAATTGCATGTTTTTGGATGGTGGGAAGAAGCCGGAGTACCAGAGAGAACCCACGCAGACACGGGGAGAACATGGAGACTCCACACAGAAAGATCCTGTGCCCGAGCCGGGACTCAAACCCAGAACCTTCTTGCTGTGAGGCCACAGTGCTAACCACTGCACCACCGATTAAATAACATTCAGAATAAAATAAAAGTATAAAATAACATTTGTTCACAGTGAAAAACATTACCTGCATTAATGCGGTGAAAGAACATTCTGGAGAAAAGTGTATTTGAGGACTTGTGAGACTGTTCTCTCGACTGCATTGTTAGTGTTCATAACAGCGAAGCTGTCAAGCAGTCACGCTGGTTCCTAGCAAGAGTTCCTATCTGCCAACCACAGGACCGGACATCTTAAGTCACATGACCTCTGGAGGAGAAGGTGAGGGTTAGGGGTCTGGGGTAATGCTAATGGTAACCACCCCACAACCCAACTTTGTTTACACAATAGCAAAATACAAAATGTTCACAGAAATAACAGCACAAAGAAGACATACTTCTGCTACAGAGGTCAGGTGACCTCCAGCCAATTGTGGAGGCTGGGGGGACACCATTTCGGCTACAGCTGGGTTTGTTTCTGGAGCTCAGTATCGCTCAGTAACTGGAACAAATGACTGGTGGAACACCAAGGAAGCAAACAGAACTGTACAGTTTGTACAGCGTGTTCTCCCAACACGGTAGGTGCAGACAGAAGGTCGGGGTGGAACAATCAAGAAATTCATGTACGGAGAAACGTCAAAGCCTTGTCACATGGTCACATGTGTGGAGCAACACTGTGCTAATGAGAAAACCCTTGTTGTTCATTAGGGTTTCTCTCCAAGCTCCACAAAAATAGCTATTTTGTCATTTGCACACTCAACAACGCGCGCACACACACACACTGTCAGCGGGTGGTAGACCTAGCAGCGGAGGAAGCAGCTTGACAGCATGCAGAGGTGCTTGTTCAGTTCTGTACTCTTCAACAGGAGATCAGTGCAGTGCTCTCGACCTCAGCAGGGGGCCACTCTTATCTCTTACCTACCGTACCTGACAGCAGGGGGCTTCACCCTTCAATGACCTCAATTTAGGTTCCCAGTCTGGTGTCCTGGTTTAACGGGGACACTTTCAGAGCTCTGTGTGATGTAATTTCTATTGTCTTTTTATGTGAGGCCTTCTCCTTATTGGATTAGTTCAGCTGACTGCAGCCGAGTACGCTTGATTTTACTCAGCAAACATTTGATTTCACTACCAAGAGTTCTCCTAGACGATATTAACAAGGATGTTTTACTGAGGAGCTAGGAAAAGAGAAGAGGCGGAGTTTACCCCATTGCTATGGATGATGTCATGTTTGATTACAGTGATTCGCTGCAGATGTTAAAAGACATGAAACCAAGAATATTTTACTGACTAGTCAAGAAGCCTCTAAATCCAACTGTCAGCAAGCTTTCATTCTTGATTCCTAGATTCTAACCTGATCAGACGTGTGACGCTCCACAAACTTTTCACTTGTACCTTCTACATTTGAACACAAACATCAAAACTTTCTACTGTAACACATTTGACAGCTTTACCTTCAGAAGAAAATTTGACACAATGGAAAATACAGCAAGCTTTTAAAATATGACACTCTGTCAAAGATGAAACCAGTGGTTTCCAACCTTTTAAGCTTGTGGTCTATAACAAGTGACATGTCACACATCTGAGTTGTTAACAGCGCCACCAAAAAGTTTTTCCCTCGGTTGTTGTCATGTTTTATTTCAATAACAGGGAAAAACTACTCTATAAGACACTGAGGATATCATCCATCCATTTTCAAAACAACTTATCCATTAAGGGTTGCCGGATGGGGGGGCAGGCAGAGGTGTGGTCACCCTGGACAGGTCGCCAGTCCATCAGGAGCAACTAGGGGTTCAGTATCTTGTTTAAGAGTAATTGGACATGGTCACTGGGGGGAAGTGGAATCGCACCAGCGACCCTTCGGTTGCCTCTACCTTTGAGCCGCACCGCCCCACTTGAGAGTAACATATCAGAAATAAGATTGTGGAAGAACTGAAACATTCATCAATGTGATTTTTGCTGTTGTTTTTTTTTAGTTTCAAACACCCTCTCACTGAGACTGATAAACTCGTTCACAGCCACCAGCCAGTGGAAACCAGTGTACTCAGTTGTTTTCAAAGGGGGCAGTGAACTGGTGGCTGGGTCTCTCCCCCTCCCTCCTCCACCCTCCAATCAGCACCAGGTTCCATGCAGGTGTTGTTGGGTATGGATGCATCGTCCAGTGTTTGGGGTCCACAGTTCAGCCAGGTGCTCTGACTGTTTCACTTGACTGTCTGTCAGATTGGCTGTGCTGCCACGTAGCTAGAAGCACTGAATTCCACCTGATAATGATTAAGAATGTATTATTAATTAGGTGTTAAAATAAATATGTAAGTATACTATAATATATTTACCCATGTTGTTGTGTGGTGCACGCATGTTTCAGTTTGGAGGATAATCAAATACTAGCATGACTTTAAAATGTATTTCATTGCTTATTGCAGCTGTCTGTCTCCAGCTGTTTGTCCATCCTGCCATGCTGCCGCTGCGCAGCCAGAATGGCCTTTGTCTGCTTTTTCAGCAGCTCATCACGATGCTGCTTGACCCTGTCTATCGCCTGCAGGAGCAGCTCATGCTGCAAAGACAGCTCCCTCAGTTCCTGTTTCATGGCCTGCACTCGAGCTGTGCTCAGCAGTCGCATGGGCTTGGCCTTGTTGTGCTCTTGGAGCTGTTTGTTGAGCTCAGGTAGCCTCTGCTCCAGCTGCTGCAGAGATGCCTGCAGACCTTTCCTCTGCTGCTTCATGGCTGACAGCTCTTTCTCCCCTCGCATATGCTGCTTTTCTAGTTTCTCCAACTCTTGCTCCAATCCCTTCCTTTCTAGCAGGTGTGCCTCATGAAGCGCAGCATATTCATCTACGGCACGGCACAAAGCTTCTTGGTGCTCAGTAATGAATCTCTCCAGGTGTGCTTTGGCGCGTGCATCCAGCTCAGTGACCTTAACCACCATCTTATCATTCATCTCTTGGATCATCTGATACCGTTTCCTCTGATATTTGACCTCAATTTCCCTGGTTCTCTGGTCGTCTCTGAGGTCCCGTAGCTCCAACTGGTGATTCACCTGCAGCTCCTTGATGTTGTTTTGGTTGTGGAACTCTTTCTCTCTGACGTCAGCCTGACGACGATGTACATCATTCAGAAGCTCGATCTTTAACTCGGTCAGCTGGTTCTGCATGAGTGAGGATGAGGTGGCTTTGTCAATCTGCAGCTCAGAGACAGTGGCGTGGTGCTCTGACTGGACGTGCCTCAGCTTCTGCCTGTACTCATTCAGCTGAGCTCGGTGGTGCTCCTGGCCCTCGTCTCTGTCCCTGCGTCTGAAACTCAGCTCATCCTTCAAATCCAGTTTATTCTTGGATGTTTCCCAAAATGACTTGATGATGTCTCTCTCCTGCTGGAGGAGTTTCTTCTCCTTCCGCCTCCTGTCCAGCTCCTCTTTCAAGAGAATGATGCGCTTCTGTGGCGAATCCTCTGTCACCACTGGAGTAGTCTTCCCCTTTGCTGCAGGAGACTTTGCCTTCACTGACTTTTTTTCCCCAGTTTTGCCTGGCATCACGCAAAATGCTGCAAGTAATGTGGAAATCTATGTTAGGGTGGAAATGTAAGTTGTCATTGGCCATTTAGAGCCGTATCTGGTGACATCAGCTGGATGAGATGACAGGGTGACTGAGATGACCGCGTGAGATGACAGTGACAGAGAACACCCACTTCAGAGACGTCTGTGCAATAATCCATCCATTTTCTATTCCGCTCATCCGTTAAGGGTTGCGTTTTTTTAATGACAGACAGTTTGTCTATTGTTGCCTAACCCAGTCTGTAAAAGCTTGTTCACTCCAACATCCGGAGGCTGCAAATTCTGTTCACCCCGCCTGGAAGTTTCAACGCTTTCTGTTGTCATGCAAATGACCCCGGAATGCATCGATCACCACACCTGTTCAGAGTCACCTGCTGGCACGCGTTTCTTAGGGATCAGGAATATCTTTTCAAGACGACCAGTGGTTGGAATTTTATTTTAAGACTGCAGTGAAACATGAGTTCTCACCTCCAGATGTTTTGATCAGCTCTCTGTTCTCTCCTCTGTTACTGACAGTGCGATCGGGGAAAATCAAAGTGCACGGGAGCTTCATCCATGTTTCCAATTTCTCCACGTTCAGAGGAATTCTTGAAGCTTTGTAATGAGTAAACGCTGGAACATTAAAATGTTCTCATCAGAGTTCCTTGGCATCTTTTTGTCCAAGTGTTCTTCTGTGAAGTGACAGTTACTTTCTCTTCATTAACCTTTTGCACGGAGCAAACGGAGCCACGGGGACCAGATGGAACCGCTTTGATCCACTTAGAAAAAAGCCTCCTCCACCCTTGACCCCAAACATTCGTCCATGGTTTTGATTCGTCCCACGAGCAGTCACAGGCTAATTTTCTTGTTGACATTAAGCTCCCTCCTGCGTTCCTCACATTAGCAAACTCCACACCATGCCATTCCTCTGCACCTCATTCTACGAGTAGCACCTGTTTACACCATGTGGGCTTTGCAGTCCTGCCTTAGGTGAGCGAATGTAATGTTGGTGGGGGTGAAGGTGGCAGCAAAACTGGCAGTTTTAACAATTCTTGCTCTTGATGAAGCTGTAGCGTGCGCACGGCACAATCTCTTGGACTAGAATACTACAGTATTCAACAATAAAACACAACTGTCCGCATTGCATACTTGGATACTGACAGCAGAATTTAGAACAAACACCACTGTTAAGTAAAGAAAGGGTGTCAAAAATGTGTGTTATTCTCTGTCTTTTATGGTCCTTACGGTAATGACTGGAATAAAGTTGTTATCAGGTATCTTGAGAGAAGAGAAGACATTATCATAGTTAGGGCTGGGCTTCTCCTCTGATCTCCTGAATCGATTCAGTTCTGATTCACAGGCTCTTGATTCAGTTCATTATAGATCCATCATAGGGATATTTCAGGTTCAGTACCAAACTTGCTTGGTTCTGAGGGAGATTTTATTTTGCCAGTGCTAGAACTTGTACAAAGAATGAACTAAGTAATCTAGTGCATCATTGTAAGAAAAAGGTGTTTGTTTTATATTTACAATAAAAATGGATCCAAAAGCAATTTCATTAATTAAAATAAAAATAATTGAATATTGATCATCAGGTTACAACAAAGTCTGACCAGCAGGCTGAACCCTGGCAGCTGAGACACAGCTCAGTCCCTAATAGGTTTAAAATCCAATGTCATACCTGCCAGGAAATAGAAATATTCTTAGATTTTAAAGGAGGGGTAGGCGCCACCTCTTTTTGGCTTTTGTTCTTTTCTTTAATTTAGGTATTCTTTTACTTTCTTTTTGTATTTTAACAAAAGAAACACGGCATACAAACAATATGGCATGAATCGGTCTAAATCCTTCTTTGAATCATACTCTGATCATGAACCCTGCCTCCTCAGTAAACTCTGAGACTAAATAGATCAGCTGCCGCCACATCGCGTTTTATTCCAGTTTACAACCGACACTGATGATGAATTACCACAGAAATAGCCTTTATAGCTTGCTAGCAAAGTTGGCAAATGGGTTGCGACTAGCAACATCTGTAGCTAAACCTTTAGGTTCTTCTAGACTCATCCAGTTAATGAATCCCCAAGAATCACTCGGGCTGCACCGAGCCTTTTATCCTTCTCCCTCGTATCTGCTGATGTTCTATAAAGGACTTTTTCGTTTTGCTGTCTTTTCTTCTGGCTCCATGCTCGTCTTCCTTGATGCTGCTCCCCCAAAAACGATCCAGCGAGGTCTTGATACCCGCTTTAAACTTCCCGGTCTCAGCCTTTTGACAGACAGGTAAGCACACCAATCACGTGCAGTCTGGTTTCAGCTGCTGACTGACAGCTAAAAATGGCAACTAATCTAACTGGTAGTAGGTTTTGATTGGGTGGAGGTAAATTTGGCCCTGCACCCCTCATGTATTAGGGATTTTGATGCTTCCTTTTTTAAACATCACAGTTTATCGATTGCCATCGAGACATCATGGCAAATTCAGGGATTCTAACAAAAACTACATCGAAATCTGAGAGCCTGCCCCTCCTTTAAATCGTGTCACCCTGGCAGCCAGTGTGAACATGTAAACTCAGACGGTTTGGCTTTTTTCTTGCTTCAGGATTCTGGATTCAGGGTGAAATCCTCCCCATTAGCCTGTGGGATCCCAAGGTACTTGTAGCTCCTCTGGATGTCACTTGTATTTGCTTCTGGTAGGTCGACCCCTTCAGTTAGGATCATCTTCACCTGGCCACATTTGTCCAATCAGAATGACATTCCTATGTTGTTGCTGTAGATCCTGGTGGTGTGGATCGGTGATTTTTTATATATATATATATATATATATATGTTGTGTGTGTGTGTGTGTGTGTTTATCGGTCACTCAACCTATTTAGGATGGTCTCTCTGATGAAGGTCGGGAGATGGAAACGCGACTACTATCCCCTCAAACTGCCTGTGTGACAGTGGGCAGGTGATTTTTCTTCGCCTGACTTTAAGCCTTTCTCCTCCAATGCGCCTGTCGTCTGTTGCTGGTCTGCAACAGCAACAATTTTACATAAGAACCTTATTAAAAAAAGAAAAAAAAAGCTTGTGAATACTGAGATGGTGACAAAACATGTATAAGTGATTCCTGTTCCAGCAGCTGTGACCACTTCTGTGTCTTAGCAGAGGTTTCACAACCAACGACAGGACGGATTTAACTTCAGTCACGCAAATATTAAGATATTCACTTTTGAAATTGCTCCGACAAACCAATGTTTAAAATCTGGTAAAATAAATGACCGTTTAAATTTTGAGGGAAAAATGCAGAGTACTTCTTCTGAGCTGCAGTTCTCCTCATCTCCTTCTGTATGTCAGGTTCTTCGCCAGTAGCTTTCTGCCCATCGGCCATCATGCTTTCTCCTCTTCCCATGGTCGAAAGGTCTGGGCTAGCCATTCTGAAAGGAAACATTTGTCTTTTCACAAGTTTCTTGGGCTTTCTGCTTCACTGAAAAGGTTCATCTCTTTGAGTCTTCAAACAGAGACTGATGTATGTGAGCCTGCCTGCGCTGATCTCCAGCATCTCCAGCGTGGAGCCTCCTGGTGCGATGAGATGAGGTCATGGCAGCCTCATTTGTTAGCGCTCTCTCCTCCCATGTGATGGAGCTCCAGAGGTCACTGCTGAGAGGAGGGTCCTCTCAGCAGTGACCTCTGGAGCTCCATCACATGGGAGGAGAGAGGCCACTGCTGAGAGGAGGGTCCTGCCTGCTCTTTTTAGCAGGAGGAGTAGCAATCTGATGGACTTGGCGGGCCATGTTGAAAGGAAAAAGTCTCGTGAAAGGTCTGTCTGATAAATTTGTTTAAACATTTAATAATGGGGAGGCAAAGTCTCAGGCATATATTTTGCATTCATGACATTTTCACATCTTATTTCAATACAGATTTAGAAACATTAAAATAGTGAGTGGGATCATGTGACATGTTGCCTCAGTGGAATGCAAGAATGAAGTGTCGCTCACTGGCGTTTTGGGATAATTGCTGACATGACTTGTCCTTGGTGCCCAGTGTAGACATTAAGATCCCATCAGAGGGAAAGAGAGAGCCATCGACCAACTCTATTTTGATTGAGGATTTTGAGAATATCAAATAGTTTTTGGTTCTTTTGGGGGTTTTTGGCATACACCTTGACATAATTCTTAACTATGTCTTCCCTGAAGAGTTTCATCTGCTTTTTTGGGGGGGGGGAATAAGGATCCCAGGATATTTACTGCATGCACTGACATTAGTGCACACATGAAAAGATTAGAACCACTGTGAGCATAAAGCATGCAAGCTAGCAAAGACACTTAGCAGGAAGGAGAACCTTTTTTCTCCTTAGTCAATAGACCAGATCCAAAGAGAGACTTAAGCCACAGGAAACCAAGGGGATCCAGTTTAGAAACCTGGATGATCCCCTACATGGAAGTGACCTCTGTAAAATGTAAAAACGTGAAACACATTAAATAAATTGTACTTTTATGGTAGGCTATGTTTTTGTTTCAGTATTATAATACCAGTAACGTTAGCTGACGCCTGCGCTATGCAGCACGAGCTCCGTGGGACTGGTGAGCGCTCACACTGCAGACTTAACGCTGCGATTGATAGAAGGAAAAAGCGCGCGTTAGTTGAGAGGGGGAAGGAAAGAAAATCCACTCAGTTCATGGTTCAAGAGAAGGATGGCGTGCTCGAAGAGGAGATAGGTCCACAGTGAGAACCGAACATTTAAAGACAAGTGGAGGGACTCGTTTATGTTTATTCTGCCTCCACACAGCACTGAGCCTGCGTGCCTGATACGCTCCCAGACGGTGGCACTTGTCAAAAGAAGTTCAGCATTTTATTTTGAAGGAGCATAGATCTTTCACCAAGCTCTCTGGTTTATCTTGTATTGTTACGTGCAGCTGAATAGCAAAATGCTTACTTGAAACAGAAAAGGATATCGTCTCATGTTTGATGTTAATGTAGAAATGACTGCTAATTGTTGAGCTCTTATCGAGTGAACATTAAGACCTATGTGGCCCCCTGCTGGACAAAAATTTTAAGGTTAATTTGGAAAAAAACAGATAGTAAATACTGTTTAAATATCACAGAAATGTAGGCAAATTCATTTGATCTGAAAGTTCATTGTTGACCAGACTGATACAACGAGCTTCAAGTCTACTCACACTGGCTAAATATGCCACTGAATCCTAATGCACAGCTCGACTGCTGGCTAACATGCTGGCCTATCTATGCATCAATGGTCATAAAAAAAATTGCCATAGACCTCCGGACCCAAGCTTGAGGACTTTTTTTTAAAACAGGACTCATTCGAATTTTAATCGAATCCCCCTGCTCTAGAATCTCCGTGATGTTTTTATTTACTCTTTGCGGTGAGTGACAGATCTGACCTTGTCTGTTGATTATTCAGTGCAACAAAAGCGTTTTTGACAGCGATGAAGATGAGGCTGCAGGGGAAAGCTGATGCACTCATGCTTTTGGACATGATTAAAGGATTGCTGCAGCTCAATCCATCCCAGGCGGATGACATCCTGTCAGGCACAAGAGCATCCATTTATCAGCATGAGCCCCTTGACCAGTTTCCACTTCAGCAGCTCCTAATGAGCTCAAACTCCGCATTTAACATTTTATAAGCTATTGTTCTCAATATTTCTCTGATTGTTTATGTATTCATGTATATTTTGCTATATTTTATCCTGCTAATTGTTTTTTTTATTAGTTTTGCATTTGCACTTAGATGTTGGGTACAAGAAGATTAACTTCCATTCATGCCATGTAAGGAGCAGAACTAATCGATCTGCTTCAGCCAAGCATAATTTATACTGGACATGTTGTATTTTCACGGCGAATGGACTGATTCCTTTTTCTGTCAGTGCAAAGTCCGCCTTCAAGATCATGTCCATCCCTCAGTGAAGGACTCCACCAGCTCCACAGCAGTCAACCCACAGGTCTGCCAGTCCCTCAGACCCTTTATCCTCCTCCTGCTAAGAGAAGCAGTCTAGATCACCTTTGGTGCATAGTAGACAGAGCAGTAGCGTCCCTGGGGGCAAGAAAAAGCTCAGTCCTGGGGGAAATATGAGCGATGAACCACCTCAGTGAAGTAAAACACATCTCGTGCTAGATTTGATGTGCTGCTTCGCATGTCAGCCTAGCCCAGAGAGAGAGTGCAGCCCAGAGAGCGCATGCCAATGGCCTCTGTGAACGGAGGTCCCAACTGGATCTGTGGAGACCTAAGACAGCACCAGCAGTCACATTTCAGCAGCCATTGCAAAACTCAGATAACAAATCTGGTTCAGTTACTCACCAGTATGGCCGGGTCTGAATATATGAGCCAACCTGCACAGCAGAAGCCTCAAAGGCCAGGCCCAAGTACCTTGAGTCTGTGGAGCTCGTTCCCGATGACTGACATGATATTATCCAAGTGAGGTCTGCATGGATGGTCCCAACAGACTTCAGGCGAAAACATTTTCTTATGTGTTTGTTAAATGCATGAAGGGACATGATAGAAGACACCTGAGAGGACTTGTCTCTTTCAGACGTGGAGGTTTGGACTGGCTCCCTTCCATGAGCTGCTGAAGACTTTCATCAGGATGTTCAAATTCAAGACAAAAATGTCCTCCCAAGATAAAATGGCTGTGCCCAGGCTTTTATTTTTTTAAAGGCCTCAATGCTCAAACCTTTGGTTTCAGTGTACAGGTGCTACAAATTCATATAAATAAAGACACTGAACAATTCTTAAACCCCAATTACTTGTTTTTAATTTTTTTTTTTTTTTTACAAAAATGAGTGTGATGAGACCAATCACTGTTCAAAACTTCAAATAAATGATGTAATCTCTGTGGGGGAAATATTCATTACCGATTCTTCAGTATTATTCAACTTTGGTAAAAAATCTTTTGAGTTGAGGTCTGTTAAGTTTATTGACTACAGTACATCTGCGACTGACTGGCGACTGGTCCAGGGTGAACCCCGCCTCTCACCTGATGTCAGCTGGGTTAGGCTCCACCCCCCCACGTGACTCTTAACGGTTAAGCGATATAGAAAATGGATGGATGGATGAACCACAGAACAGTTAATCACTATAAGTGACTGTGACATGGCGAAAGAAAATATGACATTGTTGAGAAAAACCCAAAGTAGTGAACTAATGGAATGATCCTGGTTGCAGTACATTTTTGAGGCTCATGGCCGATTTGTCAAGGCAAACAACTAAAATCACTTTTGAGAAGAGAGAATTCATGTTGTTTGAAAAATTGCAACTTTATATTGCTACTTTTTGCATTTTTAGATTGCCCTGTGGAAAATCCTAATAATTATTGACCTGTTTTTGTGTCCCTGTCTTGTCTCCACACAATAGGTCATCTATTGACCCCATACAGCTCGTCAGGCTGGATATCGAGGAAGACTTAATGTTTTTGGACAAGAGAGAATGTTTGTCCCTCTTGAGAGATACGAGGGATCTTGAAGAGGCGAGGATTGAGCTGGAGAATGGCCTAATAATCCAATGGGCAGTGCCTGCAAGAGCTGGAAATAACCCTGGATCACGTATGATTGATGACTCCACAGAGACCTTCAGCTACAACGGCTCTGTGGCTACAGTCTCATGAACAGAGATACATTTAAAGATTGCAACAGCAGATTTAGGACTCCAACGATCGAAGCAAAATTACAAGAAGTCCGATCGGGAGCTTTCTGCGAAGCCTCTGTTTCTTAGCCTGAAACACTGTCACATATGTGGCCCAGGAGTCCCTCCATGTTTGGCATGCAACCTTTATGAAACTACTGGTTGAACACATCCGTCTCACTACAACAGCCACTTTGGCTGCGGGGAAGCATTTTGCCGACAGACAGCTGGACCTTTAAGAACACTAGGACGGTCTGATGCTTTATCCTTTTTATTTGTCAGAAGAAGATTGTTGCATGATTACTTGAATCTCTCCTGGCATGTTAAACCCAAACCTGCAGATTGTATGGTTTGTGATTTTGGCTTTATTAAATCTGATGTCCTTTACTTTTACTACTTTATTAAATGTAACTTTTCTGGACTGCAGCAGAGTTGACATGGTAGGTGACATCCCCAGAAACGGGGAGAGAAGGGAGTCTAACTCATGTCAGCTTTCCTGTGGGCCGGGAGTGACACAATTCATCAGCCTTTGTGCGGCGCAGCTTATACAGGTACAAATATATCGGCTCTTTTTTCAAATGTGTGAGATAGAAAGAATCAGCATATAAACAAGACCATGTGTCTGTTTTCTTTCTACACAAATCAGCTGTGAATCTTTTGCCATCTTGTTTTCCAAGGCTGTCAAGAGAATTCATTTCCTCTGGGTCATGGCTCGTAGTGAATTTGAGCTGTTTGTGGCATAGGGGAAAAACTTTATAAATGAACATTCAAGTTCATAAATACACCAACTTCATATAGTATCCACTATGTAACGTAGTGGGAAGGACTTAAAGTGAAACAGTTGGTTTCAAGGTGATATGGGGGCTCATTTTGGTCCCCACTGAGGTCCCTTGCATTGGTAATAGCAGGAATTCTCAAATAAAAAGACATTTAACTGCAAATTCTGGAACGTTCTTCCACTGCACACTGGCAATTTCAGCAGCAGTGGAAGGGTTTCAGCCGTGTTGCATTTTGCTTTGTTAACTTGCTCAGATTCTGCTGACTGTTGTCTCTTGGTTCTTGTGTTTCTATCCTGTGTACATGGGGCACATGGTCACGTTGTGTCCTTTGTTTATGAGATGGTGCACTGTGTTTTATTTTGAAAATTGACCCGATTAACTCACTTCACACAGCCAGACAACCTCATCATCACACAGCTTCATAGTCATGTTAAGTGACATTAATTTCGTTGGATATTCTCGGCCTATGCCAACTCATGAAGAGTGAAAGCAATGATGGGAACCCATACGTCTACTCGCTAACTTCAAACTCCTCAAACTAGCTGATCACAAAGCATTGCTAATGTCTGTAGTCACATCTTGTTCTCTGTATCAAGCGGCTTAAAAAGTTCCACCCCAACAATTCATACAGAGATAAACCAATGCTGAACCTAGCTGTCCTGCAGGGAAGTTGTCAGAGCTCAACCCTCCGAGCAACCGACCATCACACATCAGGTAGTCCAGGGTGTGTGGATTCGCATCCGTCTGGGCGGAAATTCTACTCGCATGAATAACATCAACGTTGAAATTCTGAGGAACTACAGGAAGCACAAGTTCGTCGATATGTGGTTGGAGAAAAAGATGTTCAGTGCTTGGCTGAAACCCTTAGAGGGGAAAGTTTTTGAAGCCTGCTGCATCTTGTGCAGGAAATCTATTAAACCAGGAACAGTGGGGGGGGGGGGTCGAGGCTTTAGAACTGCATTCTCACTCAGTGAAACATTTGGCACCAAATGAGAGGCCAACAACAAATTCCTGCCATCTCTGTCTGGTTTGTTCCTGCTACGGGAACACCAGTGTGTCCATGGCTGAAAGTGGGCCGTACAGTCTGGTACTGCGTACCACCGAAAGATTCAGTGGTGGCACACAGTGCTGTTCGTTCATTCTTTACGTTTGTTAGTATGTTCGCCTTTTAATATTGCAGCAGAGAGCAATCGTTCAGATGTTTCACAGTCCAAAGACAGACACTTATTAACAGTTACGGTGTTAAATTAAGCTGTTTTAAACAAAAACAAAACAACAAGCAATGGATATTTCAAAAGTTTTGCTTTAACCATTAAAACAAATCTTTTGTTAATCAAGTGTTGTAAAATATCCTTGGTTTGTTGTTTTAATTTCTTTCTACTCCATACTGGTATCAAAGTCCTGAAACAGTCCCAAGGAGACTGAGAGAATGTGAAGAGGTGAAAGTTGTGGTAGTTGACCAGCAAGAATTAAAACTGCCTTCGCCTGAGTGAGTCCAGTAACACTCCAGCCAGTGACTCTGCTGCTGCAGCTTCTGTAACAACACAAGGAAGACGTACGTCATACGTCAACCCTAAAGTGGGAAATGCTGTTGATGTGAAATACAGTTCATTTAGTCCTACAGCAGCATCAGGGGCATGGGTGAGGTCTTCAAACGCATGTCTCCTCAATCCATCCATCCATTGTCTTCTGCTTATTCCTGTTAAGGGTGGTGGGGGTGGAGCCTATCCCAGCAGCCTTCCCCCTGGACAGGTCACCAGTCCATGGCAGGGCCAACACATAGAGACAGACAACCATTGGCTCTCCCAGCCACGCCTACGGTCAATTTAGAGTCTGGATTAACCTGGTCCCTCTTGATGTCTTTGGACTGTGGAGGAAGCTGGAGTACCAGAGAGAACCCAGCAGGAACAGGGAGAACATGGAGACTCACCCAGAAAGACCCCGTGCTCCAGCCGGGGCTCCACCCACAACCTTCTTGCTGGGGGGGGGCAGTGCTGACCACTGCCTGTCTCCTCAATCTGACATTGCAAACACATTTTACCTGTCGCTGACAAAACGTCAAATGTTGCCAAATTTGGTGAAGCTGCATTCATCAAGAGAGACCTCAAGTCTCAAGTACACAACAGTCTGCTCTTCCTGATGTTTGATTAAAGTTTGAACCGAGAAACTAAAACCCAGCAGTTTATGAGACATTCAACAACTTGCAGGTTACTGTAAGAGTAAATAATCAGGTACTGATATTTTATATGCATGTTTGTTTTGCAAGTAATAGTATTACAGTCACATTCATTGATTTTTCTTTTATTAAGACCTATCAAATCATCTTACGTACCCTTTTTAGACCACTTAAGGTAAAATGCCTTGGCCTCTTATATGTAGATGATTTCCAATTTTCTGTTGCACATTCATGTATGTTTTCAATCATTTTGAAGAATAATGTGCTTGTATTTTGTGTACACCTGGTGGTAACCGCCCCTGATGACAGTGATGAACTGCACCTGTGTTCACTGGTAAAGTGACATCAGCAGGCGATGATGAATATGGTGTAATAATTGACCTGCTGAAGATCCATCATGTGTGGAAAGGTCAGACTTGGTCAATTAAAAAGCCTGGTGTGCAGGATCTTTCCCTGGAAAAGTCGTCACTCCTTTAACGGTGAAAAGTATCAGGCCAGCACGAGTCTCCAAACCCGGACGCTGAAGTTCAGGTGGCACTGCAGCTTTGCTCTCACTGTGTCTCTTAATCTCTGACCTTTAAATATTTCAGGTTCTTCTCATAAAATGACCACATTTACGAACTGTCTTCATTAGGACTCCTCCCAGTAGCACCAGTATCAGCTGCGATTGTCGCAGGAAATCAGCTGGCTCATTAAGCATAATGTGTGTTAAGATGTGGTGGTGTGCATGTCGCCGCGGTAACACCTTTCACTGCACATCTCACATCTTCACACAACCTGCTCACACGCCTGTGAAATGATGGCGAGTTAATTAGTCATGTGTAAGGCACTAATTGGTTTCACGATGACAGACACAGTTACTGTAACAGACACTTAATGGCATCGCCATGACGACCGCTAATTGGTATAAGTGTGACAGACACTGGTGGGAGAGAAGGACCTGCTCTCTTTCTACAGAGTACCGTTGCTAAGAAACAGCTCATCAGCAATGTGTGTGTGTGTGTGTGTGTGTGTGTGTGTGTGTGTGTGAGAGAGAGAGAGATAGAGAGAGAGAGAGAAGGAGAGAAAAAGGTTTAAATATATTTAAGATACAGATGCATATACGTTCATCAATGAGACACACCACACACACAAATACACACCAAACACACACTCTGTCTTTCTCTCTGGGCAGCACGCTGTGATATTTTCACCAAAGTGATTCTGATAGAAGACCGAGTCATAGTTTGGTCACAGGTCTGGTAGATCTGGTGAAAGCTGCACTCAGGCAGAACCCATCCCTAACTGGACATGAACCAGTGCTCCAGAGGGGTCTGGGCTCTGCTCCATCAGCCACATGAACCTGCCTCCCAGTAAAGGCTGCATGTGCTGCCCATCAATTCTAAATTTACCTTTGTTAAGATTATTGTATTTTTAATACGGTGTTCACAACATGTTGGTGCCAAATTCTAAATTCATGATATCTCTGATGATTGGTGAACATTGTGTGATTTCCCCATTATGAAGCTACTTTACATCATTATTATTGGATGATACATCAGTTGATTGGATTTGAAAAAGCTTTTCATGTTGCTTTATTAGAGAGTGGGTTTCTTACAGGGTTATCATGGGTTTTGGTACTGGATCGTATGGCCGACTACCTTGTGGCCTGCCTGGGTACACGCCCATTTTTCCCAGGTTTCCCCCTTTCTCCTCCTCAGAGTGACTGCCATCATTCTTTGTTTAAGAGCTTGCACAGGTTTGACTGTTTCTGTTGTGTAAATCTGCTTACATATTCCTAATTGGAGGGTTATTTTTGTTACCATAAGCTATTTGGGGTGCTGTTATGTCACATTTGTTTTTCATTTGTCAAATAAATTGTTTGTATTTTTTATTCATTCAACAATGCTTCCCCGGTTATTTTGAAGACAAATTAGCAAACAGGTCTGCTGTATATGCCTGGAGCCTCCAGTGAACTTATTATTATTATTATTGCCTGTTCACGACATGTCATAAATATGCTGCATACTCATCTGAAAATGATGGGCTCATTATGAATTAATCATGAGCAAACATCAATAAATGCTGAGTGACTTGTTGATTTCTCATGGCTGAGGTCTGTTTACCATGATCACTGTTGTGTAAAAATAATTTATGAGTCAATTCGAGGTGAATTTGCACATACACGTCCAACATGTTACCTCCAGAGTCCTCGAGGCCAAAGACAGACGGCACGGGCTGTGAACCCACCGTGCAAATACGACCTCATTCACCTCTTACTTGTGGTGGGAAAAGCTGAATGCGACAGTCAGGAAGAAGAAAAAAAAACGACAATGTCCCAGCTGCCCTGTGGACGATGATGTCACCATGTATGGACTTTTACTGTCTGGTCATTACAGTTATTACAGGACTTACAGGATAAGCTATCCTGTCAGTTTGAACCTTTTTCCCACGAGCATTGAATGCTGGGCCCTGGCAGCATTTTTGAACATTTTCACTCACCTTTTAAAACCCAGGAAAATTTTGTGTCATTATTATGAAAAAAAAAGTGAAGACGGCAAAAAAAAAAAAAAAAAAAAGGTCGATGCTTCTATTTTTATTTCTTCTCTCCCGTCAACCAGCGCATCCATCTGCCTCCTCTGCCTGACCAAAGTGCTCCTAAGTCAGCCTGGTGCAGCACCACAGGCGCCCTAAGGAACCCCAGCATCAGGTTGGCTTCAGCTTCTTCTGGTTTCAGGAGCTTCTTCTTCTACTACTTCCACAAAATTTAACAGGTTCTTGCTTGGCTTGAACCACACTCTTGAATTAAAATCAGCTTGATGGTTCTTGTGCAATCCTGCTGCAGGGCAGTCACACCACTGGAAACAGGAGCTCTGTGGTGGAGGAAACTATGTTCAACTGAAGAGGGAAACTAGTTGCGGATATGTAGGCTTGTGATTGTCATGTTTCTGCTGCAGGAACAAAAACTGGGACTCGGACCTTTCCTGGATCTCCTTGCTGGTTGGGAGCTAAATGTGGAGGTGCTTGGCTGCATCTCCCTCTCCGGTATGACTGCACCAAATACCACCTCCATAGCACTTCACAATCGGCGCACTATAACTCAAGCAGCTTAAACATAAACCCGTCCTCTCTGTGGTCTGTAACTAACAGACAAACACCAGTGTGGCATCGTCCCTCCAAACAGCTGGTGGGAATCATCTGGCTGATGCAGCCATACATCAGAAGCAGCTCTGCAGCCTGCCTGACTTTTACTGTCACACCAGCCTTATGAATAGTTTCCCCAGCTCATTCCTGTTATATAATCTATAATGACTTTCTCTAAGTCAAACTCATACAACCTGTTTGACTTTGGCTGTGAATGAACTGAGCTCAGAAATACGTGTTACGCTGCATGCTGGCAGCAAGGACATGTATTTCTGTCTGTTCCTGGCTGCTGTGTCTCAGCAAAACTTAACCCCGGATGAATGAGAATCAGAGGTTCTGTGTTCCCTCCATCTTTGTCTGTCTATGAAGGTGGTGGTGGTGGTGGTGGTGGTGGTGGGTGGGGGGGCTGTAAAGGAAGATCCCATTAACAGACCCACTGACTTGGACGAGGGAACTGCACACCCGCCACTGATCACATATTTACAGGTTTTATGACTTGCTTTCACCTTTCATATATTGTGAAAAAAAGCTAACTGGTTTCACGTTTTCCACTTAACGCAACTTTGTACGCAGACACAGACATTCTGCTCCATGATCGTCCGAGTGACAGACGAACCTCCAACTGCCTCACAGACTTGTGAACTCAGCAAGATTTTCAGGAGGGAAACTTTTTTTAAAGTTGCACATTGATATTTTAGATTTTGTTCATGTCTGTTTGGTTACGTTTGTCCTGCTTTCTTCATTCAAACAGTAAATAAGCATTAACTCAATACTTTGATTGCCTTTTCACGAATACTTTCTTGCTCATGAGCAGTTACTTGCATGATGAAATGTTATTTTCAAGTCATAGTGCTTTCACTTGAGTGCACTTTCGGCTACTCACCCACCTCTGGACAACGTTAACCCAAATGTTAGGAACAACTCTCACTTTAACTCTGATTTATGTAAGAACTGTTCAGTGCTGTGCTGGCGTAGGTATACTCCACTGGCAAGTGAGGATAGCGATTAATGAGTCAGACCTGCTGAGGGTTCTGCCGTCCTCTTGTTACATCACAGTCTTCGGTCCAGCCTCTGGTCTTTCATGGAGCAGAGACCAACAGAGAACCAGGCCAAAGACAGATGTGTGGAGTGCTGCTCAGGTGGCAAGAGGTGTCTCACTGGTGCAACACAAGTTGAGGAGAAATTCCAAAAATAAATAAATAAAATCAATAAAACTCTGAGGGGCTCAGATGTGTCAGTTTTGTTTGATTCGGTACCAGCAGAGAAGCTTCTGATGACGAAAGTTATGAGAACATTGAGAAGGTCAGATTTACAACGCAGTGAAAAATTGGGTGAGTCCAATTTATCCATACTAGCGCAGATAAGAAGGGACACACACACACGCACGCACACATGCGCGATATGTAACAAAACAGCGTCACACCTTTATTCGTAAGGATATCTGTGATACAAATAACTTTCACTTGGTCACACATCTCAGCACTGACCTTGTTAAGATGAAGCCACCATACAAGCACGTTGACGAGACTTAGGGTATGTGTTGGTCTTAAGAACAAAACTTAACCTTGTAGTTATCATTATGTTGATACATGAACATTAATGACAACACCTGCCTCAGAAAGATTCCTATGCAGTATCATTAGTAGTATTACCATGTACAACCCTAAGATAAGATTCTAATTCAGGTTTTAACAGAAAATTCACATGAAGTCCCCTCTAACAATGACAAACTTTAATTGCAACATTTGTCTGTATTCTCTCTTCAAACAGAGGCAGAGCAGAGCAGCTGAGGTGTTTATGCCCTCAAGTTGTCCAGGTTACTTCAGTGGCGTTGTTTTTGTTGTTGTTGTTGTTTTTATTATTTTTATGTCTGAGCTTTCATCAGTTGTTATCAATGAGGAACAGGCGTGTCTGGCTGCATGCTACCGCCCCGGGAGCATCTTCTCCGCCCATTTGTGCAGCTGTTCCCAACACTTCAAGTTGAAAGTCTGTGAGCTGTGTGGGTCGGGAGTCATCACCATGGCAACCAACAGAATGGGAGAACGTCTGATATTAAAAGAGAAGCCAGCTTGTGGAAGAAGAATGTCGACGGCGAGCTCTGCGCGTCTCTGTCCTCCTTATGGTTCCGCAGCCGCGGCGTGAACGGTGACAGCGGGACATCAGCATTCAGAGACAGTGTCAGAGCGAGCATCATTGCTTTGATGCTGATGGCGAAAGACAAAACAAACTAAAAAGGCCACGCTGTTGGATTACTCTATTTGTGAGGATGTTGCCAGAAACATGCCATGTCATGGCACCAGTGCTTTTCCCGGCGCTGTGAGGCGCATCATCTCAGCGATCTCCTCTCCTGTGCTCTGACACCACTTTTCAAGCAGAATCACACGCTCTGTGGACACAAGCCACAACATGGCCACCGATATGTCCTCATAACAGTTCTGTGTGAAACTCTAATCATTCTCCCCTTCTCTCCAGCCTCCTCTGAGCCGCAGCAGTAACAGCCACATTAATTGCAACATTAACATGCTTTTCTACCGGCATTAAGTAATGGTGTAATTGGCGGTAAATGGCCCCCCCGCAGACCTTTGTAAAACACGGGTGGTTGTTAAATACAGCTCTGAAAGGGTAGAAATTACATTGTTTAATGAAGTGACATTGTATTTGTGAGTGTTTAATGAAGCTGATTTGATATTGTTTTTACCGCTTGCTAAGACATGTCGATCAAGGTTTTTGTTTTCGGGGTTTTTTTTACATTGAATTTTTATCCTTTGTATTCATCTTCTACTCACCTGTCAAACTCCTTTAATGGCTTCATCTTGGTTTGGAGCTTAACAAACCACTTCATTAGCGCTGAAGATCTGATAATTGTCTTCATTTGCCTCTACAGTGCTAATTTACATCGAAAAGGGCTGTACAACTAATTATTCATCCAAATTCTGGCACACCGATGACAACTTTAATTAGATAAAATGTCCTAAGAACAGGCTTGTTGCAGCTTAGCAAAGTGTCTTTTCCTCTAACAATCCTTTTCCTAGATATATTTTACAGGCTGCTGTTTTTGCTTGATAGAACTATTCAGCAATTTTGTAAAAACCCTGAGTTCACTTCTTTTTAACAAATCTCCAATTGCCTTGTCAATCCTTCTATCAAGTCCTTGGTTTCTGTCTTCTTTCTCATCTATCTTTTTAATCTGGAGGGTTTTTCCTCTTCTCATTCTCTGCTGATGTTGTTTCCCTGAAAGTGTCGCCTTTCATCCTCCCTCTCTCCTCCCGCTCCCTACTAGCTATTCACGTCTGTTCTATATCCACCTCTTCATCCTCTGACAATCCACCACCACTTGCTATTCTGGTCCACTCACAGTTCAGAAGACACTAAAAACCATTTCTGCAGATGAATGTTGTTATTCCAGCCACCACCTCCTCTTAACCACCACAGGTGAAGCTCCAAACTTCAGCATGGAACTCTGAGAACTCCTGCCTGTATACACAGTCAATGTCTCCTGTTAGCGCCGTGATGATGACATCCATCTGTTGATGACATCAACAGCCACACAGTTTTGCTTTGCCTCATTTCCAGAATGGAATTTGTAAAATGCACTCTTATTTATTTGTGCATTTTGCATGACACTTGCATTATCAAGCCTGTTCCATGACGGGGCAAACAAGTTTGTGTGTGTGTGTGTGTGTGTGTGTGTGTGTGTGTGTGTGTGTGTGTGTGTGTGTGTGTGTGTGTGTGTGTGTGTGTGTGTGTGTGTGCGCGCAGGAATGGTGGGATCAAATCCTGTGTTACCTTGAGAGACACTGGACATACTAAAACAGTAGAGGGGTGAAACAGCGTCCTGTCCACTGCGTGGGGGAAGGATGACGTCGACTATGAGGCGTTATGGCTCTGGCTTTGGCTCTACTGTTATCAGTAAGTCCTTGATGAGCCTCCAGCACCTGTCTGCTGTGTCCACCCTGCGGGACACCTCAGTCACATTGCCATTCTTGCATTGATAGGATGAGGAGAGGAGCAGCGATGTGGCGGCCAGGGAACGCCCCCAAAAAATGCAATAACCTGTAGCAATGAAAGGCAAAATAACTGCAAGTGACTTTTGAGATAACTAACAATTGAGTGGAGGATGAGTTGGCTCTCGATGAGCTGAAGTGAATCACTTCAAACTTCAGATTCAGAATACTTTATTAATCCCTTGTGGGAAATTCCAAATTACACACTGAATTGCCTGATACAGTTATCACAAATAATCACAATTATTACTGGTTGACCATAACAATGGCACACATCCAAATTCTACAAAGCACATACACATTTGATTGTGTATGCACGCTAAACGTGAGCAGGCAGTTATCCCAATGGAGGCAGAGTGAGTGTGAGGCATCGCAGCATGTACTGCTGCCAATCCTGGGGAGGTAGGCTGCAGCCAAGGTCTCGGCGCTGCCACCCCGAGGAGGTGGAGAGGGCAAAGGCAGGATGGGGTGGGGGGGGAGGATGGAGAGGAGGAGTGCATCCGCTCTTGCCAAGTCCCAACCCAGGACTGACTTGTTTGCAGTTTTAATACCCCAAATAGCACTTCCAGAGGTGAGACCAAAATAAAGCAAATGTCTGGACATAATTTGTGTACCATTTTGGAGGTTGGACAAAAAAAAAACAAATTTACCAAATATTGAGCTTCAGACAGACCTCTGCCTGTGCTTTCAACTGCCTCGGTTTGCCAGTTTGTTTCTATACTGCCAACAGACAGACAAACCAACTCTGTAGGGACACAGTGGAAGGGGGCATCATGGGCCGGAGAAGTACCACATCACTTTATGGCCAGATAGGTTGACTTTTGTTGACTGGTTGGTTCTATGCAGGTGGGACAGTTGGACCATCTGGGTTATTGTCGCAGTCTCATTTGAATTCAACTAACTGGCTAATGAGAGCTTGGTGCGTCCCGTAGGCACTCAGATGCTGTTCATGAACTTCCAGATAATGGAACAGGAGCTGGTGCCTCTGGACTCTGACAGTAAATATGCTCTCATTGCCACACTTTTTTTTTTTTATCAGTATTGACTTTCGATTAAAACCACAGCCTTACTCTCTGTCACACTCTTTCTTCGAATGAGATTCTACTTATTAACTTCTGACACTTTTCTCTATCTCTGAGTTTTCATTATTCGCCCGTACTTCCGTCAGACTGCTGCTCCCCTCAAATAATCTCTGAGCCCTAATGCAAAGAATCCTTTGCTTCTATTGCTTCCTGATGCTCGCCATAGTTCTTATTTATTTATGAGGTCATGTTGCAGAGAAGGAGGCTTCATCTGAATCAGAAGTGAGTCTTCACTTGAGGCTCTGCAGCTGGTTTACTGAGACATGACATGAAGAAAAAGCTCTTCTCATCAGTGTCGACCAGATAACTTTCTTGTTTCTGGTGCTTCTGTCAGCATTAGAGTTCCTTTATGAAAATGTTGATGAGAGAAGATGAAACAGGAGCCAGTGGGATGTCAAGATGGCGTCCGAGGTCGCTGGTCTTGGTGGAAGTTTCTGCATGAAGCCATCTGGAAGATTTATCAGACAGATGTGCTGCCAGTAATGAAGTGTCCCTCTGGCTTCACATTCATGGCCGTATGTTGACATGGATTTTCTCCAGAGTGAGATGTATTAATAGAGAGGTGAGGGATGAATAAACAGGTCCTCACAATGACCAGAGGCGTGTGCGAGGACGCAACCGGAGGTAGCGCCAAGTTGTTTGGATGAACAAACACTGTTATGTCAAATCCACAATGAATGAAATTCACATTCACAAGATGTACTCTGACGCACTCCAGACCTGCAGATGGCGAACAAACACAAAAGAGTAGGTGGAACCCGAGCTCTCAGCAAGTGGGTTTAGGAGAGGAAGGAGCACGGTAGATCCTCGCTGCGTCTGAACTGCCAAGTAGGTTGGATTGTAGGTCTCAGAGTAGGTCGTAGGCTGTCCGAAACCAAAACTGGCGTGAGTAGCGACCTACTTCGCAACCTAAATGAAAAAACCAGCCTAAACACGGCCACATCGTAGGTCGGTTCAGGTGCATCCTACGGAGCAACCTATGGTCCACAATGCACCGTGGACTTCCTCTTCGTCCCCTAAAAACCTGTGGACCTGCAAGCCAAGTTTGCGCCACCAACAGTCTCCCATTCTGATGAACACCAACATTTATAGTCGTTGTTGATGACTAAAGGTGTGTTCACACCAAACGCGACACTGTGCGAGCACACCTTTACAGGTGCGTTAATGCGCTTAATAATAGAGAATGAGTGAAAGGGGTGTTCAGAGTGGCGTGCAGTACCACAGTCAGGCCAGCAAGTGGGGCTTTCAATGGTGCCGTCTACCTAATTGCTGTATCTGTGCTCTGCCAGCAGAGGTCGTGCTTCACCACCAATCTTCTAGGGTGTCCGAATGGTACCGCTGTGTTTAGGTTGTAGGAGTAGGCTGTAGCGGTACATCGTAGCCGTAGGACGAAGGTTGCCACTTGGCAATTTGGACGCAGCCCTTGTTTGAAGGTTAGAGCATGAGATAAGGAGAGCCCATGCAAATACAGAAAGTGTAGCAGCTGTGTTTGGATGTGGAAAAAGCTGAAATGATGTGGCATTAAAATATTTCATATGGGAATAAGAGGGAAAAATATTTAATGGGTCAAGAATTTTCTTACAACAGGAAAATATCAGTAAGAGTAGGTAAAAACCGAAGTGGAAACTACACAGTCGAGAATGGAACCCCCAAAGCAAGTATTATCAATCCGATTTTGTTTTCAGTTATGATAAGTGACATATTTAGTAATGTTTGCAGTTTTATTAGTGTTTCATTATTTGCAGATGATGGGATGGAAAAGGGGGTGGAATATAATTTATTGTTGGGAAAATGCAGGAAGCTATTGGAAAGTAAGAAGCTTAGGCATTGAAGTGGGGATTTAGATACTAAGTTGATGAAAAAAAGGGGTTGGCTTTACCAAAAAGAAAATTAAATAAAACAAATTTAAAAAAATGTAGGAATAGTTGGTTGTTTAAGTTTTTAGGGATTTGGTTCGACAAAAGAGGCGGCACGGTGGAGCAGTGGTCCTCACTGTCGCCTCACAGCAAGAAGGTTGTGGGTGGAGCCCCAGCTGCAGCACAGGGTCTTTCTGTGTGAGTCTCCATGTTCTCCCTGTTCCTGCTGGGTTCTCTCTGGTACTCCAGCTTCCTCCACAGTCCAAAGACATCAAGAGGGACCAGGTTAATCCAGACTCTAAATTGACCGTAGGAGTGACTGTGAGTGTGAATGGTTGTCTGTCTCTCTGTGTTGGCCCTGTGATGGACTGGTGACCTGTCCAGGGTGAACCCCGCCTCTCACCTGAAGGCTGCTGGGATAGGCTCCAGCCCCTGTGACCCTTAACAGGAATAAGTGGAAGAAAATGGATGAATGGATGGTTCGACAAAAGGATTACTTGGAAAATACACACTGAAAAGGTAGCAGGGCAGTTCAAAAAGATACTGAACATTGTTAGGTGTTTGAGAGGGGAGTACATAGAGCATCATTAAAACAGTATAATCAGGTTTAATCAGGTCAATATTAGATTACAGATGCACAGTATATGAATCTCCATCAAAAACAATGTTAAAAAACCTGGACAGCATGCAATATCACGTTTTGTGGTGCAAGGAAAACTATCCCAGGGTCAGCTCTGCAAGTGGAGATGGGTGAGAGGCCTCTAGGAATAAGAAGAGAACAAATCTCACAGTGTACTGGGCACATTCAAGGGGACATGGAGAAAACCATCCAGCTCAGATTACATTAAAACCATGTCAAGTGAAAGTAAAAGGAAAAGTACAAAGTTTTGGATGGACAATTGAGAACAGGGTTAAAGAAAGTAGGATAGCTGATAAAAGTATGGGTAAAACAGTTCCTCTCTCTATTGTCCCACCTGGGACGTGGGAAGAGCCTAATGTTGATCTGGGATGAGTAAACAGAGGAAAAGGGAAAAGTGTGAGTGTGAGTGAAGTGAGCACCTCTTTAAATAGAATATATAGTCGGTTTATTAAAGCATACACAGATGCATCCAAATCAGGGCAACACAGATTAGGAACACTGTAGCATGTGTAGTTCCAGACTTAAATACTATGTTAGATAAAAGAATGAACGATGATTGAGCAGCATACACAGGTGAGCTATTGGCCAGTCACATGGCATTGAACTGGCTACCATAAATAAGATCAGGCAAAGTACTAGTAGCACCAGATTCCAGCCGTGCATTGACCAGTGTTCAGCATTACCAGTCAGAAACAAGACAAGATATAATACTGGAGATAGCACATATGTTACAGGAAATGAAGAGAGCAGGAGTAGAGGCAGGTTCATTTAGGTTCCAGCACATATAGGAGTTGAGGGGAATGAACTGGCGGATAGGAATGCCAAGAGTGCAACAAGAAAAGAACAAATAGCAATGGTGGTGACATCGAGTAAAGCTGAGATCAAAAGTATAGTGAAGGCAGAGATGAGGAAGAAATGGCAGAAGCATTTGGACAGAGAGCAGAGGTCGACAGTTTTACAGGATAGAAAAGAATGTTGGAGAAATGAGAGAAAGTCACAGGAGCAGCAAGAAAGAGGACATCATATCACACATGAGATTCGGACTCACATTGAACAGCACATTGGTCATGATACAGAAACCCGAGACACAATTCAAGGTGGATAATTTTGCTTATTCTAATCTAAGCTTATGTACTGTATTGAAACTTGTTAATTGAAATAGTTGAGTGTGATGAAACTTTAAGTATAGTTACTTGAATCATTAACTGTTTGAGATCCTACGTTATTTGAATGACCGTTTGCGTTTGAGAATCAAGAAATGTTAACATTTATCCTTTAGGAAGGACTTTAAGGGCAACGATTATGGTATTTAGTTGAGTCTACTGACAACTGGTGCAGGTCTTTTCTGTTTACCTTTGTGGCAAGGTTACGAGGCAGGTTAATACCAGGATGTACATGTCCAACAACGCCACCTGGGGAATTGCACCCCAGGGAATACTAAGCTATGGTGTTAACTAGACTAAGGCACAGAGGTTCGTAAACACCACTGGGGCAGGAGACGGTGCGTGGATTAAAAATAAACAAAACACGGGAGCAAACAAGGAGCGGAGGAGAGCATGGGGCGCGTTCACACACCTGCTTTAAAGGTGCATCCAGTGCTGCCCAGCAATCAGTGGCTAGAGAGACGGGCACAGTGCCAAATAGTGGCAAGGAGGGAAACAACCTCCGGCTACACTTTTAAGGTTATCAACCTATTCTATTCCATTATTCAAAACCATCTTCAAGGAAATAAAATCAAAGAATGAAAGGATTTGACTTGTTCTTTGCATTCTTCAGCAGTTGATCAAGCAGGTTTTCAAGTAGTGGCAGAGCTGCGGTCACAAACACACACAGAACAATCACCCAACACCTGCCACCAGGGTACCAACGGTGCTGGCTAACAACTCACTACCCAGCATCTCCCCACCTGTATAAGAGACGACGTCCATGGAGCAGCCTTTAGACAGCCTTCATCTGTTTTAAAAGCTCATATCTCCAAATTTAAAGAAGTTTGTTTTTGGCCTGAAATGGTTTTGGCCTGAGGGATCCGAGTTTCGCTTTCGGTGCCTGGTGCCCGAGTACCAGTCTGCATCGACGGAAGTACAGTTGTGCTTCATCCTCCAGGCATCTGAAACAGGTGGTGGGGGTCGGGTCAAGGCAACAGCCTGGAGGTGTCAGCTGCATTACTTCAGTGCTGAGCACCAGGAAGTGTTCAGCATCGCTCTGCAATTCTGTTATTCTTATTCCTCTCGTCTTTCATCATCACAGCAACAGCCACAGCATCAGTGAACACAGCTCTCTATCTGGGCCTCTCTCCTGGGTAAAGCTTAGTTTGCATTACAGATGCCATTTAATTCAAAGAACAAACAGAGAGACAAACTACACGTACACACACACACACACACACACTCGCACACTTTCAGAGGGTGTTATGTTGTGGAAGCAACTGAGAAAGAACCAATGAAGTAAGACAGAATGGTAAGAATAAAAAGGTAAGAAAAAGACATATAGCAGTGGTGAGGGAGGAGCTAGTGAGAGTTTGTCCCTAACCCAGCAGGCTCTGTGTGTCTGTGTGTGTGTGTGTGTGTGTGTGTGTGGGGGGGGGGGTATGCTATGGTGTATGGCTGTCTGTCACTTGGTTAACAGGAATAAATTGTGTCAATGAGGGGTCCCCGCTGAGAGAGTAGCACCTCCTGTGTGTGTGCATGTGTGTGTATATGTGTAACAGGAGGGACAGAAGGAGTGTGACGATGACACAGCTAATGAGGGTTTGCCCACCGACACACATTTGCTGGTGTGATCACACCACACCATGGATGTGAAAAGTGTGTGTGTCTGTGTTTGTGTGTGTGTGGGGGCCATTAGCTGCTCACCAGAGTTGTCGCTGACATGAAGGCGTCGACGTGAAGGAAGATCAACAGGTGTGGAGGGAAACAGCGCCGTGGCTTTGATTGACTGTCAAGTGAAATTAGAATTCGTCATTGCTTGAGGTGTCAACACGATTTTCTTCAGATGCTCCAAAATAATGAGGATGCCTGATCCAGCTCTGGGGAATTGCTCAGCAAGTTGTTGCCATGGTAACTTTGGACTCAGGAGGTTGGCTGTTTTATTCCTGACGTAGGTATTATGTGTAATTTGAGGAGTTGCATTTGCTGTTCTGACCTGGCCTGGTAATCATTCACGTTGGGAGTTCCCCTCAACTGCAGGTCACTGGAAAGTTAAGCTGCAGTGCACCAGGCTGCTCCTGCTGGGGAGCGTTTCTCCAATATGTCTGTCCTCATTCTGGTGACTGTTGCCTCACCAGAGGACAAGTGACACATCGAAACCCCATCAATCAGTGCATGTGTAAAATAGTGTTCCACATGGTGTGTGAGGTGCAATGTAGCTGGAACATGTTATCAGGGCCCAGCACCGACCAGTGGGAGAACTCTCTTAAAGCACATGGAAATATTGTGGCCAGACATCCTGTTCTATCCTTTTGTTACTGACAGCGTACACCACTTGACAGCTGCCAGTCAAAGACTCAGACAGACATGAGGGTGGACTGCGCTGCCATCTGATGCAGCAGCCTCTCACCTTCCACCAGCACCTTCTCTATCATCCCCAGCTGTGTTTGATTCAGGTGGAAACACGCAATGAGTCTACCTGGGGTTCATTCTGCAGGCTGAGGCTGAAACACACACCTGCAGAGGTTGTCTGGACACTCAAGATGAGAGTGTGAAAGAGAGAGAGAGAGAGAGAGAGAGAGATACGGCGGTTGTGCTGAGGCCGAGTAATAATGGGTCATTATATGTGCTCGGATGTGCTCATAGAGGATAAGTTCTTACAGGGTGTTTATGTCCATCTCTGTTCTCTAAAGGGCAGACGGCCTGTCAGTCACACTCAGTGTCCCACCTCCTACACACACACACACACTTGAACAGCCAAGAAGTGCTGCTGGTTGAGGTTGCCTCCACCTTCACACAGCTGATAGATGTGTTTCCTATTTGAGGGCGGATGCAACTTCTGAGTACAGGATTCCCTTTCTCTCATTGGTGTTCAGAATTTATTCCTCCTTCAACCTGATTTTGTTTGTCAAGTAAGTAACTAGTCAGAGAGCTGTAGGTCGGCTGACCCAGTGCTGAGACACGGCTGAATGAAGCTTGGCTTTTTTTTCTGCATCGGATCAGGTGTTGGGTTGCAGACTGATAGCCAAGAAGAGCAGGCGCCTTTTTAAATTAAGCAATAAGCACGGCATCATCCCGGAGCCACAGCCACACTGTCAGTTAACTTAGACATTAATAAACAGAGCCCACAAATAAATAACTCTCCCCCTCTCATATCTGTCCTGCACAGGCATGCATGCATGTGTGCGTGGCGTGTTTGGTTTTTTATTTCATCTGAATATATGGAGGACAATTAGTGATGAAAGTGTAACGTGTCTGATGGTGACACTGAACCAGCGGTCATCTGCATACCATCGAGCAGAATAACCAGGTCACACACACGGGTGCACGATGCCATACATCACTTATCAAATGTAGTGTAGTTTTAACATCTCCAGGAATTTAAAAGTGATTCTGTCCAACACGGAGCACATGTTTTCATTAGTGTCAGCAGTGGTGTCATTACAACAAACCATCGCTCCGCATGTGATTGGTGTGTTACTGCGGTGCCTCTCAGTCACACATCGTTTTGGTCCATCACTCTGTCACCGTAGCCGATTGCCGTGCTTGTACGCCTCCCTTTGCACATGGAAATGTGATTCCAGGGGGCTGCTAGCAAAAAAGTATCAGTGATTAAATCAGCTGCTGCTTTTTGTATAATTGCATTACACCATTTTCGAGGACTGAATTAATGATCACATCATGGCCAAAGTGGATCTAAAGTTAGCCAGAGAAAGACAGAGAGACAGCAGACATCCAGAGTGTCTGATGTCCTCCATCACTAACAGTGATACGTCTGTCCAAGTATTCTTAGCACACACTCAGATGTACTTGAGATAAATGTTCCTTTTGAATCAGTCATTCACTAACTTAAGAGCCTGACCTGAATAAATATGCCTACCGTAACTAATGTGGAGGATTAGCTGAGTCATCATCTCACTCTTCTTCAGGCAGGTTGGGCGTCTGATCTTAGAGCTAGTCATTCTTTAGTGTTCACATGCCTGCATCACTGGAGGGTTAAACTCCAATGTAGGCCACAGACACTTGGGCATACACAGCAAAGCATCAACTGGATGTACCGACAATTAAGAGACCAGCTCCAGATCGTCTGCTAGCACCTTTGGTCAGGAGCACGACTGCCTGTGATTATCGTAGAACTTGGTTTTAAACATATAGTATAGGCTGTTGGCCCCATTAGTTTAAAATACTGGATATCAGCAAAAATTGGAATAATATACATCCCTAATTTGGTAAAACTCAGTCCAGGAAGATCAAAAGAGTGACGCACAGGAATTTCCAAACGAGCCGTAACATTGTGACTACCTCCCTTGAATTTTGTTTGTCCCTGTTTAGCCACCAAATCCGCTTTGAGTACTGAGGCATGGACTCCACAAGACCAACAATTGTGTGAAAGTCATTCAGATCTTTCTGCTTGCTCATTTTTTTCATCTCCAACTGATGAGATGATCACTCGTCAGTGGTCATAATGGCTGCAGGCTGGAGGTGGAATATGCATGTAAATTGCTGTGCCCCGGGTGCACGAGTGTATCAGGATCACTGTGGTATTTACAGATATGACATGAATAATTATCATGAAGTGTCTTGACTGGCAAAATGAGGTCATGCGTCATGTGTGAGGAGATAAAGAATGAAGACTGTTGATGAACTAGTGGCCCAGTCACTGTTTGCCACAGAGCCAAATCATTTTTCATTGATACGTATTCCGTGATGCAACGTTGAGTGTGTTCCTTGATTTCCAGTGCAGGAGGCTGGTTCTCTTGGCAACACTTCAGGCTATGGAGGGTGATCTGGTGGATGTTGATATTTGAAATGTCCCCTGATTGACTGAGTGACAGGTTTAAAGGAAGACAAAGGCTTTGAGTCCTGTCTACAATCACCTGGCAGGCCTCCAGGTGTCAGTAGTGTTCGGTGAGGGCAGAACCTACACAGCTCTTTCCTCCAGCGCTTGTGTGGATGATTTCCTGTTGAATGAGTTGAGTATTTGTGTTCCCATTCTTTGGAAGGGGAGATTATTTGATAAAAACAATGGTATCGTGTCAGTGTTGGTGTTTTGACTGGACCTGCAGTACTTCAAACCCATTCATCGGCTTCTGTCACACTGCAAACTTTATCTTTCTATCTGGTTTTATTGGAATGACCTTTAAATAGTCACATGATTTTCTGCTGGAAGTTTCTGTCACTGAGGCCTCGGAGTGCAACAAACATGCAGCTGTACAGTCGTCCCACTGTGGTGTTTAAACCTGCTCATCTGGTGAATAGAAATTTAACGTCACACAGTCATCAGCTTGTAGTCGACACAAATACGCAGAGCTCCCCCGTCTGCAAAGCTCACAGCTGCATCAGGTGACTCAGAACAAGCTGCACACAAATGTCTCTTTGTCACGGTGGTTAATAGTGGCAGTACCATGGGAGGAGAAACGTTCCTTCACTCCAACTCCCGTTTCCTTGCTTTTAATTAATTCTAACTCAAATGATTAAATGATATGATGCATGCTGAATATTCAAGCACAGTACGATTGGAGGTGGCTTACTGGCTGGAGGTTAGCTCTGCCTCTAATCCCCTCAAACCCACGCACACACACACAAGCACACACACACACACACACACACACACACACACACACACACTCGCCAAAATTTGCATAAACATCCTTGTTGTAGCACTTGGACTATTTTAAAGCACTATGAGATGTATCCTTAGGTGATCTAGCAAAAGAGATATGTAGCATTAGGAACCTCGAGACTGAAGGACAGACTATCACAATGTGTGTATGTGTGGGTGTGCTGGTGTGTGTGTCCAGGGACAAGAGGTGTCCAGGCATACTGTGAGAAGATTAGCATTTGTTGAAGTCTGGAAGCTGGCTGAAGACTTGTAACATCATCATCCATGGAGCAGCATCAGCCTGTAGCATAAGCGAGCTCACTGCCAACTCCTGTGTGCCCTTGTTCTGCTGTGCTACTGCACATGATGAGTATGTCGCCACAGCCCACCTCATTTCAGCTGTCTTCATGAGGCGTGTCCTGCTGGTCACCTTGTCTCACTCTCTTCTCTGTCTCACACTTTGTGCTATGACAGATCACTTTGTCAGAAACAGCGGTTGAATAAGACACGTGGACATGTTCAGATGAAATATTGTAGTACGTAAGTACATGATTTGATTCGGCCCAGAAGCCCCGCCCCCAGCGCTTGCACCGCAGACGCAGGCTGTTCCCATGAACAGATAATTTAACGAGACATGTTTGTGGACACTGCATGGTTCAACTAAAGGAAACCTTTTGCTCAAACTCCTTCAAGCAGAAGGGGATTATGTGTTGAGAGAAAGAGGCTCTGATTTCATGTATTTATGTCTTTGAGGGTTTTACTGTGGCACTTTCATGGCATTTTAGTCCACCTAGAAAAAACATTGTCTCTAGGGAACTAACGCTCAACGACACAAACACATTGGCCGTAAACTCAATTTGACCTTATTGTGAGAATTTAACCCTGTCGGCCAAAATCTGCGACATCGCACACATTGAGCGCAACACACACACACATTCATTGTCAGAATACATTTATGATCCTGAAATTTGGGACTTGATTTAGTTGTCATAGCCGGTGGCATATTGGAGTTACTCTAGCGAGGACATGATTGCTGCCCACTCAACCATGAGGTGTTACATACAGCTCACTGTGAACATCAAAGAGGCAGAGAGGGGCGGGGCATGTGAAACTGAAGTTTAAAGCAAAGAACAAAGACCGAGTTGATACAAACAATATGAGGAACACAGTGCATTATTATCCCTGGTGATGGGTCCTCTTCAGTGTGAAGTCTACTGTGTATCCCTTGCTTTCTTGCACTGCAGGAAGACTTTTTAGAGGCGAAGACCCTATTATGTTTGCTCGGCAGAGCAACACATTAGCAGCACTAAAAACACTACACACACTAAACAGTGTCCCAGCCCCCCCTTAAACCCATGAGGCAACTCGGCCAGACGGCCTGGAGCCGGTTCTCACATACACACCATTCAAAACCTGGTCCTGGACTGTTCTTGCTGTCAATGAGCGCCCAATATGAGCATTATGAGCATAACATGCATAATCTAATTTCACCCCCTGAACATGCATGAAATTTGCTGAAATTCGGCACAATTGTGTGGTCTAGCGACACATTCATTAATCTAAAAAAAACAACAACTACAAAGTCTATAGCGCCACCTAGGGAGCCACACAAATAAAAGATAATTTTTTTATAATTTGGAGCGCTATAACTCCTCCCATGAATTTCCCACAAACATGGGACCAACACCGTTGGACTCGTCTCATCAAGACAAACAATTCATATGCTCTGACCCCTCACCTATCTACAACAGAATGTCCACAAATTGGACAAAACTGTCAAAATGAGGACTTTTTTTACTCCCCGAACAAAATCTTTCTCCTCCTAGGGCATTGATGCTATCACTTCCAAACTTTCACACATTAATCACACAACTCTGCTCTTCAAAAATCGTTAAATTTCTTTGTATGAATTGCTGGGTTTGGATTTTATAAGCCGTCAAAGTGGGGGAGACACGTTTCACCTTACAATGGAAGTCTGAGGGGAGACCGTGTCCTCTCAGGGTACATACTGTCAAACAAATGCTTCTCACATCTGCACCATACATCCCACAGCTTTTAAAAACACACCACTGGATTCCTGACAAAAAACGCTACAAAAACATGGTATTTTGTGTCCCTCTTGACCAACGTATGCCGACTTCTTCCTGTTGTCCACACTCCAATTCTGGTGCTCCTCCTCTCTCTCACTCTAGCACAGATCAAAGACAGAGCAGTGGGGGAGGGGTTCTTAAAGGGCCAGCTCTCAGCTCTGCTCTCACTCTAGCACAGATCAGAGACAGAGCAGTGGGGGAGGGGTTCTTAAAGGGCCAGCTCTCAGCTCTGCTCTCCACTCCAGCACAGATCAAAGACAGAGCAGTGGGGGAGGGGTTCTTAAAGGGCCAGCTCTCAGCTCTGCTCTCACTCTAGCACAGATCAAAGACAGAGCAGTGGGGGAGGGGTTCTTAAAGGGCCAGCTGGCAGCTCTGCTCTCCACTCTAGCACAGATCAAAGACAGAGCAGTGGGGAGGGGTTCTTAAAGGGCCAGCTCTCAGCTCTGCTCTCACTCTAGCACAGATCAGAGACAGAGCAGTGGGGGAGGGGTTCTTAAAGGGCCAGCTCTCAGCTCTGCTCTCACTCTAGCACAGATCAAAGACAGAGCAGTGGGGGAGGGGTTCTTAAAGGGCCAGCTCTCAGCTCTGCTCTCTCACTCTAGCACAGATCAGAGACAGAGCAGTGGGGGAGGGGTTCTTAAAGGGCCAGCTCTCAGCTCTGCTCTCACTCTAGCACAGATCAAAGACAGAGCAGTGGGGGAGGGGTTCTTAAAGGGCCAGCTCTCAGCTCTGCTCTCTCACTCTAGCACAGATCAGAGACAGAGCAGTGGGGGAGGGGTTCTTAAAGGGCCAGCTCTCAGCTCTGCTCTCACTCTAGCACAGATCAAAGACAGAGCAGTGGGGAGGGGTTCTTAAAGGGCCAGCTCTCAGCTCTGCTCTCACTCTAGCACAGATCAAAGACAGAGCAGTGGGGGAGGGGTTCTTAAAGGGCCAGCTCTCAGCTCTGCTCTCACTCTAGCACAGATCAAAGACAGAGCAGTGGGGGAGGGGTTCTTAAAGGGCCAGCTCTCAGCTCTGCTCTCCACTCTAGCACAGATCAAAGACAGAGCAGCACACACACACACACACACACACACACACACACACACACACACGAGTCAAAAGAGCAATCAGCTGTGTGGTTTGATTAACATCCAGCCAATGACCTGTCTAAACTTGACTGATCTCACTTTGCCTATGTGTGTGTGTGTGTGTGTGTGTGTGTGTGTGTGTGTGTGTGTGTGTGAATATGTTTTTAACCAACAAACTGAGGACATTTATCAGCCAGTGAAGACATCCAAGCCTGCTCTCACAACTTCAAAAGGCTGTTTGAAGGTCAAAAAAATGGTTTGATTTGGGGGGCTTTTATGGGGTGAAGGTCCTCACAAAAATGTTAGAGTAAGTGTTTGAGCATGTGCAGATTAAAATGGTGATCCATCCATCCATCCATCCATCCATCCAATCCATCCATTTTCTTCCGCTTAATCCTGTTAAGGATCACGGGGGGGGGGGGGGGCGGGGGTGGAGCCTATCCCAGCAGCTTTACGATATCCTGTTTGTAGCCATTATCTGTTACCTTTAGCATGCTAATTTTGATGTCAGACATTCTGACCTCAGTCTGGTCTTTTCAGATCCAAGAGATCTGACACATTGTTTGTCAGGGAGATCAGGACCCAGCTGATCATATTGGTGTCTGCAGTTGCTATAGATAACGGGGACCTGTGCAGTGGTTAACCCTCACTCCCTTGGCGCACTCGTGACTCGTGCTTGTACCCGTGGCTTTTAGCCTCCTTGATAGTGTGTCCACCTAACATGCAGATGGTGTGGAGTTCAAGTCCAGCGTTGGATGATGCGTACATAATGGGGCTACGCATGCATTGGTCCAAACCCTCCACACATCCAGTGAAACAGGAAGTCACTGTGAGGCATTTCTCATTACTTCCACCCAAACTGAGTCTGCATTTTTGGAAATCCAAGAACTTTTCTCATTCGTACTCCACCCCCTGGAAATGACTTTATATACGCAGTACCAATTTCAAATGCTGATCCTCTGAGGTCTGAGACACTCTCTCATTTTTGTTTCACCTGGTCTACTTTTGTACACATGAGCATCAATGAATGAATATCTTTTCCTGCTAGAACAACTTGGGCTAATATGATATGTCAGCTAACATTGTCAATTAATTTGTTATGTTGTTACATGATCATCAGGAAAGAAGGAGAAAAAAAAGCAGAAATGAAATTTCACAGAATTTTATTCAAAACCCCCTGTCAAGCAGGAGAAAGCACCAAAACACTCTGTGTCCACGTGACACCACACTGACGTCTTTGATTAATTTAATAAGGACATACAGACGACATATCAACAGCACTGACAGCACATAGCACACACGGCGGCGAGAATGCTGAACTGCCTCCTTTGAAATAAATGTGCTTCCAGCTGTGTGGAATTGTACCAAAATGTACAATGATGAAACACAAGCGTCTGTCCCTCTGTTCACTCAGTTAGTAAACCCGCCATGTATTTGCTGTGCAGGTAAATTGTGTGGATCATTTAAATGTTTGCACTGAGTCAAGATGGTGACAAACATATTACCCCTCTAACCAAAGCTGGGAGGCCTACATGAGAGATGCATAATTAAAGGAGCAACATTTTGGTAGTTACGTCTTATGTAGCAGGATTAAGTTGGTTTTAATCCAAAAATGCATTCATTTTAATTTCGAGGCTTCCACTCTGAGCATGTCTGAGTGGTAATTGTGCCTTCTGGCCCCCCTCATTGGTTTCTCCTTCCTAGAAAGCTCATTCTGTTAGAAAAGATGCAGGCAGTTAGTGAACTTCAGTAAAAACAGACTAACATATTGGTCACAATTGAAATGCTGACAAATATCTGAATAAATGTGTTTTTTCCTTTAGATGTTTCAGTCCTGCCTCTTCATCACAGTCTTGTTTCTTCCTTGGCCCCTCCTTGGCTCTTGGATTCCTCCTTGGCCCCTCCTCAGTTCCACCTTGGTTCCTTATTGGTTCCTCCTCATGAGTAAACACCAATGTCAGAAGGAGACACAGCTACTATGGTACAGTATTAATCCATATAAATGATGTATCTACTCATGATGAATGAGAGTCTCACACCCCTCCTGGTCCACTTACCTGAGAAGCTGGAATGTCAGGTGTCCTCTGGGTCAGGGTGACCTCAGACTCTCAGCAGTTTCCTGGCTGTGGCCTCGTTACTCCTCTACCTCCTCTTGTTCACTCTTGGAGGGCTTCCAGATGGAAGAGACACCTTGGTGAACCTGCAGGGGACGGACAGAGGCAGCCATCTTCTGAATAATTAGTGACACTCAACTGGTTCCTCAGCTCCGTGGTGTCAGACATGTAGACTGGTGAGATGACCCTGATGGCAGGCAGGTCCCCTGAAGACCACGTTCCTGGGGTTGGCAGTCAAAGCTTAGAGCATCATCTGCTCAGGGAGCAGAGGACTCACAATCATCACCATAAATTGAGCTGGATCCCACAATACTGACTGTACTGCAGAATATTTATGAGTTTAGAGATATTTCAAGAGGAGATGCATCAGACTGACTCAAGCTTGGGTTGCATTGTGCATCAATCGTTTCACACAGCTTTTTTAGCACATATTTAAAACAACATGACTTTAACAAGCTGGGAATCCAACAAAATCACAGACTTCATTGTACTTCAAATCGAGAGAATCCCTAAAAAGTAGCATTTCAGTATTAAGAGCCTGATTTTAAGATATGATATTTTTTACAGAAATATTATCAGGTAATTTATACTACTTCTAGGTCCTGGATCTCTTCACCAGAAGCCTATTCATCTGCTGCCATGACGACTCCTTAATCACAATCTGTGGATTAAATCTTGATTAAAACAAAATGTTTTCACAAGTTTATTCATAACAGCAGATTAGAAATTGGATTATGAAATCAACTGTAGGCGTGTAAACGATCAGTTGACAACAGTGACAGTATTGATCGTGATAAGAGGTCTGACAATCAAGCATTGCTCAGGGCCCTGTGATTGCTGGGAGCGACCCTGCTAATGACACCTGCACACTGATGCGTCGCCATCTTTCTCTGTTTTTCACGGAGATGAACTCATCAATGTGAGTTTAACGTCTCGGTGGCGTCAGTAGATATTCAACCCCCCAAAAATCAAAGAAAGTCACATTTATCCTCAGTGTAATTAAAAGTAAAGAAACACCTGAAACTGGACCCGTCCCCACTCTGAACCCTGACCACCAGCAGGTGTCTCTGTCCAACAGCAGGCATCAGCTTCACCTGCATCAGGATCAGGCTTCAACATTGTTGCTGCTCACTTCCAGCTCCTCTCAGCAGTGAACAGAGCAGTTGGTTGATGTTTCAGAATAAAAATTCCACACTGTGATAAAGCTGAAGAGAGTTTGACAGCTACCTTCTGCTCTGGTTAGGTGCAAGGGGGAGGTTTGACCTACAGCTGCTCAGTTTCAAAGGGCTCATTTATAGGGCAGGATGTTCATGTTCACCCAGCAACACCGCTAATCCCAGCAGTCACATCGTGATGTCACAGAGATGCGAGAGCGAGCTGCACACGAGTGTTATCTGCTGTCAGGGAAACGTCCAAGTCTGCACAAATGTCCTTCAGTCTACTGCTTGAACCCAGAAGTGTTATTTCCTATGAATAATTAGGATTGAGGGCTGCACGGTGGTGTAGTGGTCAGCACTGTGGCCTCACAGCAAGAAGGTTCGGGGTTCGAGTCCCGGCTCCATCACAGGATCTTTCTGTGTGGAGTTTGCATGTTCTCCCCGTGTCTGCGTGGGTTCTCTCTGGTACTCCGGCTTCCTCCCACAGTCCAAAGACATCAAGAGAGGACGAGGCTGATTGATTCTCTAAATTGACTGTAGGTGTGAATGTGAGTGTGAATGATTGTTCGTCTCTGTATGTTGGCCCTGCGATGGACTGGCGACCTGTCCAGGGTGAACCCTCTCGCCCGTTGATGCTGGGATAGGCTCCACCCCCCCGCGACCCTTAATGTGTAGGAATAAGCGGAAGATGACGATGGATGATGGATTAGGATTGAGGGCGGCACAGTGGTGCAGTGGTCAGCACTGTGGCCTCACAACAAGAAGGTTCTGGGTTCGAATCCTGGCTTGGGCACCAGGTCTTTCTGTGTGAGTCTCCATGTTCTCAATGTCCTGCGTGGGTTCTCTCTGGTACTCCAGCTTCCTCCCACAGTCCAAAGACATCAAGAGGGGACCAGGTTAATCCAGATTCTAAATTGACCGTAGGCGTGGATGGACTGGTGACCTGTCCAGGGTGAACCCTGCCTCTTGCCCAAAAGCTGCTGGGATAGGCTCCACCCCCCTACGAACCTCATCAGGATAAACGGAAGAAAATGGAAGGATGGATGGATACTCAGGATTGCAACTTGTTTGACAATACTTGAGTGTTGAATAACTTAAATGAAAAGCCTAATTCACCAATTATCTGGTGAAATAACGAACAACACTAATTATTGTTACTGACATTCCAGGGACAATGCTTGTTGCAATGTCAATGCTCAACAATACATAGTGCATTAATTTAAGAAATTAAAAATAACATTTATAAATCACTGAATACAGGAAATGGCAAAAATAAATGAATAAATAAGCCACAACCTCACATTGAATGGCCCTCACCCTCTTCATTATCCATTCTTCCTCACCTTCTTTGTCTTCATGTACTGGGAATAAGTTGCTGCTGTGGACATCATCTCATTCAAACTTGTAGTCGTCAGTGTAAGTGAGAGTTGCTGTTTGTAGAGTTTGTAGACTGCAGGCCTCCAGTGCTCTTCAGTTGGTGAAGTCAAACAATTAAACTGGAGCCACGGCCTGGGTGGAGGCAGGGGACATGCATGGAAGGTCTTCTACAGGGGGCTCCTTGTGATCTGCAGCCCTCCATAACATGACCTGAGGAGGAGCGCACAGGCCACAGGTCTGTTCCTGTGTCTTTCAGGTCACTGTGAGGGGCACTGGGACTCCGTAGAAGTCCTGTCCTGTCCAGAGGTGCATCTCTCCAGCTTAACCAGGAAATAACTGAGGTTCTAGAGAGAAACTTTTACCCAAATGACAAGCACTGTCTTCAACCCATCAATTCAAGTGAAAAACCTGGGCGTAATTTTTGACTCTGAGCTGACTTGTATTCCACACATTAAGAACATAATGAAAATAGGTTTTTATCATCTAAAGAACAGCCAGAGTCCACCCCGTTGTCTCTCAGGCCAGCACAGAGACGCTGATGCATGCTCTTATCACCAGTCGTATAGACTACAAGAATGCCCTGCTCTCTGCTCTTTTCAAAAAGAATATATCAGGTCTACAATTATTACAAAATTCAGCAGCACGTGTCCTGACTAAGACGAGGGGGCGGGCCCACATTACACCGTTTTTTTGAATCACTGCATTGGCTCCCCATGTGTTTTAGGATCAATTTCTAATTTCAAAAGTTCTTTTGCTGTTTTTCAAATGTCGTAATGGTTTTGGGCCTTCTTGTCTAACAGAACTGCTTTTATGAACCCTCGCGGACCCTGCGCTCCTCTGGCAGCGGGCTTCTACTCATTCCTGAAGTCAGGACACACACTCATGGAGAGGCGCTTTTTTTGTCAGTATTTGGGCCCTCATCCATGGGAGAGCCTGTCAGAGGACCTGAGGGCCACAGAGAATGTTCACGTTTGTAAGAGCAGGCTTCAGACACACCGTTTTAGCTCAGCTTTTGATTAATATTTATTTTACTCATGACATTTATTTATTTTAGGCCTTCATTTTGTATTTATTTATGAATTTTATTATTCCCTTTCTGAATTTTAAATTGTACTATTTTCTATTTTAGTTCTTAGCTTATATTCGTATTTTAGTTTTTACCTATTTTTATTCTTTTAACTTTAGGATCTCCAGTGTTCCCTCTGGGGGGAGGCCTCTGCACCGGGAGCGGTGGTCGGTGGAAAGCACTTTGAGTTTCATGTAATGTATGAAAAGCGCTTTATAGATAAAGTTTGATTGATTGATTGATCTTGATAGCACCCCAAAGAGATGCTGCCATTTATTACCCAATGTCCAGGATGGTACCATCCCACTTCTCCATCTGCAATGCCAGTTGATCATCAGCCTTCTCAGTCCAGCACACAAACAGGACAAATATGTCGATGTTGTTGCGAAGGACATGTATGCTGGGTGGCACTGCTGGTGGCATGGCGCGAGTCAAGGTGATGTCATCCTCCTCAGGCTTAATGATGCATCCGTGTGGTTCACAAGCAGGATCTAATCAGTGGTGAGGTCACACTTGTACTGGGGGCACAACAAACGTGTCTTGTTTGGTGTGTTCTTCTTCAGAGGATCTCAGAGGATCTCTTTGAGGACCTCAGCAGCTTCAGCTGCAGTCCAGGCCGTGGCAAGACATGCTCGCAAGTTAGAGGCGACGTCACCAGCCCTAGCAGAGTAGCTCACTTGTATCAACCAGAACGACATTCAGAAGTAGAGCTTTGTTATCAGGTAGTCAAACCTCTTGAGGGGGACCAAGTTAAACCTCCCTCGGGGAGCCAAATTCATTGATTTAGCAGCTAATAGATCCTGCTTGGATTCTGCACTCTCCTGACTTACAGGAAACATCCAGAGACAGAGATCAAGGGCATGGAGGGAAAGAGGAAATCAAATTTAATACCATGTAACTTTCTGTGGATCCAGATTATGCTAATGACAAAAAGGTTGCATGACTTGGTTATGGCAGAGAGAGTTTCTGCACATCCAAAATTAAAGTCTCTCTAAGAGGCTTAACCCTAACCCTCTAAAAATCCCATTTCTTTATTGACTTACAGTTAAATATTTCCCAGTTTCACTGGATGATTTAGGAACAATGGAAGCAAATTATGTTAATAAATTAGATTTTATATCAATTGTGCTAATGTGGAAGCGAATGATTTACGTTGGATTTAGTTAAGACTTTACTGACATCAAAGCATGAACTCAGGCTTTTAGATAACCTTCATAAGTTTACGATAAGCAAACTGGTAGCAATTTCCACTTTGGTGCAATAAATTATTGAACTATGCTAATTCCTTAAATTGCCTAACATGCAACTTTTCTGCTCGTTATTTTTTTCTCATGTCTTGACAATCACTTGATTGTGTTCTGGATCCGAACTGCTGTGATTCTCACTCACCAGCGCTGCTCCCAAAGCACAAATGAAAGTGTCAAAACTCGACTTTCGCAATTTTGTTCCACCAGGATGTCGTGCTGTGTCGCCCTGACTGCTTTTTTGCACACTGACTGCGTGCCCTCAATCATGTAGCTCTCATAATCAAGCGGTATCATAACTGTGACAATTTTCACCTACTGTTTTGATGGACATGCATATTCATTATGACTTCTGAAGGAGCTGGAAAGTGATTCGATTGACTTTGATACCTCTATGTATAGAGGTGTAACAGTTCTGACGGCTTCATTGGGGATTGCTACTCAGAATATGTGTGTGTGTGTGTGTGTGTGTGTGTGTGTGTGTGTGTGTGTGTGTGTGTGTGCATGTGTGTGTGTGTGTGTGTGTTTCCTTTGTTGGAAAACTCTACTGCCAATTTAACCTAAAGAATAAATTCTCTTGCCACTGATATTCAGCTTTACTGTCATTCATTAAATGTATGTTTGACACAAAGCCTGGAAAAAAATTAATCAAATAAATTGATTGACTTATTACCCCCAAAAATGTTTTATTATTTTTATAGTCATATTTTAGAAAAATGCCATCAACATAAAGTGAAGCATAAGCTCAAACAGCACTAGATTTCCATTTTATAAACAGAACAATGCAAATAATGTTACTATTCTTGATATTCTCTCTCTTAATGGAGAGATACATTTTCCACATGAAAATAATGTGCATCACTGACAGGCAAGGAAAGGAATAGGCTGCATTAGTCATTGGAAGGAAAAGTGTCACTGTTATTTTGAAATTAAAAAAAACAAGTCCATCAACATACTCACAAACACACACACACACACACACACAAACACACACACACACGTCTGTCAACATGTAAGCATGGAATCAGCCTGACTCTTTTGACTGAAACATAACCAGGCTCAGTCTTCTGCAGCAGCTCCTATCTGACAATGTTATTGTTTGCTGAAAAGTCTTTTTGAGCATGCCTGTGTGTGTGTGTGTGTGTGTGTGTGTGTGTGTGTGTGTGTGTGTGTGTGTGTGTGTGTGTGTGTGTGTGCACAGAATTCTTCAATCAATTAATCTTCAGGGACTCTGTATGATGGTGGGATCTTTCTGCCTCTCCCTGTGTCATTCTACATTAGTGTCTCAGATACACACACAAACACACACACACACAAGTTATTCGCTTGTCAGCCATAACTTTGCCAATGACAGCTGGTCGCTGCTGGACATTCCGGGGTCCGGTTGCCAAGGTAACCTCTTGTACTCCATTAAATGTTTTGGCTGTGGTGAAGAGAGACATGTGGCCAGTTTGTTCAGAGCAACATGAAGGTTCAGGTCACACAGTTTGTCACTCATCTCAGTTCTAGTTTGGAAGGGAAAACCAAAACTGTTGCTACAGTGAGAGTGATGTTGAGTTCATTCATTCATTCATTCATTCATTTGTCCATCATCGGTAGCTGTTATTTTAGGTGGGCGGGGCTTATGGGAGCTTACCATGCCTACCATGAGCATTGTAGCATAATGTTACATAAAGTGAATGGACTGGTCGCCTGACTCACGTTAGTTACATCATTCAATGTTAAACTTTATTTTCAATTCACCTCTGACATTAGCGTTAATCTGCCCCCTCCTATACCAACACCAGCTGCTGTGGCTGCTACACCCCCACCCTGCTGCGTCAAGCTGTCATTCATGACATGCACATGCTCAGTAGCAGCCCGTGGAGCACGTGCACCTAGCATTCCCTCCTATCCCTACTGGATCTGTATGCATGGAAGGAATGTGGTTTATTACTTCCATGTTTTGTTCTTGTTTTTATTTCTTTAACCATATAGAACATCAAAGGTATATGGTCTTTTTTCAGGACATATGACTTAATTACTACAAAAAGTACAGAACCAACAGAGGTGGAAAGTGCTGTGTGTGTGTGTGTGTGTGTGTGTGTCCCTACCAAAGTGATTAGGCTCTTGAACATGTTCAAGCATACTGTAGAAAGAAAAACACGGTCTCCTCGCCACACAGCTAATAAACATTGCTGTCACCCGTGTGCTCTAATGAAGATGAATTGTTACCATATTAAACCAAACCCCCCCTCCACTCAAGCCACCCACCCCCACCTCTTCATCTCTTTGGGTTCGTTTTCCTGTATTTGAGCACAAAATGAACTCATTCAGCTCTTCTTTAAATCTTAATTAGATTGTCTTATAGCACTAAAGCAGTTAATGGACTTTCATTAGTGTTTGTCAATACGCGACAGAACAAAAACTATTAGACTGGGACAAGTCATCAACTCCTTTACATGGACGTGGACACACACACACACACACACACACATCTGCCACTGAATAAATACCCACACAGGCCACACCCTGGAGTGGCGGATCCTTCAGTCGTACATTTAGGGACACAAACGTCTCTAGAGCCAGGTACGTTGTTTGTAAGCTGTTAATTTTGAAGCTGTTACCGTTCGAGTTAGACATGAATATTACATCATCCACAAAGTGTAGTGCTGCATCTGTAAACATCCCAGGCTTTCCGTTTGATGGTAATAAAGCCGCCACGTGTACGGCAGCCTGCAGCAGCAGAGTCAGATGAGGATCCAACACCCTGTCACAGCACGTTAAAACACTAACGGGGACGCTGTCCCTGCTGGACACAAGGCACACAACACATACATGCAGACAGACAGCAGTGTGTTACACTCAATCACTTCACACAATGATGGCCGCATAACTTGAACCCTGCTGTTCTTAGACTCACGCTGTTCACCCTCCACACCCCCCAAATCATGCAGTGTAACTGCTGACGTCTTCTTTCAAATCTCTGTTTTACAACAAAATCAATTACAGCACACAGAGACATGTCATCTTCTGCCTCGGAGTCATGACATCAAGAGAAAACTGCTTTGCTGGAACAAGGAAGAAAATTGAAGACATCAAACGTCTACATGGATGAACATCTGACAAACCGTAACGCCGACATCACCAGAAACACACGGTACTGAGGAAAGAGCGAAAATTCAAACCACACGGATGGTAAACAGCAAAGGGTTCATTTACTTAAATGAGCAGCGGAGGCGGCCAAAATGTTTGTGAGCAGAATCATAGAGGAACCGGGCAAATATCACTGATTATCATAGAAGGGACTGCAAAGATGTGAACACACAAGCGTGACACACTGAAGGAGATCTGGAGACTAGAGCTGCTTCGGGCAGAGGACTGCTGACGGGCTGGATCTGAAAACACTGACCCCGCCGTACGGGATATGGACACGAGACAGACCTGGACGATCACTGCTTCTGTTGTGCAGTTTGTCGTAAGAATGTTAACCATTGTGGCACATATGTGATGTCCAAACTGTCTATCCTGCAAGAATGTTTACCGTGCTATGTTCCAACCCAACCAGGGTTCAGTTTCATCCTGTTTATGTTTATACTTCAGTCTGGAGATCACCTCACCTCAGGTTGGTGGCCTTCTGCCTCGACCTCTGCGGTTAAGAAAGTCATCGTGAATAAATGAGTGCTGATTGCATGCAGACGGATCTGCAGAGAACCAACAAAACAAAAGTGGAGGAATGCAAAAAAAGTACTTACAGTATAGGGTATTATATAGAATATTTGTAGTGTTCAAAGAAATCTGCCAATAGGGAGTGTTGAATTATGTATAAAGGGGGGGGGGGTGGCTGTGGATTCCTACCCTTTGATTTATGATCAGATCTGATGGTAGTTTAGTCTTCTGACATTGACGGAATGTCCGATTGGGTGCTGGGTCTCCCTTTGACTCCAGAGGACAAGAACAGAAGAAAGGAAGTGCAATGACATTTCCAGCTTCCACTCATGACTTTTCTATCACACCAACAAGTCTTCTGTCAAACAGAGGAAACCAGGAGATAGAAAGAGGAGAGGAGAGGAAGAGGAGAGGAGGAGGAGAGGAAGAAAGGGCAAATGAGGAAAGAGGAGGACAGGAAAAAAGGAAAGAAGAGCAAATCCAAGAGCGGGAAAGAAACAAGGTGATGATTTTGGAAGAGATGGGAGACAACCTGCCCTGACGGATGACAAGAAAATACAGACAGAAGTGAAGACAAGAAAAGAAAAGAGAAGACAGGGAAGAAAGGAGACGGATGAAACAAAGAAAGCAAGGAAGTGAAGAGGAAACACAGGACAGTTGGACCGAGTCTGTGTGTGGAGCACATTAACTGTGTTCAATAATGTCACCAAAGATATGAACAGGACTGGCAAGTCTGTGTGTGTGTGTGTGTGTGTGTGTGTGTGTGTGTGTGTGTGTGTGTGTGTGTGTGCACTTGCGTGTGCTTAAAGTCAGATGCATTCATGTGGATTAATACAGTTTAGGCTTTGTTTTTACAAACACGAGTCACACAAGTCAGAGACACTTTAATACAAGAACTAATGTTACAAAAAGGCTCCAGTCATACTCACAAGTTCATGTGAGTTCATGCATGAACTCTAGGGCATAATGCCTAAGTGACATCACATTGTACCTCTGCACATGCACGTCACTTGAGACTGGTGAGCTGGTCACGCCACAGTAGGTCACATTTTAAAAAATATGTGAACAGTCACACCGAAAAATCAGACCCGAGTACCAGTTCTGATTGGAGTAGCGAGACTTGTGTGAGCGGAGTATGAGACATCTGCAGTGGGCATTAGAGGCCCTCTCAGGGGGAAGTGGGTCTCCCCAGGGGTGCAGTTTCAGGAGAGGCCCCAGAAAATGGATGTTTAACAGTTCACACTTGAGCCTGATCTTAGCGATCAGACTCTCATCAGGGGTCATGACCCCACAGACCTGACTGCAGACCAGTCTGAACAAGATGCAGGTGCCCCTCTCATTTTTGTTGTATTTTAGATATGGTTTTTTGTTTGTACCCTCCAGTGATGATGAGACACTGAGCTGGTTTCTCCTTGAAATGTTCAATGAAGGAATTTTGAAAACCTCTCCTCCCCTCTCCTCTCTGACCCTCAGGTCAAAGCTCAGGATATCAAACGAGGAGCTTCTCTAGTCCTCCGTGTCCTCAGCTGTAGCCCTCCAACCAAACCAGACAGGAGAATATGGGGACGTAGCTGTTCTCAGAGCTAAGTCTTTGCTCAGAACAGGTTTCACACTCTCTCTCTCACACACACACACACACACACACACACACACACACACACACACACACACACACACACACACACACTCACTAGTGGTCTGTGAATGAAATTCATAGTCTGTGAGGCTCTAGCTGAGAGATTGAAGGCCATTTTTCAAGGTGCATCGACCCATCTTTGTTTCTGTGTTTGGTGACATTTATTAGTAAACCTCCGGATGACAACAGGTCACAAGCTGAACACAGACCTAGTCACCATCATCACTTCAACATGCACCTTTGGGAGACATTCCATTAAACATGCTTTGTGTACAAATGTGAGCTGAAGGTGGCAGTAGAGGAAAGCTCAATGAACAACTGAGAAGAACATGGCTCATCCTCTGGTGAGCATGAATATGTCCACCCATGTGCTAATAACTGCCATACATATGTATATGTTACAGCGGCCATGTGTTCATGCACTTTAAGAACTGAAATAAACACATGTAGGAGAAAGAGAGTTGGGACACTATGACCCTAAGTGGGTGTCTGGTCATTCTTACCGGTGCTGGTATTAAACATGTAGCCCATCTCACCACAAAAGGAGACATCTGGGAACATTGGGAATGGAGCCGAGTCCAGCACATACACATTCAGTGGGGACATCACTCCCATTTGGTCGTAGTCCAATCATAACTGAAAGTGAGAAATGTATTATTCAAGCTTCGTCAAGAAGTCTGGTAAACAGGATGAAGTTAGCACATCACACCAACACACACACACACACACACACACACACACACACACACACACACACACAGCCTGACTACAGTATAAAAAGCCTTTGGAAGATGTCTCTGACCGCTGTTGCTAGTAGGGCCGTCGTCAAGAATAAAGAGATTCCCCACCCGACACCTGAGACTCAGTCCTCTGATTCCTCTCATCCACCTTTTCCGCCACAACACACACTTGTTTAAAGTCAGCATTACAAAGCAGTCCTTAACTTGTCACAAACACCGTTAAAGTAAGGAATTCCCAAACAGAGGTCCGCTTTCATGCCTCTGCAGCGCTGTAATTGCATCTTTTCATAAAAGATCGCCATGAACAGGCCATTCCTGCTATGACTGCCCTGCTCTCTTCCAGAAGGGTTCATCCATGTGTGGTAGACGATGATTTGAAGTAAATGGTTAATGGGCGCACCAGTAAGGTGAGTCATGCCAGTTCACCCTGCTGCACGAGTCCAGCAGTGAAACTCCACTCATGGACTCATTTTTATATAGCGCTTTTTTTTAGCGGCACTCAAAGCACTTTGCAGTCTCATCTTATTCACCCATTCACACACACACACACACACACACACACACACACACACACACATACACAGATGGCAGAAGCTGCTGTGCAAGCCACCCTACTCATCAGGAGCAATTAAGGATTCGGTATCTTGCTCAAGGACACATGGTCACCGGGGGAAGTGAGGATCGAACCAGCGACCCTTCAGTTAATAGAAGGCCACTCTGCTTCTGAGCCACGCCACCCATGTCACAGTCACCTTGAACATGTTTTTTTGGTTTATTTAAATAAATATTTGGGATTAAAACTACAAAAACCTACGGGAGGGTTTGAAAGCCATGTTTCCTGGATTTAAAAAAAAAAACACAAATTATCACAGAAAGAAGCTGAACACAAAACCAAGTTACTGATGGATTGTCAACTTTCAGAGGGTTCTGGAACACACCATGTTTAATGTTCATTAATATTTCCTCTGGCTGTGTTCCTACTGCAACTGCAAATGAAGATGCTAGGTGACAAGAGCATCGCTTCACATCACAAGGGTGAGGGCTTGAGCAGCTGATCATGCAAGCAGGAGTTGCTCCGCTAGCTAGACTCTCTCATGACAGCACTCACAGTGGGGCTGTTGAGTAGTTTAAAGGTGCAAAAGACAGCAGTTTTAAGAAACATTTAAAAAGAGCAGTGTACATGCACAGAGCTTTTAGAAAGGTGCAGATTGGAAGTCTAAATTTACATGAAAAAATATTATATTGGTGAAATAATTACTTGAAATTTACATCGGATCCAAAACGTTCAAGATATTTAAATTCCAGTGAGTTGGCTGACAAACGGTTGATGATGTCTGAGTCAACAGCAAAAAATAAACTGAGGCTAACACATAACATTCTGTTATTCATCTCCGATACTGTCGAAGCAACAAAGGTGCAAGACGAGGGTCAGTATTGGTTCAGTATTTCGATGATGGTCTAAGCTGAAGGACCAAAAAGGGTCTGAAAAGCTCCGCCGAGGTGGCCCCTTGTCTGCTGGACAGCTAAGCTAACATTAGCCAACTAGCGATAACAATTGCTCACATAAGTAACTTTAGCCTCTGACCGATTCAACTTGTTATTGTTGGTGTGTGACATCATGACAGATTCCTTGCTTGACATGCTATCTCTTATCACTGCTATTCCAACTCTAACCAAATGTGGTTGGTTGCATCAACCTGGTAACCAAATTACTAGATTAGTGCAGCAGGAGTGAGGGAGACACCTGCTGGCCAGGAGGTGTTAATGTTGTCCGCTGCACCTTTAAGTCTTCGTCAGATATTCAGAGGTCATCTCATTACTGTCTGAGGGCCCCTCCTAAAGATCAGGTGGAATATTTCTTTAAAACGCATGTAAGCCATTTGTCTTCTCCAGGAAATGTGGATGTTCTGCATATGTAAACTTGAACAAAGCATGCAGCAATGACATATTGTAACTATTGAAAAAAATTCCTGCTAACCTTAACAGGATAAGTGCTAGAAAATAGATGGATGGATTTAAAGAGAGAGATACCAGGGAGAATGACACCACAATGAGAACAAAATAAGCAAGAGGCAGCAGGAAAGTAGCAGACACATTTTTAATTTCAAAAACCTTTTCAATTATTCAGAGCCACTTGGCTCATTAAGTTTTACCTGGCATGTTCTGAAACCTCATGCCATCGTGGGGCATTAAGTATGCATCAAATATTGAGTTGGAGAAAAGTATGTGGTAAATATTGCAGAGGTAGAGTGATCTGTGCTCAGGGGTCAGGCCTTGAGATGTGGGCTGATTCATGGGTTGGAGACATAAGAGAGGTGGAGAGATGAACGCCATAAAGACAGGGGGAGGAGCTACAAATGCATTTAAGTACCCAACTGGCAGACACCATCATCCCTCTGGTCCAGGAATCTGTGTATAGACAAACTGTCACAGGGTAGACGGGGAAAACAGGACCTAAACGCAGATGAAGGTCAAGGAGTGTTCAACAAAAGTATTTAATGATAAAAAGACAAAATAACAACACGGGAACTCAAAGTACCAACAGAGGAGAAAATACAAAATAGCAAACAAGGGGGTCAACAGGCCTTAGTCCTGGACATGAATAAAGTAGCAACAAAACCCAAACTTTAAACTGGAAACACGAGGGAGAAAACAAGAGGCTGGGACTGAGCGCACAAACAACATAAACCCCAGAACAACTGACAGCGATCTAACCCAGGTGAAGGGAAACACAGAGGTTAAATAGGTTGGGGAAATGAGACACGGGTGGTGCAATCAACGCAGGTGAGACACATGAGGTAATCACAGGAAGGAGCACAGGAAGACAGGACACTGCTTCAAAGTAAAACAGGAACACGAGACAGGGATTGTGACAAACGTACTACCATGTATGCTTGGTCTTACTGCAGATGGTGGCCAGCTGTCGTGTGTGTGTATATGTGTGTGTAAGGCGTATGGATGATCAGGCCATGGGGGACATGGATTAGACCAATGGCGATGATGAAAGATAATTTAATAGCAGGAGAGGCCTGTGACGCAGCATCATACGACTGGAGGAAAGCACAGTTGCGAAAGTCACCTCTGTTAGCTGATTCAATAAGATGCAAACAAGCACTCATGAAAGCAAAAGCGCCTGGTGTCAGTGAACCACTAGAAAACACACATACACACATATACACACGCATTAATATCATAAAGCTAAAATCTGCCGGTTCCCCCCATGGAGCAGCTGAATGTGATTGCATCATCACATTAGCTGTAGGCTTCTTTATTGGACAACCATATTTCTGTCAGCAAGCCTTTCCCCTGAGTTTTAGCTGCACTCTGATATACACACACCCTCTGGTGCTGCCCATTTGGGGTCATGCCCCGTTGTTAAGCTTCTCTCCCCTTTTCCCCTCAGCAGATGATTGATTAGCTTATTAATTTTTAGATTAATGTTCCTTCTCATGTTTAAACCATCATCTGGGGATAGCAAGCATGTTACAGCTTACATTTTTTGAGATAAAGAAAAATTATCCAATTAGCTGAAGACAGTGATTAAAATAAAAGCACTAATTAATTTGTGTCTATATTTCATTCCAACTCTCTAATGGACTAATCAGCTATTCAGAATTGATGATCGTCCATTCTGGAAAGGATCTTGCATATCACTTTTTTTTTTTGTTTTGCTGTTAGAAAAGATGGAAATGGTGCGTATATTTTAAATAGAATTTACATTTGGATGCACGTACATTTGCCTGCTTCAGCTCTGCAGGGTGTCATCAGTATCCGCAAGCTTTATTTTGGAGGACTGAGGCTTAAAAGTTTGAGGACCCCTGAATCAGATGACTTGCTGTTTCTTTCAAAAAGATATGATACACCAAGGAACAGGATGGAATGTGACAGCCATATTATATCACATCAACTTGGTTGTGACGTGTTGGACACATTTCTAGCATCTGATCCGAACACTGGAAACACCAAACTTCTTCAACACCTCCAGTAGAGGCGTCAGGATGGCCTACAGGCTCCCTTGTTGGAAATCTCCTGTGCGTCAGCTGGCTCTCGATCCGGCGTGACAAAAAACATCATGTTTTCTGACCTTTGTGTTAAAGACGTTAAGTTGACACTCTGTCCTCACCCTTCTAATGCTTTTACAATTAGATGTATTTTGTTTTTGCAAACCACCTCTGCAGGTTTTCACTGTGTCATATTGTACAGGCACTGCCTTGTTTGCACCACTTGAATGTACTTTAAAATACATAAACACCTTCCTGAAATGACAGTTTAGATGCCCAATGAGCTGGTTGACGTGTGTCAGCGAGTGAAGGTCTTGATGAGGCTCCCACTCACTGATGGAGTAACGACATGAAGACTAAAGATGCGTCGGGGAGAGTTGGAGCAGGAATTTAGCATTTCTTGGCTGCCTGAAAAGATGTCTAAGTATGAGTGATGAAGGACGAGCACAGTAGATTGTGTCCTCAATCACTGATCACCTCTCATTCACCCTCCACATTTTCTGAAAATCTAAATCAAGCTCCCCCTCCATCCAGAGACCCATGATGATAGATTGGAGAAAACACTTGTTATCATGGTCTGGGGGTTCCTGACAGCATCACATTTGGCAACCCATCCTTTCTAGTTTAGTCTTGTCTCTCTTGTCCCCCCTTAATCTCCTTCTCTTCTCACAGGCTTGTCAGGCTAGGGCTAGGCTGGAGCTCGGGTTTTAGGCCTGTGCGGAGCTCTAACATAGACTCTGAGCGGACCCACAATCCCTTCTAGTTAGTATGGGTCTGTAAATAACTAAAGAGCAATTCCATCATACAGCTCATTAGTATGAATGTTTGGATTGGGGCCTTGAGTCACTTTTTACAAAGTTATGCAAAAAGCATTTATACTGACACAAACACCATAGTGCCTGAAGGAGATAAGATGTGGAATGTGTGTTATCTTTGTCTACATCTCTTCAGATAAATCTCAGGACACAGTTCGGAGCGAACATACTCTGCCCACATTTTACACATCTTTAGCCCATCACATGGCCATTAAAATGGCCGTTACTGGAGGAAAAATGGCTAAATAATTGGCTCACATCACATCTCTCATTAGTTCGTCAACTGTCCATTAAAGGTGCACATTAGCTATAAAATCCAGGTGTTGCTGCAGCAGAGAGGAGCTGTCATTGCTGTACTAGGGGGAGAACCCATTCTACATACATGCTGGTTGAATTAGAGCTGAAGTCATAAATCAAGCTTAGAGTAGGAGGGTGTCTTCACAGCCGAGTGTGTCGGTTTCATCTAATCAGGAGCATCAGCTGATGGTTTGTCTGCCTGTCTGTTCCTCACATACCACTGAATCTGATGAGAGTCAAGGACTTTTTAATTGACTCTTAGTCTCACATGTGTAACCAGCATTGGAGAGTCCTCGTCTGTCACACCCTCCTCAGCAGGCGGCAGAGTTACCTTGCGCCGCATGCCGTCTGTGTTGCTTCCCCTGGTCTGGGTATGCGGTGCATGCTGAAGGTGAACAGTGTGACTGGTATTGCTTTAGACTAAGTCTGTGAATGTGTTGCCCTCCTGCTCCTGCATTTTTTGTTGATAGCAACAGCTTACAAACCCTACTGACAACGCCAAGAATTGTAACTGGACCAGACCAGGCACTGGCCAGAGATTATTCTTTGTAAATGCTGACATCGCCGCCACCTTCACCCCAGGAGTACAGCACTCTTGTTTAAAGTGAACAGTAAAGGCCTTTTGTACACTGGGTTCATTTTTTTGTTCGATGCCTATTTTAAGTCTGCCTGTAAAAAACAAAAAACAAAACCTACGCACAGAAACTTTGCTAGCTGAGTCCGCTGCATTTATTTTTCTGTTCAGTGCAGAAATTTGCAATTCAAGATGTGATTGCGTGGTTCTGTCACTTCCAGAAAAAAAACAAGACAAGAGCAAGAGGAGCACGTGTTGATCAGTAAAGGAGGAGTAGATACACGGACCCCATATTCCTTTGATCAAATCAGTGTTGGCATGTGTCACGTTCCTCCTCATGATCATGATGGCGGCATGCAAGTAAACCACAGCTTGAGGATCCTTCAAAAGTTCTGTATTACTGCTGATCTGTTTCTATATGAGTTGGATCACAATCAAATGAACATGAACACTCATGCTGGCAGGGCATTTCACAATCCAGCGCTACCGGCTACCCCAGCAGAGTTTGAAGTGAAGAGAATCAATGAAGAACTGCCCCCTTTAGATAGAAGGGAGGAAAACAGACAGACTTGACATGATTTTGATCAGTGAGAAACTTTTATAGGGTCATGTAGAAGCCAGTCAATTATTCTTTCGGATCTTCTTGTTATCTCAAGACGTGAATATTTCAGACCACTAACAATCAGGGCACTGAGAGGAAGAGGACAGCATTTTGGGGTGTAGGGATGTCATTGGGTCAGGACTCCAGGACTGTGCAGTTCCTTCCAAACCAAGATCCCAGCCATTGTGAATCCCCCGGGACAATCAGAACCAGACAGTGAGTTCAGTTCCTTTCAGGGAGGATCAGTACAATATCTCGGGTTCTGATACAGGTCCTACTATAGCAAGTGCTGCAAGCAAATGAAACGTTTTGGTTCCTCTTCATCACCAATGATGTCACACTTTGTATCAGACAATGAAAAACTTGAAAGTGCAACTTTTCTCTGTTAATATAATAATTTTAACTTCTGCATGGACTTGATACACACATCAAAAGTAGGAAATGTCCCTTCAGACATAAAGATACATCAGGACATGATGACCATTTTCTGCGATTTAATTTTGGTGATTTTACTTGGTCCTGAATGCATCAGCAACAATTATTATTATTATTATTATTATTATTATTATTATTATTATTATTATTATTACATTAGTAACATCCTACGCAAACCACTTACTGCCTTGATTCAACCACATAAATAACACTGAATTGAATAATGTCCAACTGGTAATGATTCAAGAACGCAGACTTTGAAAAGAAACACCTGAAGGCGTCGTCTCTTGCCGAATTAGACGGCAACATTTTGTCCTCAGGCAATAAAACCTTCCAAACCTCCCTCTCTCTCAGCAGAGTTGATGCCGGGTGTTTCTTCCCTCTCCCAGCCATCCTCGTCTCTCAGGCAGTGTGCGTAGGGCTGTAATCTTTATTTTTGTTACCATGATTAGTGATAAAGCTTCCAGGCAGAGCTAAGCAGAGTGAAATCTGAGTGACATTTGGATACAGAAATACCACCATGATAAATGCTCCGCCTGGATCCCACATGCTGCTCACCTTTGGGTGACATTTGGAGGCCTGCGGTCCACTTAGTTGTGGTTGTTAGATGTGTGCCTCTATTGGCCTGTTTCTTTGTCAGGTTCTTTCTTTGGAAACACTCATTCAGGTCAATTAGAAGTAGGGTTCTGGGACATCACGGGAAGAGGCAGCAAGAGTCATGGCTGAATATAAGAGCTCCACCATGGCCGTAAACAGACCCCCGCTCCCACTGACGACCTCTGAGAGTCCAGCTGAGGAATAGGAGCTCAAAGAGGAAGAAGATTCTACATATTACATTCCTGTCACTGACCTTCCAAACACCTGACCAATGTCAAATGTGTCTCCATGGTTTCAGGCCTCATGGTGGAGAAGAACCTATCATTCGTACTTTCCAACCCTCCTGATTTACCACGATCCCAACTTTCAGTGCAAGCTCTCAGTTTCCTGTCAGTCACAATTCTCCAGTATTTCTACTTTTTTGTCATAACAACTGCTACTGTTATTGTGTCATAATACATGTCATAATAACACAGCTACATTTCGTGGTTTCATGTGTTCAAGAAAGGGCATCTAATAGTTTTCCTGCAAATTCCAGAAGTCATGGAATAATGAATGAAGGAAAGGATGTACGGCTGCATGGTGGTGCAGTGGTCAGAACTGTGGCCCCCCAGCAAGAAGGTTGTGGGTGGAGCCCCGGCTGCAGCACGGGATCTTTCTGGGTGAGTCTCCATGTTCTCCCTGTTCCTGCTGGGTTCTCTCTGGTACTCCAGCTTCCTCCACAGTCCAAAGACATCAAGAGGGGACCAGGTTAATCCAGACTCTAAATTGACCGTAGGTGTGGCTGGGAGAGCCAATGGTTGTCTGTCTCTATGTGTTGGCCCTGCCATGGACTGGTGACCTGTCCAGGGTGAACCCTGCCTCTCGCCCGTAGCCGCTGGGATAGGCTCCACCCCCCCACGACCCTTAATAGGAATAAGCCGAAGACAATGGATGGATGGATGGAAGGATGGAAGGATATACTCTTCACTCTATTCCCATCAAGCTTGGAGCTGGAGAATGTGGCACCCTGGTGTTGTTTGTATATGATGAGAAAAAGATTGCTGTACTGGTGGCCAAGAATAATCTCCAAAGGTGAAAGGAAAGTGGAACATCTCAAAATTTTAGCTGCCCCTGTTTGAGACCTCTAAACACTCATACTAGAAGGTTCTCCACCCAATGGCTGCTTTCAATGTTTCCAGCAATGGTATCCAAAAGTAGGGGGAGGGAGGATGTTCTGGCTTACAGGTGGCTGGCGTCGTCCTAGAACCTACTAGCGGTTCCTTCTCTCAAATGGAATGCTCTCTTATGGACAGATCAGTGCTGGACACAACCTTCAGAACCCAAAGACGACTGAGACCAACAGGGTTGAGAGGTTCTTGACCTTTGGGGGCTATTTGGGTCAAATTGACCCATTTCAAAAGAAATAGACACAATATGTTAATGCGTGAATTGTCACAAAATTGCCTATGGCATGGGATCATCTTTCCCTCTGTAGTTTCACTGGTCTGACATCTTAGGAGTCAAATAGGAATCTAACACACTGAACTGCCTGTTTTAGACATCCAAAGGGGGAGATTACATTTCCAGGGTAATTATTTTCTATTTTCTGAAGACAGGAGGGTTTTCTTGTTGTTACGAGATGAATGTCATCCTTGATAGCACCAGATTAATTATGGATGGAATTACTTTGTAGCATAAGTGTATTGATCCCTGAATGGGATGGTAGTTGGTTGGTTAGGGATTGTTTGGAGACTTGTTGTTCAGAATTATTGCAACAGTCAATGAACTGGTGCTTGGACCAAGATTTCATCCTGGGGAGAAAAAGAATTGTTGTTTCTCCTCCAGACTCAGTTAGAATCAAAAGCTCTCAAAGTGTGCTAACAAAGAACAAAGATTCTGCTCTCCTTGTGGGAAACGATCTTAACGAGATCGCAGCTGCCTTGGAAGAGTTTGTCCCCATGGACGCCAACTCTGCCGCCTCCTGGGGTTGCTGGGACACCAAGGCGATGCGTGTATGCTGCCTTTATCTCAGCAGAACACCACTGTGCCCCAAGCTGCCGTGGTGTGTGTTTGTGTGTGTGTGTGTGTGTGTTTGTGTGAATGTGTGTGTGTGCATGTGTCCACTCATAGGAGTCTCATGTATATCGATGTTCCATTCTCAGGTGTGAAGGGAATAATTGCCTCGAGAGCTCAGTGCTCAGATGCTTTCATTGATTGCTGGATTCCTGCTTGTATTCAGCACCGATCTCTCCTGCTGACCTTGCTCTCTCTCTCTCTCTCTCTCTCTCTCTCTCTCTCACACACACACACACACTTTTGTGCACTCTTTATCAGCCTAATTTGCCTCTCATTGTCACCTTCTCCACTCCCTTTCATTCAATAGCAGTTCAGCAGTTTCATCGTAGCTTTATTAACATGACAAAGCAGATCAGTCTCACCGTCGACATACTGATGATATTATGGAGATGAACAGATGCTGAGGAGAATACTAAACTCAGTGAGGGCCTTCAGCAGTATTCAGCTAAACATCCACTTTAAATTAGTACATGGCTAATGATGTTATGTCATTATGAGTAGGAATTGAGTTAAGTCAAGCATTATTATCCTGTTCTAGAGTATTATTACTGTTGTGGAAGAACCCCATTCACAACTACCACTTTATTAGGAACGCTTGTGTCATCTACAGTGAACAATACATCAGCTCCACATGCACGGACTGCTTCACACTCTCAACGGACATCTCCGGCATTCAAAACAAGCCCTGGTCTGCTTCAGTGGATAGTTTGGTACATTTGAGCTGGTGTGAAAGCTCATCGGGGCTCTGGTGTGGTGCATTGATTTTTTTAAATGCTCCTCAAATTGCCTGTGTTGTACATGATTAAAGTGATGCAACGCCCAGTAGTGCATAAGCGTGCTTCTGTATATGATATCTTGAGCCGTGTAGTCATAAATTAGGGTGTTATGAGGGGTATTTATTCAAGTTGGACTAAGGAGGACATGACTGCACAGCCCGCCACTGGTATACACACCTGTCCCTATTCAAAAGTCTATTTGACCGTGGTACTCCTCTGTCCCTGCCCTCCTGTCAGAAACAAGTTCTTTTAGCTTTTGTTAAGTCCCGCCTCCCTTCCTTCTGATTAGCCAACTTATGGAAGCCTGTTGAGGAGCATTGTCTCTGAATTTGCCTTGAGCATGTGGACACGAGTTGGAAACATGTTGCCAGACGTGTGTTTTTCCACGTGTGGAAGTCATGATATTCTTTAAAGAAGACAGAGTTCATGCAAAATGAGTGAAATGCAGTGCCAAGTTGTGATGGTCATTTTACATTCATCGTCTGTGACATCAGATGGGTATGAAAGCAGAGAGAAAAGCAGCAGAATGTGTTGGCAGCGGTCTGAAGCTTCAGCTTTGTGTTCACAGACCATGATTTGACGTTTATTCGGCTAATTTTATTATGATCATTGTGACAAGACAATAACGGGTCCTCATGAAGATTACAGCTCAGAACAGAACTCAGACATGTGGTCCAGACTTTAGACATCCAAACAATGCCCTCATCTGATTTTAATGTTGCTGAAACCAGATTAACTGTGACAATCGTGAAGTTTGTGACAGCTTCTAAAACACAGTAGTTTGCTAGAATAATTTTCACTTTCCACCAGCTGCTCCAGGAGTGGAGTGTCCTCTCCTCCATCTCCATGAGGGTCACGTCACCTCCTTCTCCTCCTCTCTTCTATCACATCTCCACGACCTCCTCCTCCCTTCCGTCACATCACTATTACCTTCTTCTCTCTACACCAGCCACCACTTTGATCGAGCCAGAAGTTCTGGGCAGCCAAAATATCTTCCACCCATCCAGTCCTTTTTGTGTGAGGGGACATGGAGCCTACAGCGAACTGCAGAGAGAAGTTATGTGTTGTCACGTTTCATTCAAAGTTAAAATATTCTGTCAAATGTTAGTTGAGAAGCTCACATTTGAACTTTGTTGCTAAGGTGCTCCTCAGAATACTTGCATTAGTTTTACGCGTGTCTGAGCAGAGGGTGCTCTAAGTACCAGTGTGACCTGTTGCATGACCTTTGCCCTATCAGGAACACAGCTCAAGTTTCGTTAGTAACAGTGAGCAGAGCTATCCTGAATGAACAAAACCGCCCGAGGAGCAGCTGTGTTTCAGGTTCTACACTGTGACTGGATGAGTGCCCAGCCTGGTTTGATTTAGCCTGAGCCGACCTCTCGCCAGAAGCTGGTAAAACGTCATCACTGTTCGGACCAGACAACTTAGGAAAGGTTTACAACAGAGATATTCAATGAGATCCGCCCAGTTGCTGAAAAGATCCAGACATTCATGATGTCTAACTTTTGAGATAATTCAGAACCATGTATACTGTTGTATCAGCCTCCACCAGCTGATTGTCAAAGACAATACAGAAGGCCCACAATTCAGTAACAATGCAAAAAAATTTATTGTCAGAGTATCATTCACTAACAAGTGTTCTTTTATCATTTGAACGATTTTTAAATCAAAGGCTACTTTGGAAAAATAAATCAACAGCAGAGCTTTTGAAAAAGTGCATCTAAAATAAAATAACATAAATGGAATTAAAAGTGGGCGGCACGGTGGTGCAGTGTTCAGCACCGTCACCTCACAGCAAGAAGGTTCCGGGTTTGAGCCCTGGTGGGAGCACGGGGTCTTTCTGGGTGGAGTCTCCATGTTCTCCTTGTTCCTGTGTGGGTTCTCTCTGGTACTCCAGCTTCCTCCACAGTCCAAAGACATCAAGAGGGACCAGGTTAATCCAGACTCTAAATTGACCGTAGGCGTGGCTGGGAGAGCCAATGGTTGTCTGTCTCTGTGTGTTGGCCCTGTGACGGACTGGTGACCTGTCCAGGGTGAACCCCGCCTCTCGCCCGTAGCCGCTGGGATAGGCTCCACCCCCCTGTGACCCTTAACAGGATATGTGGAAGAAAATAGATGGATGGATGGATGGATGGATGGATGGATGGATGGAATCAAAAGTGTAGCAACTTAAGTTTCCCATTTCGCTCTCTTTATCTGCCTTCAGCCAGTTTTCTAATAAACAGATCTCATCAATTTGGACTCTAAGATCATTTATGTGAGTCCTCAGGTCTGACGTGAGTGGGTATGAGTGTGTTTGGTCTTGTGGTGGTGCTACACCTTGCTGATTCAAATAACCACCAACGGCTCTGACATTACGAGACACACTGGATTTCAGCTGCTGATGCTTCATAATGAGACTGACAAGGCTGTTTATTAGCAAGTGGATGGGTTTGTGACAGCGCTCGTTTCTGATCCTGACGCAGAACAAAAGCTCCAATTAAGGATATTGCTCTTTTGTCATTTTAGGCCACAGAGGCAGTAAATTCTGAGTAAAGACATCCAATCTCCACGAGCTCACTGCATCACCGCAAAGGCCAACCAATCAGAAGATCACACACCATGTGAGTTTGTAACAATCACACACATGCAAATTAAATCCATTTTACTGCTGTCTTGATGTACTGTGGCCTAATTCATGAAGAACAAGCTCACAGCCAGAGAAGAGTGATCATCAGCATGAGCGCAGTGATGTTTGTCATGGTGGCCAGCGCATCTGATGCGATCCAAAAACACTGTGATTATAAAGAGGTTTATGTGCACCCTCCTTGATGGATTAGTCCTACAGAGGAAGCAATTTGAGCTCGCCACGCTGTGTGATGAAGGTGATGATTGCTGCGCAGAGATTCTTTCACTCACAGCTTGATTTGCATCCATTTCTTGATGAATGGAACAAACAACACAAAGCCACCATAATCTCCCAGTGAGGAGCACAAGAGGGAACCAGACCTGAGAGCCAGTCTGTCTGAGGATGAGGAGGTGATGAAGCTGCCCTGCACTGCCGGTCTGTTGCAGGACGTGTGGGCTGTTTATACTCTGGAGCACAGGTGGGCCACGGTTAGGAGGACCTAGGGTGGTCTAGAATTAGGTTGACCTAGAGTGGGCCAAGGTTAAGAGGACCTAGGGTGGGCCAAGATTAGGAGGACTTAGGGTGGGCCAAGGTTAGGAGGACCTAGTGTGGGCCAGGGTTAGGAGGACCTTAGGTGGGCTGGAATTAGGAGGACCTAGGGTGGGCCACGGTTAGGAGGACCTAGTGTGGGCCAGGGTTAGGAGGACCTTAGGTGGGCTGGAATTAGGAGGACCTAGGGTGGGCCACGGTTAGGAGGACCTAATGTGGGCCAAGGTTAGGAGGACCTTAGGTGGGCTGGAATTAGGAGGACCTAGTGTGGGCCAAGGTTAGGAGGACCTAGTGTGGGCCAAGGTTAGGAGGACCTAGTGTGGGCCAAGGTTAAGAGGACCTAGGGTGGGCCAAGATTAGGAGGACTTGGGGCGGGCCAAGGTCAGGAGGACCTAGTGTGGGCCAGGGTTAAGAAGACCTAGCGTGGGCTAGAATTAGGTGGACCTAGGGTGGGCCAAGGTCAGGAGGACCTAGGGTTGGCCAAAGTTAGGAGGACCTAGTGAGGGCCAGGGTTAAGAGGACCTTGGGTGGGCTGGAATTAAGAAGACCTAGGGTGGGCCGAGGTTAGAAGGACCTAAGGTGGGTCAGGGTTAGGAGGAACTTGGATTGGCTGGTATTAGTAGGATCTAAGGTGGGCCAGGGTGAGGGGCCCTAGGGTGGGCCAAGGTTAGGAGTTAGGAGTTTAAGTGAACCTTAAAAAAATAAAAACTTGACAGGACAGCATGCAGGCCTCCAGTGCTCCAACCCATGCGAACACACAGTTTGGAGACGAGGGAAACGAGCCACACTGACGGTGTGAACTGATGGCAGAAGGGAATGGTATTGAACTAAAAACCAGTGCAGTGGACATTTTTCAAACTTGTGTCCAAACTAAATGTTGCTTTTGAGTTACTGAACAAGAAAGCTGTGTGACTACCCCTGCTTCTCTACCTGGAGGCTGGAGGTCCATCTTTAGCTAACACTCTTGTCCTGTGTGGTGATGCTCTCATGCTGCCAGTTGCAACAAGATAAATTGGAAATGTTAATCTCTAAAGTTTGAAACAAACAAAGAACTGTATGAATAAAACACAGCAACATGAAACTCAGCATGAATGAAGCCGCTGAACCAGGGGTACAGGACTCACTCGCCAAGCTGTCCCTCACGCAGACAAGAAATGCAAAGGCAAAACAAAAAGAAAATAAGAATTAAGAATGAAGCACAAAAGAGAGCAAGAGTTCAACCCGAGTGAGACAGAGGGGGAGGGAAGTGGTGGAGCTCATGTCTCAGGATCCAACTGTGTGTGAGCGGAACTCCAGGCTGGAGTAAACACACTAGACAAGAGCCAAGAGACTTGTTCATGAATCTGAATCAACTCCAAAGTTACAATCAAACCCATCATCTTGATGAGATTAGCTGCTCTAAATGCCCTCTGAGTGCCTCCCAGCTGGGGATCCATGGATCTACATGCGCACGTATAACTTATCCAGTGTCAAGCGTATGCTGCATCCCCCCGTGTTTGCAGACAATACGTTACTTAGAAGGATCTCATCCCGAGACTTGATTACAACTGCCTGTTAGAGGCTTCACTGGAGAGCATCCTTCAGATGACTGTACAACGAGAGCAGCAGATTACAACTGACAAGACAGAAATACTGGCTGGCCGACTGGATCGTCCTACTCAGCTCAGGAGAAGGGATAGTAGAGCCCGGGAGGGGGTGAAAGGAAAATATTCACCAGAATAGATATAGAATTCCTTGTTTTTTTTCAGAAAATTGAAATTTTCCACCGAAGTTGCATCTCAATGATTTCATGAGGAAAACTCTCAGGTGACTATGCTGCTATGTCAGCATGTTTGTCACCAGTCAGAACATTCAAGTCTGCCAAACACTGGTCTGACTTTTCCTCTGGAGTCCTTTCGTCAGCAATCACAATGTAGAAACCCTTCTTCCTGCTCACACCATCACACACCACCCAGTGTACATGCAAGGTCATTAGGTTTTGAGATGTGTTACTGCAGACACAGGCGCTGAAGCTCTGGCGTGGACTGACGTGGTGCAGGCTCAAATCTTAACTGGAAGCTTGCTAGTGTGGATGTAGTCTGAGCGAACACGGCGGTGTTGACTTTACTGCAAAGTCCGAACCAGATGTTACACTGCACCTGGTGACAATCAGTGTTGGAAGAAGGACTACGATTTTTTACAGAGGTAGAGGCATTGTACACAAATATTACCAACTTCCTTGTTTACTTGCTACATTTTAAGTGATCTGGTACAAAAATAAAGGTAACAGAGATTGTTCAGCATATGTACTTTGCTTTAGAGATGTTAGAAGCAAGTCCTGCCTAAACTCAGCTGCGGTACTTCCTTTCGTATTCAAACCCGAACACTGAACATTAACTTTAACCCCCCCACCACACACACACACACACACACTCTCACACAAACACAAACACAAACACATACAGCTGTCAAAGGGAGATTCCCTGATCCATCCGTTGTCTCTCTCCCAGTTCCTCCCCCAGCAAATATCCATCAGTCATCCAGTTGATGCTCTTCACCACTCCTCCTCATCGCTCTCACTGGCTTATATAATCCCTTACCCCCAACGCGACACTTCCTGTACCTTCCTCTCTCTTCGTGAAGGTCTTTTCCATTCGAAACAGAAAAAAAACCCCACAACTTCTGAGCTAATAAAACAAAAACTAGCTGGCTTGAAGAGTTTCCATCAATCTTTATTTGTTGAGCACTTCTTTCACAGATGACTGAGAAGCTGATAACACACAGAGGCAGGTGAGACGGCTGGACAAGCTGGCCTGGCCACAAGTCCAGAGGAGGGCTTTCATGGTTCATCTAACTCAAACATTAATGAAGGACTGAAGAGAAAACACTGCTGCGTCTCGGCTGTAATCTCATTTACAATCCTGCTGCTGCCTGGTCTCATCTGTCAGTGTCAAATCATGACGGGAAGGCAGCAGCAGGGAACCAGTCTAAGTGCCGGGGTGAAGGGATCGCAACGTCAAAAGTTGCTTAAGCAGAAAAAAGAACAAACTGGTCCACAGTGCTAAGTAAACAGTAGTAGTTTAGCTCAGCATCTGCAGATGGACTCACTACAGCATCGTCTGAATGAGCCCAGAGAGGACAAGACCCAGCTCTTCCCTGCCTCGGAGCCTTAACCAGGACAGCAGCTCTTCAGGACATCTCACACATTAAAAAGAAACATTGCAGTTGGAGCTTTCTTTTTTCCTTCAATTAACTGTTTTACTTTTCAGGTAAGAATAAGAGTTGTATCCCTGTTAGGTCTCCCTATTCTGGATTTTACTGATAATGAGTGTCAGAACACATCCTCGAAAGGTTCAAAATTAATTTTGAGGAGTGAATATAATACCCACCATTGTACTCTGAATAGAATAGAATAGAATAGAATAGAATAGAAGGCGGAACGGTGGTGCAGTGGTCAGCACTGTCGCCTCACAGCAAGAAGGTTCCAGGTTGGAGTCCTGCCTCCGGCACAGGGTCTTTCTGTGTGGAGTCTGCATGTTCTCCCTGTTCCTGTGTGGGTTCTCTCTGGCAATTGGGGACGAGGCTGATTGATACTCTAAATTGACCGTAGGCGTGGCTGGGAGAGCCAATGGACAATTTATGTGACTTAAAGGGAGGTTTTACTACTTCAGTGCACTTTGCTCATGTTCTGATGCACAAATATATAACTAATGTACGTCTGACGTTGTGTCGAAAAACAGCTATAGTTGCTTAATTCAAATTCCTGAATGACTCTTACTCTTAGCCTGCGATGGACTGGTGTGATGGACTGGTGACCTGTCCAGGGTGAACCCTGCCTCTCGCCCATAGCTGCTGGGATAGGCTCCAGCCCCCCGCGACCCCCAACAGGAATAAGCAGAAGAAAATGGATGGAAGAATAGAACAGAACTTTACCGTCCACCAAGGTGGACCAAACACCCGAAACAATTGAAAACAGACAAACGGCACCTCGACAGAAAACCCTGGACAGGGTCCCATTAGACATTAAAACATTTCATATCTGTGGCTTAGAACTACCAGTCACTCTGTGAGTTAAGAATACTGATGGCCCTTGTGATGAAGGATCTCTTGAATACATAAAATAGCTGTCAAAATGAACTCCAGGGTACCTTCCTGGGACTCAAACAAGCTGAAAAGAGATGGGAGATATCCTCCAAGATACTTGAGTCAAGGACTTCTGAGGTTTACCATCAGTTTTACTGGTCGTGCTGTAGATGCTGGAGAGTTTATACTTAGATCTTCAGTTTACAGAAGGTGACCATACCAGACACGAAGGTGAAAAGTTGCAACACTCTCAGCAATAGTTTTGTACACAAGATCTGCTGACTCACATCAAGTCTGCTCACTTTCCTGAGGAGATAAGAGTTTCACTGAAAATTCACTCTGTGTCCTCAGAGAAGCTCAAAAGGAATCCAGAAGTGTGCCAAGGTGCTTTAAAACCTGGCCATCGACTGAAACTGGCTCTGTTTGAGGAGGATACAGCAAAAGAAATATTGAACATGCCACCATTTTTCTCAGCAAATATATTTCTAAAGGTGCGATACATGAAATTTTCACCAGATGTTTCCTTTTTGTTACACGTAACTTAGTTTATGGACATCTAAGCTTTGAGTTCTTTGCATGTGTGGGTTGCATTGGTTGTTACAACATCTGGTGAAATGTCAGTAGCAGCTTCAGAAATATAGTTACAAAAAAAATTGATGAGGTGTTCAATACTTATTTTACCCGCTGTGTTTATTTCTTCTTTCTTATCCACACATATTTGTAACTGAGTCATGACAAACCATATTTGAAGGTTTTTGTTTTGTTTTGTTTCTCCTGTGACAGGCGTACTGAGGCCATGTCATCAGCATAGGCGAACAATCTAAAGACGTGATCGATGATTTTTAAGTCACTTGCAGAAATAATTAATATCAGGGGAGAGGGGGCACTTGAAAGGAACTTGTTCTTGTGTTCTCCATTTGTTCCTGTCTATGTATGACCCTAATTATCTTTTGTTTGTAACATTATTGATGCATTTGTTTCTTCGTCCCATGGACAGCAAGACTATTAATCTCAATAGGCTTACCTTCAATACATTCCCTGGAGGTTGCTAACACAGAACGTGGTGTTAATGTGAACATTACAAAGCAATTATAAAAGTGTAATCATGAGCATTGATTTTTTTTTCTATTACAGGAGCCAAAGAACCCAGCTGAGCCATGTCCCTGCTTGGGTGTAATTAAAATGAGTGTTCTCTTTGACCATTCAGAGGGATTCTGTCACAGGTGACGCCGAGCCAGGGGGGAGAATATTTGGGAAAATCCATTGAGGACACAGGTGAAGGTATGGTTTGGGGCCTGGAGTGCAGGGTTCTGTGGTGGAGAAGGCAGGGATGACCAGAGAACACCAGAAGACAGAAAGGGAGGCAGAAGCAGAGGGTGACAATTGTAGGAGGAGCCAGCGGAGGTGAGGGCAGAGTGCAGGGGAGCTTCTTCCAGCAGAGCTGGCAGGCAGCGGTGGATGGACAGAAGTGGGAGGAACCACTGGAGCACAGAAGAACACAGGAGTTGCGACTGGAGTGATCCCACTGAACAACCTTAGTAAACTCCTCTGGAGGAACCAAAGAGCCAAGAGCCGTGAGCACCACACTGTTGTAGCTGACAGTGTGCTGGAGGCTGGATGAGCCACCAGGAGTCTGGATGAGAGATGAGCTGCAGGTGGGTCAGAGGAGCAGGTGGGGCTGCTGCTCTGGTTACACAGACCAGACGGAGGGGGGAACCGCAGGCTCAACTGTGACAGAGTCCTTACACACGCGCACACACACACACACACACACACACACACACACACACACACACACACACACGCTATGAGCACGTCCAACCCATTATCAGTTGCTTGTCCTGTGTCAGCCTCCGGCTCTGCCCACATATCGTTGCTCTATGGTTTAATACGACTGATGTTGTTACTGTAGTGATGCTTCATGCTGCTCTTCAAGTGACACTTATTTAATTCCTGCAGCCTAATATAACCTGGTGCACCTGCTCCAGTAGGTGCACGTGTTTCAGGTGGTGGTTATTTGTGTTCAGTTCAACTGAATGTGTGAAAGCAACATGTGTCAGGGGCCCAGGGGCCCTCCTGCTGCTTGGGCTAGATGACCATGATGACTGGAGCACCTCAGTGGACCTGCTGGTATCAGCATCAACCCTGTGGTGGAGCTCTCAAATAATGATGTCATTGATGATGACATCATCAGGTTTCAAACATGAGTGTTCAGCTTGGATAGAAAAAGAGGGAATCCTTTATATCTTGGGTGATTGAAACAGTTGGTGTACATTTGACCTGATACTGGATTGATGGTTTGGTATGGTTTTTATGACTGAACTGGGGTTTATTGACTTTGCTGAAATGTGTTTTGCCTATTTAAGAAAATAAATAAATAAAAAACTGCCACCACTGCTCGTTGTTCTACATTTTAACATTTAAATTTGAGAAAAAAAATCTGTTTTGGTCACTGCAGCTACCTGATTGGAGCAGTATAACAGCCATGCTTGATTATTGAGGTTTTCTTTCATTGCTCCTTCCAGCCCAGACGGATTTCTGTGCTAACCTGTAGCTGTGTGAGCTAACGAGTGGGGGAGGGGTGGTTGAATAATGGGTGAGTGGAATACCCCTTGCAGTGGACCAGTTGTCTGCAAACTCTGTGTCTGTTGTGGAAAAACAATAAAAATGGAGGGTAAATCACCATGTTACACAATAGCATAGATGTTTATGTGGTGGCCTGGTGGGGGGGTGGGGCCTGGCGTCATTTCACCCGGGGCTCAGAATGAGCCACAACCTCCCATGAACAGAGTAGTGTGTGTTTGTACAACAGAATTCAGCTCCATCTTTAAAATGTTGACATGAACACACCGTACAACAACAGAGATCATCGTCACTCAAATATGGTTGTCATCTCCACGACAACAACGGCAGCAGATGTCTCCCCCCAGTGACATCGCTGCTCCAACCTGATAGCCAGTAACAACATGGAGAGGAGAGCAGGGGGAATGACGTCACTGCCGATGCCCCGAGCCGAGCAGTAATTAATTTCACCAGGTTGCTAATGTGGGGCGACACTCATTATGGAAAGCAGTGACTTGCGTTATAATAATCCTGTGACACAAGGTCACTGATATTGTATATTAATTCACCCACAATCACAATTATCTTTCATGTTGCTGAATGAAGTTCCATCCCCAAGTGGCTCCCGCAGCCTAGATTACATGTACATATTAAAATAAAAAAATCTCTTTGTGTGTCTTCCTCAAGCTGGGGTCCTCCAGTTCGGTGTCTTCGTAGCTGTCCCTACGAGGACGGCAGGCCTCAGATTCAGTTCAATTCAGTTGAATTTGTATAGAACCAAATCACAAGAAAATCTCAGGACACTTTACAAGTAGAGCAGGTCCAGTACCTCCCTCCTTCAAAGAATCTACACCCAACAATTCTCCACACGTTTTACCTGCTGCCTGCTGGAGTGTCTCTCTCTCTCTCTCTCTCTCTCTCTCTCTCTCTCTCTCTCTCTCTCTCTCTTTCTCTCAGTCACACACACACACACATAAAACATAAAAGCTAGAAAAGCAGGTTCTAATCTAAATTACAAATTAACTTCACCCTGTAAGTGTCACATGACCCGTTGATCAAATTGTTGATGTTGGACAAACGTTGCCAAACACGATGTGCACGGCACTCTTCGCCACCGCTGACCTGTTGCCGTTCATATAGCCATGTCGATCACAGGGACTCACGGTGAACTCGAGTTTCTATCATTTCTTCACCACAAACACTTAGTTATCTCTCGAGACTGTTACTTGAAGCTTTGTTTAGTTCAACGAAAAAAACAGGGGAAGACCCCGCCCACGTCCTCTTTGCTTTGTGGAGACAGAAACGGACCATGTTCAGCCCTGACAGAAATACCTATAAAATCAAAAACAAGCTATAGTTAGTGTACAGAATTGATCATCATTTAATAAATCAGTATCCTTAAAATTGCAGGATCCATAAAACTTACACCTGTTAATTGTATATGTTTTGTTCACTTCATTTATATTAATGATCTCATTACAGGGTACAACAGGTGTAGGAGAAGACGAGAGAAGAAGACGAAGCGGCAGAGATTGTGCGGCCCAGATTTACTGCATCAGTCCAGGGTGTAGTTGATTTAATTTCAATGAGAAACTCTTTGCTCCATTATGTTGCCATTAAGGTGTTTGATGAGCTGAAGTCGGGTTGCAATGCAACAATCAATCACTGATTAATTGGAAATTCTACTTTTCAACCTGCATCTCAGATTTAGTCCTACTTGAAGAGAAAGAACAAATGTGGATGAAGAAGATAAGATGCTGGCAATAATCTCTGAAGGTTTCAGTAAAGTGTTCCCATTAAACTGTCAGGTAAAACGGGCTACATACTGCAGCCAGAAGATGGCGGGAGAGGCAACGTTATACATGCTAGAAGAGAGTAGAAGAAGCAGAGAAACATGCAGAGAGGTAAAGGCGACTTGCTTTCAACGAGTCACAGTCTGATGGTTCCTAAATCCCAGCCAGTATCAGACATGCTTCTGCTTTGGAGACAAAGACAAAGTTTGGGAATGTCCATGTAGAGGCCGGCGGGGGGGGGGGGGGGGGGGGGAGCTGCTGAGTCATCAGAGCTGATTCCAGTTTCCATTGCCTGTAACTCTCAGTCTTTTTTGAATGGGGCAGCACCACCTCAAGCAAAAGTCAAATCTTTTCTACTGTAAAACCACAAAATGCATTGAAACCACCACTAGTGTTTCAACACAGTTGAAAAAAAAATAATAATGTGGACATAATGTATTTTGGTTTGTGGTTTATAAACTTAACAGAGTTACATTTCTTCAAAGAATTTAAGTTGTAATCAACCACGATATATTTGAACTGCGAAGAAGTGATTTTTTTTTTAGTTAGGGTATATTTCTGAGATAGTTGTGAATGTCAGATGTTTGGGATTGTTAAAGGACTTTAAAATATGAACATTTCAGTTTTGCACAGTGATTGTGTTTGTGCAGCTTCTGTTTGAGTGGTTGAATGGTTCGCTCAAGGTGGCGTTGTGTGGTGCCAGGAGAAGGACGTTGATTAACCGTCATTCCTTTGGAATACATGGCCACACTTCTGAAAAAAGCCGCTTCCTCCTGACATCAGTCACAAAGTCCTGGCTACTAAATGTGCATCATCTCACAGAATATCCTCCCTGCTTCTTCAGAGCAGGTGTTTGAACCACAGAGGCAGGTCGTCAGTATAAATCTCATCGGGGGGACAGCAGTGCATCGCTCCTCTGCCACAGGCTTCCCTAATTACCTGATGCTGCTCCATAATTACTGTCTGATACCTGAAAAAGAGCTTCTTGTCACAGCAAGACAGTCACTTCGTCTCACTCTTCCCCGCTGTTTCCTCATTCATGACTCAACAAATCTTTCTCTCCTTTTTTGTCCGTCAATCTCTTGTTTCCCGCGGGGCTGTCATACCCATGAACATACTCAATATCACACCTCTGCTGGACCAGGAGAGATGACGAATGTCTTGTTGTTGCAGCTGCACTAATTAATCAGACGACTGACAAGACTCACATTCTTCGCTCTCAGCACCTGCTGCCATGTTGATGTTTGTCCTGAACTTTGATTCCTCGACGTACCGTGAACATTGATTCTTTATTAGTGCCATAACACCGTTGAACCACAAAGGTATGGACTCCACAGCACCTCGAAAGTGTGCTGTAGTACCTGGTGAGGTGGGTGTGGCCTTAATTGATCAGGCTGGTTTGTCAAGGAAGTCACAGATGCTGGATAGGATTGAGGTTGGGGACTTTGGAGGCCAGGTCAACACCTTGACCTTAAAGATATGAGTCAACCCACCAGGCCACCTTCCTCCACTGGTCCTGGGTCTGGTTCTGCACATCGTAGATCCTTTCAAAGGTGGATGGGTCAGCAGAGGTGCTCTGACCGGTCTGCAGCTGCCCGGCCCAGCACCTGTGTGTCCTGACACAGAACCAGCATTCTCCTTTTCAGCTATTTGTGCTGCAGTAGTGGTAGTGTTGGATCAGAGACATGAGCCCAGTGAGCCTTCAGTGCCCCCGACCCTGTTGCTGGCAGACCTTCCTTGGACCACCTTTGGCAGGTACCGACCAGGAACACGACAAAGAAGGGCTGGAGTTGTGGAGATGCTCTGACCCAGTCCCCATGACATCACGATCTAGCCCTTCTAGAAGTTGCTCACATCATTTTTCCTGCTTCAACGCATCAACTTCAAGGACAACATGTCCACTAGCTGCCTCATCACCCACCACACTGCCAGGTGCAACTGTAATGAGGTAATCAATGTTATTCAGCGGCCCTGGTGTTATGGCTGATTGGTGTAGATGCTGACGTGAGTGCCAGGCTCTTCCATCCTGGTCGGGGACATCAGCTTTCAGCAGTTGTTCCATCTTTTCTCTTTTTTACTCGCCTTTGTTCACTTTTACACACCATTAGTTCAATCAAAATGGAGATAGAAGATGAACCTCTCTGAGCTTACAAGTATGCCTGCCGTTAGTTAATGCATAAAATATTGTTTTTTAATTCATAAGGAGCCAGTCAGTGCGTGACCGCTCCCTCGCAAAATATATTCAGTGTCACAAAATGTCCTGCTGTGTCCCTCGCGTCACCTCTTTGGTCTCTGCCCCTCTTTAACATTTATTACAAACTTCTGTTCCTCTCTCTCTCTCTCTCTCTCTCTCTCTCTCTCTCTTTTTTCTCTCTCTCTCTCTTTCTGTCTCTCTGTCTCTCATACACACACACACACACTCGCATAGAAACACACACACCGAAACACAGAAAAACACGCACCAGTTGGAGAGCTCATTTGGAGGATGGAGGTGTCGTGTTGCTCTGTCATGATCAGGATAATGCCTCTGGCATCACTTACCATTAATCACATTCTAGGGGGAATGGATACACACTGACACACACACTGAAACACACACACTCTCACAACCTCAAATGTGGATGGATGAGACCTACGAAGGCTGATGTATCTCCAACACTCTGGAGAGATGAATATATAGTAATGCAATGTAGAAAGGGCAACAGTGACAGATATACTCCCCCAAACACACACATGCACATGCACACACACACACACACACACACATGCACACACACACACACATGCATATAAAAAATGTCTCTGAGGTTCTACTCTGTTGCAGCAGCTGTGTCTCGCTGAGGGATGAAGCATCTTTTACGTCCTGAGACAAAACCTTGAACGCCCAGTAATGTCTCACATTGTCCGCTGTTTGTCCCATCCATCCATCCATCCATCCATCCATTTTCTACCGCTTATCTGTTAAGGGTCACAGGGGGGCGAGCCTATCCGAGCTGACATTGGGTGAGAGGTGGGTTCACCCTGGATGGGTCGCCAGTCCATCGCAGGGTCATCAGGAGCAATTAGGGGTTCAGTATCTTGCTCATGGAAACTTCGACGCTCACCAGGGGAAGTGAGGATTGAACCAGTGTCCCTTCAGTTTCTAGACAGCCACGCCATCTCTGAGCCATGCCGCCACCTCGGAGCTTGTCTTCATTGCTAATTCAGATGGGTCAAATGTGGATTTGTGTAGACTCAGAAACACATTTAATATGCAGGAGGAGCCGTTGTTCAAGTCCCAGTGCAGTAGAACCTGTCTCAGTGCTGTTATTTGTAATGAAGGAACAGAAGTGAGATAACAGTGGAGTAATTCAGCTGAGTGAAATATTTACCAAGTCTGATGCAGTTTAATGCACAGTTTAATGCAGTAGTTGGGCCAGTTTGTAAACAATGACAGACGGCAGAACTGACGGCACAACTAGAGGCAGGAAGGAGGGAGAGGACGAGGCCAGGGAGCTCTGCATAAGGAGCTCATTTGCAAAAGAAAAAAAAAACACTTTCGGACACACAGGGGCTCCCGTTACTCCTCTTCCTCTCATCTGTCTGTCAGCCAGCCATTTCATTCGGACACTCGGAGCTACAAGGAGCTTGTAGCTGGTTACATGGTGCTGGAGATGAGTTTCTGTCTCTTTGTAAGGTCGCTGTAAGTTTCCTCTTATAGATTTGATTGTTGTATCCTTGATAACGGCTCATGAGGACCTGTATGGAGGACATTTGATCTGCTGTAGGCTATGAGCCAGATGGGAACCAATTATTCTCAAAGAAAATATTCAGAGAAGTAATTCATTCTCATTTCACTTTACCAATCCATAATTTGACAGATAAAATCAAACCAAAAGTTCTACTAGGAAATACATTCCTGACTGTTCAGTTTGTGTCAGGGTGTGAGGGATTACCTCTATGCTCCTCATTGCTTCTAATCACAATTTTGTTGTCCCTTTGTTGCTGGGAAGACAATGCTGCACTTTGTGCTTTGTGAATGGTACAGAGGAGCAGTATGACCACTCTTCCCTCTCCTAAGTAATCTCTATTGAGAACAGATTTTAGATATAAAAACAGAATCTGTAGACAAGGGAGAGAATGTTGGGACAAGGAAACTTCTGATTTTTGTTTTTCGGAGCATCTTTGACCAATCACATTTGAGCGTGCCTTAGTTGCATCCGTAAACAGCGTGTGTTGAGTGCAAAAGAGTTGAAACACATTGGCTGAAATGCAAGGTCATAAAAAGCTGTAATCTTTCATGGCCAGAGTTGCTACACAGGCTCTGATCAATGCACCTTGCTCCCAGAGGCTGAGTGGTCAGACACAGCCAGAGGGCCCTCACACTGACTCACAGCTAACTGAGGGTCGAGGATTGAGCGGCACTACTGCTTCATGTCCTCTGGACAATGGAATCAACATGTGTGAGGAATACAAAGGTCTTTTCATTGTTGTTGTGGGAAAAGTACTGTAACACATGACTTCACTTGTTCAGTAACAAGTTAGTGTTACACTACAGTCACAAGGAAAGCACTTTGTGTGTGTGTGTGTGTGTGTGTGTGTGTGTGTGTGTGTGTGAGTGACCTGTGCTGTGATGGCGTTGGCTGGCGCTCTGTCAGAGGTCGTCCCACCCCTGGAATCTGACGAGAGCTGAGCCAGCAGAGACGCCACCAAAATTACCGACTCAAGTGTGCAGGCGTGTTTATGTGCATCCACTGCAGCTCACAGCTCAACGTGTGAAGCGCAACAGCAGAGGGTTATGAAACACAGGAGACGGCAGAGAGGGAGACCTGCACGCCACTTCTGTCATACAGAATATGCGTGTCATTAAAGGGTACGTTCCCTCCCAGACTCCCCTCCAGTCTCTAATATCATAATCGTTGTTACTGAGCTGTCTTTTGTGAAAAAAAAAACAATATGTGGTTAATTTCACATTGCATCAGAAGACAATTAGTATGTGTTCATCAAGTATTTTATTGTAATATTTAAAACATTATCCATGAGAACAGTGTCAAACATTTGCTTTTCCTCATGAGCGTGAGTCCGGTGAAAATTTAAACTCCGCTCACTCACATTGACATGACGAGAAAACTATGTAGGACTGGAGTGGGGAGAGAGAGGACAGCTGATTAAAAAAATCACAAACATTTCTTTTTTGTGTGTGTGATTTGAGGCTTTTAACTTCACCACAGTGTTTTCTCAGCTGAGTTGGTTTGGTTGCTACGATACCAGGTGATGATAACAGTGATGACAGGTAGAGGACACACTCTGGCCTTTGGATGAAACAAATGCTGAACCACAGAGGGAGAAAACTACCTGTAAGCTACATGTAAGCTTTTGTGGGTAAATAGAGAGTATAGTTGTCTGGTTCAAGAGCTGCTCAAGTGAGAGTGGGCGTATCAAAAGACTGTTTACTTCTGTGACAGCAGGGCGGATTAGACACTAACAAGTACTGCATTAAACCAAAGTAAAAACTTTTCAACTTTCTAACGGCACAGCATAGCCTAAAAATACAGAGGCCCATGGAAACCAATATAACTCCCAAAGGGCACGTCAAAAAAAAAAAAAAACCTCCAACTAATTAGAGCTGAAATCAAATCAAACAAGATTGTTACACCTATTTCAAGTTTTGTCTGAGTACTAATAAAGTAGAAATAAGCTCCTGCTCAGCCTTGTTCTATTGCTCTTAGGTTTATTACTTATTCAGCGAGACAATGTGCGGAAGCTTTCTTCTACTTTTAAAGTTATTTTTCTCTCTGACGCACCTGACACTAACCCTCTGGTGTGCAGAGTTTCTTTTAAAAAGTTTGAACACTAATAGAAATGATTTTGCTGTATAGAAAATACAGTCTCAACCTGCACACCAAGATTATACATGTGGCTTGAGTGTGTGTGTGTGTGTGTGTGTGTGTGTGTGTGTGTGTGTGCTCACGCATGTGCGTGTGAGTATACACACTCCCATGTCATAACGTGTCAAGCTAAAATGTTCAGTCTCCAGCTGTGTTCAGTGAATTTGATCCTAAAACAGTGTGAAAAGCTTTTTTCACCAAGCTGTTTCCTCCGCTGCCTTTCAGGGCAGGAGAGAACAAATGTTTTATTGTGTGTGTGTGTGTGTGTGTGTGTGTGTGTGTGTGTGTGTGTGTGTGTGTGTGTGTGTGCACGCGCTCGCTTGTGCGTGGCTGCCATCCTTGTCTCCCTAATTTTAACAAATAAATGATGTTCATTATGCATGTCTGCTTGATCAACTCCAAAAACTTGAATCTGCCTCAAAGAGGAAGTGTGACAACTACCTGCTCATCTGCACCTGTGTGATGACGACCTGCTCGCTTACATCCATGTGATGACGACCTGCTCGCTTACATCCATGTGATGACGACCTGCTCACTTACATCCATGTGATGACGACCTGCTCACCTGCATCCATGTGATGACGACCTGCTCACCTGCATCCATGTGATGACGACCTGCTCACTTACATCCATGTGATGACGACCTGCTCATCTGCACCTGTGTGATGACGACCTGCTCACCTGCATCCATGTGATGACGACCTGCTCACTTGCATCCATGTGAGGACGACCTGCTCACTTGCATCTATACGATGACGAACTGCTCACTTACATCCATGTGATGACGACCTGCTCATCTGCACCTGTGTGATGACGACCTGCTCACTTGCATCCATGTGAGGACGACCTGCTCACTTGCATCTATACGATGACGACCTGCTCACTTACATCCATGTGATGACGACCTGCTCATCTGCACCTGTGTGATGACGACCTGCTCACCTGCATCCATGTGATGACGACCTGCTCACCTGCATCCATGTGATGACGACCTGCTCACCTGCATCCATGTGATGACGACCTGCTCACTTACATCCATGTGATGACGACCTGCTCATCTGCACCTGTGTGATGACGACCTGCTCACCTGCATCCATGTGATGACGACCTTCTCACTTGCATCCGTGTGAGGACGACCTGCTCACTTACATCTATACGATGACGAACTGCTCACTTACATCCATGCGATGACGACCTGCTCACTTGCACCTATGCGATGATGACCTGCTCACTTGCATTCATGCAATGACGAACTGCTCACTTACATCCATGTGATGACGACCTGCTCACTTTTATCCATGTGATGACGATGTGCTCACTTTTATCCATGTGATGACGACCTGCTCACTTACATCTATGTGATGACGACCTGCTCACTTACATCCATGCGATGACGACCTGCTCACTTTTATCCATGTGATGACGATGTGCTCACTTTTATCCATGTGATGACGACCTGCTCACTTACATCTATGTGATGACGACCTGCTCACTTACATCCATGCGATGACGACCTGCTCACTTTTATCCATGTGATGACGACCTGCTCACTTGCATCTATGCGATGTCAACCTGCTCACCTCTGTGATGAAGACCTGCTCACCTGTGTGATGACCTGCTCACTTGCATCCGTGTGATGACGACCTGCTCACTTGCATCAACGTGATGACGACCTGCTCACTTGCATCCATGTGATGATGACCTGCTCACTTGCATCCATGTGATGACGACCTGCTCACCTGTGTAATGACGACCTGCTCACTGGCATCCATGCGATGACGACCTGCTCACTTACATCCATGCGATGACGACCTGCTCACTTTTATCCATGTGATGACGACGTGCTCACTTGCATCCATGTGATGACGACCTGCTCACTTGCATCTATGCGATGACAACCTGCTCACCTGTGTGATGAAGACCTGCTCACCTGTGTGATGAAGACCTGCTCATCTGTGTGATGACGACCTGCTCACTTGCATCTATGCGATGACAACCTGCTCACCTGTGTGATGAAGACCTGCTCACCTATATGATGAAGACCTGCTCACCTGTGTATTGACGACCGGCTCACTTGCATCTATGCGATGACAACCTGCTCACCTATGTGATGACAACCTGCTCACCTGCACCTGGGAATGAAGTACCCTCTACAGGTCCAACAGTGGTATCTCACATCAACCACCACACGGTTGCTAAGGTTCAATTGCTTATCATGCATGTGCTGTTCTATATACTTTGACTACCACATTAAAGGTTTTTTTTTTTAATTAAGCTAATGCAGTTGATATATATTTCAAGATTAATTTGGAAAATTGAATAAATGCAATTCATCTAAAAAATTCATTACAAAAACTACAAGTCCTTCAGAGTAAGAGGTTTAACTTTGGCCTTCAGCAGAAGTGGTTCATAGGCAGGAGCAACAGCACAGATGTATTTTGACGAGCCGTGTTACCGATGTATCTCAAGTATTGTTGTATTTCATAGTGGTTACAGATGTATCTTTTCCTGCTTGGATCTAGTCAGCTGGACCTGCATTGAACACAGAAGAATATCGCTCAGAACTGGTGTTACGACAATATCACCTTGTTTTGCTTGTCCAGATACTCCATTGCTGTATTGTCAAAAAAAGAGTCATCTGGAGACTGTAGCCTTAAAACCATTTGATTAGCTCATGAGTTCCTCCAACCGATCCAAATGATTCAAGACAAAGAGGAGAAAGGGACCAACAGAACAAAATCAGCTGCAACAATAACGAGTCACTTAAACGATTTTGAGATCAAGTTGAAAGAGAAGCAACAAAGGTGCTGCTGTAATAAGAAACCCACTGCTTCTCCTCTGAGTCTGTCAGCAGGCAAAACCTGTTACCGGCGTCTGGTGGTTTAATCTCATCCATTTGCCTTCCTGCCTCATTTCATCATGATTTCATCATTTCTTCACAGATCCAGACAGAGCTCTTTTTATTTTATGTTCCTTTTCACCAAATCACCTCAGGAAAGGCTCATCATCAGAGAACTGGTTTGAAAGTGGCATATTTGATGTGTGACAGAAACTGATCTGTGGTCCGAGTGGGTTTATTGTTCCAGAGTTGGTCCTGGGCTCTATTTTGGGGGGTGGCATGGCTCAGAGGTAGAGTGGCTGTCTAGCAACTGAAGGGTCGCTGGTTCGATCCTCACTTCCACAGGTGACCATGTCCAAGTATCCTTGAACAAGATACTGAGCCCCTAATTGCCTCTGATGGCCCTGCGACAGACTGGCGACCTGTCCAGGGTGAACCCCACCTCTCATCCAATGTCAGCTGGGATAGGCTCCAACGCCTCACCCCTTGACCCTTAACAGATAAGCGGTATAGAAAATGGATGGATAGGCTCTATTTTGTGTCATACTCCACACACAAATTATGACATTTCATTTTTGTGATTAAGTCCTTTAACATACACAAGTTCTAGTCATCATTTTGTTCCTCTTCCATTATAAACAGACAATTATCAGGTTATCAGGTATGAGGATAGTCAGTACCAGTACAAAACATTCTTGTCAGTAGCAATGTTAACAACTCTCATATACCCACTGTACATAAACATCAATAAATGAGGTTTCTTCTGAAAACTGTTAAAATCATGATCAACAGACAGGAATGACTGTATGAGGTCTGTTACTTAGACATCAGGACTTCTAGTGAAACAGAGGAAACAAAGGAAAGATGACCGAAGACCAGGACAGTTAGAAGGATTAATTAGGAGGAAAAAAATCAGAGAAATAAATATATTTTTAAAAAGGAATGATGTTTGTCATTTGTCACAGTATTCTGCCGAGCAGGGCCTGTTTTGTGTTTTTCCTTTGCTGTTTTTTTTTTTTTTTTTCAGTTACCTGGCTAATGGGCGGAGCCTAGTTAAGCTAACTGGGAGCACCTGGCCAGTCTCCCAGTGGATGGCCTGTTTAAGACCTGGCTGTCAGCTCTCCCAGGGCTCACTTTTTGCTCCAAATCCTGACTGCGCCATGTCTTTGCTTCTTTTGATTCAGTTATTTTGTTTCTTAGTTATTTTACTCCATCCAGCACCTATGGTGGACCTGAGGGGCAAAACACAACAAAGTTTCCCAAAACACAAAATATTTGACACAACACAACGACATTTGACACAATCAACGACATTTGACAAAACACAACGACATTTGACAAAACAAAATAACATTTCACAAAACACAAAAACCTTTCACAAAACAAAACGACATTTCAGATTACGGAAAAGGTAGGGACAGCATTCTTGTTTGTGATTGGGCGAACCCAAGTTTGGCGACAGTTCAATTATGTCTTTTCCTGTTCCTTTTGTGCACTACTCTCAGCAGCGTCCTTAGCTTAAATATCTCAACATTTCTTGCTAGATTGTTATGATGGGGACTAAAAAAAAAGGTATTAATTATATATTAAATAGTGGTTAAACATGTTCTTCTACATGTATCTTTGTGAGGGTTTTTTTGAACCCACTGGACGTTGTGAGGATGTAGGTGAGTTATTAGCTGCTTAAGTGGCATGTTGAGCAGGAGGCCACAACCAGGCCCAGATCAAGACGCACAGCAATCCAAAACAAAATGCAGCTAAAGTGATGACACAAGAACCATGCACGAGACCATGAGAGCTGGACGAAGCTGATGAGACCTGCTGAACTGACCACACACTAAGACATTGATCAAACCTGTTGGTCTGACCCTTTTGTACTTTTCAAAGCTGCTGCTGTATAATATTTCTGGAAACCTCAAAAGGAGCCTCCTGAGGTCCTCTGCTCCAGTAGATAGAAACCATTTACACCACTGAAGCACCCTGATAGGATGGAATTTTGCTAAAACACTGCTCGGATCTTCTTTTCCAACACATGTGAGCTTACGGGACAACTAGTGGAGACGAGAGGAGCGAAGGAAGGATGACAAGTAGATGAGGAGGGAACCTCAGATGACAGGAGAAATGATTGAAACAGAGGTGAGAGACAAACACACACGTGTGACAGCTGAATCATCTATGGACATATACAGGTTCACACACGCATGCACACACATGTGAGCACACACACACACACACACACACGCACACACAACTTAATCCCCCCACAGCCATGTGACTTCATCTGATTTCATAGTGTCAACACACATGCTACCCATGTAAAAGAAGTAAAGTGTATATGTGGGAGTGTGTGTTAGAGCTTGTGCTGCAACTCTTCATCTTTGTGTTAGTCTGGATTTCCATCACGTGTGTTTGTCTGCAGAATGGGGGTTAAGGGTTAAGGGTTACGGGTTCAGGGTGAACCTCTTCCCCTAGAGCCAACAGAGGAGGAACATCCCACTCCTCACTCAGAACACACCAGCAAACTCCCAGAAAAACCCATCATTAAACACTGACTCCACGTCTAGGTAACAGGTGAGTGTGTCACAACCTCATGAATAAACCCCTACAGCCCATATATTTATGAAATTAACATATAGAGAGATAATGTGTTTCTACGGCTGCAGTGACCCCCCCCCCCCCACAAACACACACACACACACACACACACACACACACACACACTAAAAAGGTTGGTGTTGGCTCCTGCCTGCTGACAGATTTGTGAATTTCATCTTTGCTTCAGTGCCTCAGATTCATATAAATATCAGTGCTGTCAACATGTGGATTTTATATCCAAAAGATTAATAATTCATGAAACACATTCTGATATTACAGAGCCTGTTAACTTGTAAAACCACTGTTGTAGAGACCATTTATTTGACACACCTGAATGACCTACACAATGTGACAGTCCTGCAGTAAACCTCCTGTGTGAGGATGCTCATCTTCAGTTAAGAATAAATGTCTTTGAGAGACTTGTACTGAGTTCTGTATAATATTTTTTTCCTTCAAACAGATGAATTCTGGTTGAATTATATTTTATTTTAACAGACAGCATATTTACTGCACCAGTGGACAAGTATTGAAGTATTGAATTAACATTGAAACATCCAAATATTGTCTGTTATCCCAGTTGGTGCTTTTTTGTTTTTTATACAATGTTCCACATTTCTGCATCAGTTCTCATTTATGTGTGTAACCACAGACCTCACATGACATTTTAAGCTTGACTTGTATTGTTAGATTTCACAGGCACCCACAATGGTGTTATAATGGAGCCTGCCCCAACTCTTTCATGTCAGACGCCCTGATGAGACTTAACTTTCCACCACAATTCTCGCTTAGCGTGAGGTCCTGGGTTAAAATTCTGTTAGAGCATTTAAACTTGTTCTGTGTTGCTTTGACTCCAAATCGATGTATCGTGAAATTATAGCAAAGGCTTCATAAAAGTGCCATGAAATCATAAATCAATTAAAGCAAATTTGTTGGTCCAAAATTAAGATTTTTAATGATGATGATGCTGCTTGCTGTATCCATACTTGGAAGGTGGAAGGTATCCTTTTGTCCACAAACCATGTTTTCATCTGATCACAGTTGGACAACTTTAGGAGAGAAGGCTGAATTTAGCCTCCTAAAAGATCAGCAACATTATTAGTTATTGAAAAATGGAACCCTGTTCAAATTTCAGCCGGGTAATGCAGTGGCAGCTGTTAGCTTTCATCTTTTGTGGCTCGTTGGTCTAGGGGTATGATTCTCGCTTTGGGTGCGAGAGGTCCCGGGTTCAAATCCCGGACGAGCCCTGGGACTTGCAGTCACGTCAGTTGTTCTCGTGTCACCCATCCTTTGACAATCTGTGAAACAATCCCTCACAGGTTACTCAAGATTGACTCTCCTCAGGAGCTCTGCAGGAACCCCTTGTCAGATCGCAAATGTAGGGTCAGTAGGTTCTTTCTTATGGAGGGTGTTTTTTTTACTGTAAACCCGTGACTTGCTGCATCATCCGCCGTTACTGGGAGCAGAGTCCGTTATGAGCCGGAGCAGAGTCCGTTATGAGCCGAATCAGAGTCCGTTATGAGCCGAATCAGCAAAAATCAAAAATGAAGAAGAGGAGAAGAGAAGAAGAAGAACCAAAACAGCAGCGAGGCTCACAGCGGCAATTGACGGCCGCGCACGGAGAGCAGAATCGTGGCGTCAGAGGAGGCAGGAGGAGGAAGCCCGCAGCCCAGACCACAGAAAGCATACCACGCACACACTGGCCCAAGGGAGACAGCCCAGCTCCTGGTAACACCACACCGCTTTGTTTTGTAACCCGATCTGCTGACCAGTGAGACGCCACTACACATGCTGTAGGCTCCGTAAAGGAGGGAGAGGAAGCGGAAAGGACGGAGAAGGGTCCGACCAGGTCTATTTATAGGTGACCACTCACTAATTGTCTGCCACACTGCCCCTCACAGTGGGGAGTGTAGCACTATCCTGCCACACATACTTGATCAGGTGGAAACTATACTTTTGTCCAAAAATCAAGTTGTCATCTGATCACAGTTGGACAACTTAGGAGAGAAGGCTGAATTTAGCCTCCTAAAAGGTCAGCAACATTATTAGTTATTGAAAAATGGGACCCTGTTCAAATTTCAGCCGAATAATCCAGTCGCAGCTGTTTGCCGTGTTCTTTTGTGGCTCGTTGGTCTAGGGGTATGATTCTTGCTTTGGGTGCGAGAGGTCCCGGGTTCAAATCCCGGACGAGCCCTGAGATCAGGGCTTGCAATCAGGTCCTTTGTTTGGAATTCCATACATTAGAACAAATTGAAGGGGGAGGGCTGAGTTTGGCAACCTCAAAGGACAGCACCATGTGTGATTTAAAAACAGAACCTGGTTCAACTTCCAGCCAGCGACTGGCATTCTTTGTGTGGCTTGTTGGTCTAGGGGTATGATTCTCGCTTAGGGTGCGAGAGGTCCTCAGTTCAAATCCCTGACGAGCCCTTCAGCTCACAATGTGGTGCTTCGTCCTAGAGTCACCTATCCTTTAGCAATGCTTGATGCAGTCCACCCAGAGTGCTGGTGAGAGCTCATCCTTAAGATCTCAGAAGGGTACAGAGAATAGGTTCTTGCTCTTTGACTGCAAATCCATCCATCATGGAATCCTAGCTCACACTATTAAAGTTACCTGAGGCTATCCCTCTAAACATTTTTGCTGGTCAAAAAATACATCTTTAATCATAACTATGTTGCTTGCTATATCCATACTTGATCTGGTGGAAACTATACTTTTGTCCACAAATCAAGTTGTCATCTGATCACGGTTGGACAACTTAGGGGAGAAGGCTGAATTTAGCCTGCTAAAAGGTCAGCAACATTATTTAATCTTGAAAATTGGAACCCTGTTCAAATTTCAGCCGAATAATCCAGTCGCAGCTGTTTACCGTGTTCTTTTGTGGCTCGTTGGTCTAGGGGTATGATTCTCGCTTTGGGTGCGAGAGGTCCCGGGTTCAAATCCCGGACGAGCCCTGAGACTGAGGTCCATTGTTCTGAATTCACCTGTCCTCTGAAAGTCTTTGAAACAATCCCTCATAAAAGACTGAAGATAGACTCTCCTCAGGAGCTCTGCAGGAACCCCTTGTCAGATCGCAAATGTAGGGTCAGTAGGTTGTTTCTTATGGAGGGTGTTTTTTTTACTGTAAACCCGTGACTTGCTGCATCATCCCCAATAATCAGTTTCAGCCAACATAAACCAAAAATGAATCAATAAAAACACTTGAAGCAATTTTGGATGTTGCAAAATGAATCTCTTCAGCCATGATGACTTTCCTTTGTATGGGCATACTTGATCAGGTGGAAGGTGTCCTACTGTCCTTCAAAAAGCTTTCACCTCATCCATTAGAACAAATTGAGGGGAGAGGGCTGAATTTGGCCTCCTAAAAGGTCAGCAACATTATTAGTTATTGAAAAATGGAACCCTGTTCAAATTTCAGCCGAATAATCCAGTCGCAGCTGTTATCCATGTTCTTTCGTGGCTCGTTGGTCTAGGACTGTTATTCTGGCTTTGGGTGCGAGAGGTCCTGGGTTCAAATCCCAAATGAGCCCTGAGACTTGCAATTATGTCCTTTGTTCTGAATTCACCTGTCCTCTGAAAATCTTTGAAACAATCCCCCACAAAAGACTGAAGATTGACTCCCCCTGAGGAGCTCTGCAGGAATCCCTTGTTAGCTCACAAGGGTTCAGTCAGTTGATTGTTTCCTTTGGAGTGTGTTTATGACTGCAAACCAGTGACTTGCTGCATCATCCCGAATAAACATTTCAGCCAACCTTGATCAGATTAACCTTTTGGTGTGTTTCTTTGACTCCAAAGTTCAAATCCCGAACGAGCCCTTAGACCTCCAATATGGTCCCTCACCCTTGAGTGATCCATAGTTTAAGAATGTATGAAATAAACTGTCAAAAGTAGTGCTGAGTGGTCATCCTTAATAACCCTGCTGTTGATTGTGCAAAAGTCATGAAAGGACACATTTTCATTTTGTAGTGAAACACTTAGAACTGACTGAAAAAATACATCAGTGAATAAGTAAATTCCACTGAGACGCAGCTGCTTGTGGATTGTTGGACTGAGTCAAAGAGATGGTGTTTTCATTTCCTCCCCAAAACTGGGCTTGTTTGTCTCCTCCTTCTAAATGTTATCTGTACTTTGTGTTTCATTAGATGCTGCATATCTCTTTATATTTTTGGATTAAAAATGGTAGCGTATGTGAAAATGGTTGAAAGGAGTTTGAGGAAATAAAATGTAGCAGTGTGTAGATAGCCGAGGTAGAATGAAGGGGTCAATCCTGGCTTGCCTGGTGACATTGTAAAGCACTTTGAGTACCGTGTAAATACCTACCATTCACCATTTACATGTACTCTGACTAAAGCAGCAGGATTTGTTACCTTCATCTAAAGGCCAGGGGTTCAAACCCAGCTCCCCATTACTACCTGATTATTGGGCTGATTATCTTGTTTCAAACAGTCATGTAACCCAAATTCCGTTGTCTTTTAAAAACTGGCATCAGAGGCTTTTCATATTTACTGGTGTGAACAACTGACCCTCAGGGTGTAAAGCCAAATATAAAACCAACCAGCCTCTCGGAAGTGCTATAATACACACGTTTACATTTGGAACATTTGACCCTCTGGGGATTTTTGTAACTTTATAAATTTGAAGCATGTACACTCTGTGACGAGACATATGATAGTGTTACAATGAAGATCTCCAACCTCAATGTTTTTGCTGTTTTGGAACACAAAGCTACGAATTATTCCCTTTGCAAATGTACTCCTTTCATGGAATTCATTTTCTATCACTGAGAGATGAAACAAGACAATCAGCCCAATATACAGGAAATGCTACAGAGCCGGGTTTGAACCCACGACCTTTGAATTGGGGGAACAAGTCTTTTCACTGCTTTCGGAAATAGAGCTATTGAGCTCTGATTGGGTCTTTGATGCTGATTAATGCTGAGTTGACCAATGAGATTGCTCAGTTTGAAGATCCCTGATGACTGTACAGCCAGTGTCAAGTGACGGAAAAAAATCAACATCAGTGTAGCAAAAGTAAGTTCTTTTAAAGGACACATGAATCGGTTCATCAAAGAGGGGACGAGGTGAAAATCTGAAGTGGTGCTTGATACGTGTGACATTAATACCCAAGGTCTTTGGTTCCTCAGTGACTGGTGGTTCCAACACTGATGTGAGTGCTGTCACCTGCTTCCAGGCTTCATCTGAGCTGAGCTGCTGGGCCTCTGATGATTGCTGCCAGCAAACATATTCAACTTAAGTTTTTGATGAAGCAATACTAGTTTGTATTTGAGGTCTGTGTGTGTGCATGCGTGCGTGCGTGCGTGCGTGTGTGTGTGTGTGTGTGTGTGTGTGTACGCTGGCAATGATTATATAGTGAAGCGTGTGAGTGTATGTGAATGTGTGTTGGCTATATTTAAGTTAGACTAGACCAGTTTGATGACTCCTTCATTAACATCAGAATTTGTAAGAGTGGGTTTTTGCTCTTGAGGCTATCGTCTGTCTGGCTCATCTTCCTCCACCACATGGATGTTGTGAATTTGAGTTTGTGGAAAACAGACAGAAAGAACACAATCAAATCCAAGCTGCAGACTGTTGCAAAAAAACCTCCAAACTTTTTTTTAACTGAAATGTTTCTATAACTTTAAAAGAGAAACAGTAGAAGTTGTTGAAGAGTTGTCTCGCTCAGCAGCAGCAGTCATTCGGCTTCTTGAAATGACATTAGCCCTGAGTTTCCACCGATCATGGCTGTGATGCCTTCTGGCTATGATGCTGATCACGTACTTCTTCCGCACAGCTGCATTGTCCAGTGGGAACTGCTCCATTTAACCCGCTGGCTTTGTTAACCAGTTGAGATTCTGCTGGTTTGGTCATTGTCTCTTGGTTCATGTGTTTGTATCATGTGCATGTGGAGTACATGATTTTATCTGTGCAGATTATCATCAAATATAGTCTCAAGGTGTGTGTGGAGTGAACGTTGTTTGACTCAGATGCATTTGGTGGGAATTAAGGGGTAACATTATTCCGGTAGTGCTGCCACTTAATTTGAACACATCACTTTTGTGGTTAAATTGAGGGGCTGCATTTGTCCGAATGAGAATGTCAGCTACTACCAACACAGCCTCTTGAACCATGGAGGCTAAACCCAGCCCCGGTGAAATGAGATGGTTGAGTCTCCCCTGTTGCCTAGCAACTTGACATCTAGAGTTGACAGTTAGGATGCCGCTAGCCACAATTTGTTATTGAAGCATCCCATCAAGGTCCAACAGCACCTCTAACCAGCTGAAATGTGGCGGTATTACTGCCGCTCCACTTCAGTCAGTTCAGTGTTAGTTCACATCTGCAGTTCCGACTCACTACTCAGGCCCCTTCATCTGAGAAGGGACAAACTCTGTACATTCAGCGGGTAAAGCTTCAGAAAGAAGGCGAGCCCCTTCTGCAGCTGAAGATGCTGTTGTCTGTCCACCACCATCAGCTCCTCTAAAATTGGAGCACAGATCGACCCAAAAACACCATGACAGATTTACAAACTGCCGTTTGTATACATACAGTGGAATGTTTAACCATGATGGGATTTTAAAGCAAGCAGTACTGGAATAATGCTTGTTTCCTGTCTTGAGTTCAGGAAGATCTCACAGTGGTTGTCATGATGACCTGGCTGCCAATCCTGACTTCTGACCTGATAAAAACAATGCTTATTATTTCTGCAACAAATGTAACTGTGTAATTCCTAGGTGAACTGTCAGGACTTAAAATTAGATGACGATGAAAATGTAATGAACGAGCTGATATGACCATTCTGGGCTACTGTAGATGCAACATGGCGGGAGCCTTGGAAGACCACCTGCTCTCTCGAGCTGTATAAGCTTATTTTGAGCCGATGAAAACATAATTATGAGTTGTGTAATCGCTTCATGCCAAGAAATTCCTCCAAATCCTGCTCCAGAGACACAACCCAGATCAGCTGCAATGAGGAACTGACATGACATCACAGCAGCTGCAGCAACCACAAGCTCTCAACACGCTGTCAGCTAATGAAATAAGTCAATGGTGTTGTTTGGTAAATCCATCCATCCATCCATCCCTTTCTTCCTCTTATCCTGTTCAGGGTCACAGGGGTCTGGAGCCTGTCCCAGCTGCATTCAGGCGAGAGGCGGGGTTCACCCTGGACAGGTCACCAGTCCATGGCAGGGCCAACACATAGAGACAGACAACCATTGGCTCTCCCAGCCACGCCTACAGTCAATTTAGAGTCTGGATTAACCTGGTCCCTCTTGATGTCTTTGGACTGTGGAGGAAGCTGGAGTACCAGAGAGAACCCAGCAGGAACAGGGAGAACATGGAGACTCACACAGAAAGACCCTGTGCCCATTTTACAAAATTTAAAATTTCCGGAGTGGATCAGCTGACATACTACCAGTGTTCCATTCTGTTGTTACTCGTTACCATCACTTTCCGGCCCAACTGAGCTGAGGCAGATAATCATTTGGTTTGCTCCTGGTTTTGCAATTCCTCCTCCTGGAGGCGACCATGTTTCTGCATGTTTTAGACTGATGGTGCAGGTCTCAGGGGAAAGGAGGTCAATGAGAACTGCTCCCATCCCTCTTTCAGTTCCTCCAGTTCAGAGGATAACCTCCCTTGGGCTCCAAATCCAATAGAATACCAATATTTACATTTTTCCCCTTCAGGCTATAGATCTTTTGGTAGTTTTTTTTTTATTTTCACACTATTTGGATGTTTTATTGAGACTCTACTTCATGTGTGCTTTAACAGATCACATGAATGGGAGGAAACTACACAAACAAGAACAGCAGAAGTTAAATCTGACAAATTGGACCTGTTGTGATTCTTCCTTCTTTGAACCAATGACGATGAGGAATCAGTTGTTTGTGAAGCTCCTGACTGATGATTAGCTTTAGCTGAAGCGAACTAATGAGGGAGGACATCTAATTACCGCTCGGCCTGCATTCTTCTTATTGTCAACTCAACTGTTCTACTAGTCTTAGAGAACAACACACACACACACACACACACACACACACACACACACACACACACACACACACTTGCGTGCACAAATACCGCCAGAGACAGATTGAGACATGGACTGAAGTTGATAAATACTCTTTAAATGGTTCCTGTTATTGAATGACTAACCAGGTTGCTAATTTGCTGTGACATAATTAATTACATCCAATTAGGTAAACAGATGGGACGGCGAGGAGAGGAAATGAGAGCGGGGATCATTAACTTGTGTGGGTGTGTGGATCAGGATTCACTGTCTGGCCACCAAGTAGCCATGAAGAAGAAGAAGAGACTCCAATGTCAGCTTCAGCTGACTGGGTTGTTCATCTGGTGAGGAATACAATCCACTCTGATCAAGCTCAGCAGTGTTGAACAATGAAGGTGTTGTCAGCTGATGAATATTCACCCTCATGTCTGGAAAATAACACAGAGTCCATCCAAGATGCGTGACATGAGTGTGGCAATGATGCTGAAGTCAATATTCATTACAATCAATCATTGTTTGACAGGAGATACACTGAACATGTTAGACATCTATTCTGCTTTCCTCATCACGTGATGACACACTCCTCCACATTTAAAATGATTGAAACTCCAAAGAGATGTGTAATGAATGTCCTTCCCATCCATCCATTTTCTACTGCTTATCCTGTTAAGGGTCACGGGGGGTTAGGGTTCACCCTGGACGGGTCACCAGTCCATGGCAGGGCCAACACATAGAGACAGACAACCATTGGCTCTCCCAGCCACGCCTACGGTCAATTTAGAGTCTGGATTAACCTGGTCCCTCTTGATGTCTTTGGACTGTGGAGGAAGCTGGAGTACCAGAGAGAACCCAGCAGGAACAGGGAGAACATGGAGACTCACACAGAAAGACCCCGTGCTCCAGCCGGGGCTCCACCCACAACCTTCTTGATGGGGGCCACAGTGCTGACCACTGCACCACCGTGCTGCTCAACGAATTAATGTGTTATTAAAAAAAAAAGGCTGTGCAAGTACCACCATTATGACTTAAGATAAAAATACAGTAGCATGGTGTACGTCAAGTCAAGTCAAGTCAAGTCGAGTCAAGTCAGTTTTATTTGTCTAGCACCAAATTGCAACAAAAGTTATCTCATGACACTTTACAAGTAGAGCAGGTCCAGCAACTCACTCCTTCAATGAACCTACACCCAACAATTCTCCATCAGCAAGCACATCACATCACGTGAGCAGGTGGAGCTACGGGTGGCAGCTTGAGCCTCTTCAGGTCTGCAGCCTCCTCCAGCAGCACCCAGGATCTGGGATGCGGGGAGCCTGAAGGCTCTGGAGAAGAAGATGAGTTAGCAATATGTATGAGTATGATTTATGTATGACACATATAGGAGGACAGAGAGGAAAGAGAGGAGTAGAGCAGTGCATCATGGGAGATCCCCCAGCAGTCTAACCCTATAGCAGCAGATCTAAGGGCCAGCCTAAGCAGCCCAACTATAAGCTTTATCAAAAAGGAAGGTCTTTAGTCTGCTCTTAGGTAGAGGGGGGGTCTGCATCCTGGACTGAAACTGGGAGACGGTTCCACAGGAGGGGAGCCTGATAGCTGAAGGCTCTGGCTCCCAGTCCACTTTTAGAAACTCTAGGAACCACCAGTAACCCTGCATCCTGGGAGTGAAGGGTTCTAGCTGGATCATAGGGAACTAGGAGCTCTGTCAGGGATGAAGGAGCCTGATTGTTGAGGACTTTGTATGTTAGAAGGAGAATTTTGAATTCTGTTCTGAATCTGACAGGGAGCCATGCAGAGAAGCAGTCCAGGAGAGACCTGGTCTCTTCTACTAGTTCTAGTCAACACTCGGGCAGCAGCGTTCTGGACCAGCTGGAGAGTCTTTAGGGACCTACTGGAGCAGCCTGGTAGGAGGGAGCTGCAGTAATCCAGCCTGGAAGTGACAAAAGCAGGGACTAGTTTTTCTGCATCTTTTTGAGGCAGGATGTGCCTGACTACTATTGAGCAATGGGAGACTTGTGTTTATTCCATTTACTCTGTTATTAATTTTTTGTTGACCAGTGTCAGTCACTGTGTGAAGGTGCAGCACTTCAACTGGCATCTTTGTCACACAACCATCATTCACCAATGGGCTGACCTCCCAGTTCATATACAGCCAGTGACACATATATGAACATTTTTAAGCTAAATACAGATAATATTATGTTAAACATTCACCAGCATGTTGGTGAGTGTTGTAAACTGACAAAAACTTAATGTAAAGGGGGGGGGGGGGGTCCGTACGAAGACTGGTTCCACTGATGTCAGCTTCAGTTTCAGGTCTGGTTCTGTCCCTATCCTGCTTCTGTATGTGGTCTTGGTCACAGCAAGTCCAGAGAAGCCTTTCTTGCACACATATGCCGTTGTGAAAGGTAGGACGAAGCACACAGCTTTGTCTGAGAGCGTAGGATATTCTCCATGTTGCTGCATCCAATGTTTCAGTGTTGAACAGGTTTCTCATCCTGTCCTTTGCTTCAGCCGTCACAGGGAAATAACGGAACTGTTGTCTGAGCGAGACGAGGTGCACCATGAGGCTGACTCTGACTCCTGCAATCTCCAAAGGCTGGAAAATTGGAAACATCACCTGTCTTGAGTTTGTATTAGAAAAAAAAAAAAAACTTTTTCAGCATCGCATGTATTTTGTCCCCCACATCAAAACAATTGATCAAGAGTCCCTGTCGTCCCGATTCAATTGTTGAAATGAGAGAAAACATCCATCCAATACGCACGTAGACTGAGCCGCACGGTGTCATTGAAAGCATCTCATCAGGGGATTTTTTTGTCCTGTTGAAGAATGTGGACATCGCTGTAACCCAAAAATACCTTTGTGTGAAGCAAAAGTTGCACTCACTCGCTGCAGTTTAAAGACTTCATAGCTGAGAACCTGTGCACTTGTGCTCAGCTCACTGTCACCAACTTTGGTTTTTCAACAGTGCTGGTTCAGGTGTTATCCTCCTTCCCTGCACCTCTCTTTCTGATAGCTCTTGTTTGTAGTCACAATTGTAGAGTATATCAGCCTTTCATTTTACCCCTAGCTCATGATCTCGCGCAACAGCAGCTGGCAACAAAACAAAAAATAGTTCTGGGATTCCTCCACATGGTCATGTGTGTGTAAAACCTTGGTGATGTATACAGCAAGGGAACACTGAGGATCCTGCTGAAAACGCCTCAGAACACACAGTTCCCCCGCAGCACAAAGAGAGCCGGTGGAGCAGGTAAGAGTCCAAGATGCCCTGCTGATGTTTCACATCACAGTCAGCTCCAGCGCCTTCTGATGTTAGGCAGGAGCAGACATTTACATCGTTGCATCACTGTCTCAGTCTGTCGTCATGGGCAAAATAACCATGTAGCTGCACTCTCAGATACATCTGTCTGGTTGCACATCATCTTCCAGAGGCACCTAGCAATACACCCACCAAGTTTGAAGGTAAGGGGTTCTGGATGGAAGTGAATAAAATGCACGCACGTGCGCGCGCACACACACACACACACACACACACACACACACACACAAAAACTGGAATGCAGCTTTGACATAATTCAGCAAATGGCTCCTGATGGTTCTGCTAGAGAACAATAAATCAAACTTAACGACAGTGACGCTGACTGCATGTTCCATAAAACATCTTTAACTGTGGAATTGTTAAATGGTTTCATGAGTCTGACTGCGAGACTTTGTCTTACAGCACACATTCCAGGAGCAGCTTTTTTATCGTGGGATCGACTTGAGTCGTGAAAGTTGCTTGTTTAAACAGGCAGTTACATAATGCCGGAGTGGATACTTATGAATGTGGATGGACCAAGAGGCGTGTCATTAATCAAGTCAGATCAGAGCTCCAGAAGGCTGTTAGGGGCTTCCTCTGAGAGCTACGCTCCCCGGGCCATGTCTTTATTTTCAGTGTTCATTCTGGCCATGGAAGTCTTGTTTTCTCTGGAAGGCAGCCAGTAACCATCTGCTCATTGACTTGGTTGTTTAGTCATCCCAGTCTGCCAGTGAAGTTAGCGTGGACCTCTAAAGGAGCCTTCAGAGTTCCTTCATCCTTTAGAAAGATGCTGATGATGATGATGATGATGATGATGATGATGATGATGATGATGATGATGATGATAATGACGGTGGTTTTGGAGGAATGAGGCCTTATCTGATCAGCCTCTCTCTTGTATATCAAATGTGTGTGTTTAATAACAGTAATGTGAGAGTTAAGCTCATACATTGGCCTTGTTTTCCTCTGTAATCCAGCTGGAACTTTTCTGATTGACCGTCCAGCACCTGTGTTCTTTCTGTGTCACTGCAGCATCAGACATGTTCATCAGTGACCTTGTAGACATCTATGGAGGTAGACCCTGACTTAATCAATTCCTCCGGAGCAGTGATTAGTAACATAGTGATCAGACATGTCCGACTCTGTCCTGAAATGGTCTTCAGCTGCCACACCTCCTCCTCATCCTCGTTTCTCCATTCATTTTCCTGAGTTACACATATGTGATAGATCTCCATACTGAGATAAATGTCAACTTTCCAAATACCGGGTTTGTTTTTGATCTCTTATTTCTCTTATTCCCTCAATTCTGTAACATTAGCCTAGCATATAGCTAACGTGCAGATATGTTAAATGGATCATTGCTCCCTGAATAATAGAAAATTTACAGATTTACTGTCCAACCAAGGTTGAAAAATTAAGAATAGAAGTTAGAAGGCTAATAAATGATTGAGTTCTGTCCCTGCATCGATGCATCAGGACAGATCATAAACTCACCACTGGTATGCAAATCACTCGAATGAAAAGTGTAAATAACTAAATCCATAGTAATATTGAAGGTCGGGAATCAAATGTCTGCAGTCCACTTGGGTTCACAGATGGCACCGAAGCCACTGAGGGTGATATGTATCAGGGATGGTACGTGCACACCTCTTTTGGCTACTAGAGAACAGTGTTTTGATCGAACAAGAAGTTTCTGTCATGAGACTGATAGCTGTAACAAAGCAGACACCTTGTGGATGTGCCGAGACCGGCAGTGGTAGCGGTAGCTCTTACAGGAGCAGGCTGCCTAATGGTGAAGCTTGCCTAGGAGATACTGACCAGCTGATCCAGTGGGTTCCTGGTTAAATGTATAAGAAACTATCAAATAAATACAGTCGGACACTTTTTCATTACCCACCATCTCCATTATGGGTGATGGCTTATCATTGGCCAGTAGCCTATACTGTGTTTGGGCCTTGCTGTCCCAAAGGGCCCTCAGTTGACATGTAAGAACTGAATATTTTGTCAACCTCTTACAAGCATGAGCTATTTTTTAAGTGACATGCTGGAAAACCCAGAAATCACCAGGAGAAACATCCTGCCAAATCCACCAACATGCAAGCAGCTCTGTTCCTGCATGAGGACCCTGCCACGGTTGGTCGCACCACTGCTGTCCAGTGCAGGCCAGCATCTGTGGAGTGAATATGGACACATGAGAGCTGCATGTGCTGTACCTTTCTACTGACACAGCCACAACTCAGTTGCAGCGGTTCTCAGTTGCTCCTAGAGGTGAACCGGTTGGGTGTAGCTGTCCGTGGTGCTGAAAAATGGTGACGCACTCGATGTTCTCAGCTTCCTTCACAACTGCGGTCTGTTTGCTTTGGTAGGAATCACTGAGACATTTGGTCTCACAGGTCATTCATTCATTCATTGGACAAAACATCCCTGTCAATGACAGCAATCAATGATAGACAGATTGGAATTAAAGGCTGTCATATTGATTATCTCCCAGCTCATTTATCAGCACCTTTCAGTGTTTTGGGTGGTGGGTAGGGGGTTATGGCCCCAACTGCAATCTTTAAATAGGCCCCCAGATGCTGCAGGCCATATTCGCTTGATGCTATACAAATATTCTTCGTACTGTAAACCAAATTCTTCAGAGGTAACATAGGCCCATTTCTTTCTCAAAAAGATTAATTCCAGCCAAAACTGCTGTTCAGGTCAACTCTTTCAGAAAGATGAGGTAAAAAAAGCAAAAAAAAACAAAGAGGGAGAGTCATTTTGAGTGAGGCATTTCTGATATGAGACATAAACAGACCAATGACTAAACATCAGCTTGTCTTAGGTTTCCAGAATGGGTCCTGGCGTCTAGCGTCCTGCCGCCGCTGCATGATTCCAGTGTAACAGAGAGGCCGTGTTAGCAGGCTGATGCATAATCAATAGGACAAGCACTCTCCAAATAAGGTTCCAACTGTTATTGAGCCCACTGAAGAATGAGTGTCCATGACTGTTCAACTCCCTGAGACCAAACTGCATTTGATTTTTCTGCTGACTTCTGGGGAAGCGGTGGGCGAGAGAATGTAGCAGGTGCAAATCGATTGGACAGAAACCTTCCAACAGAGAAATCAATCTGGAGTGGCTCTAAAACAGGCATCCTCACAAGGAAATATGCTGATGAAAGTGGTGTCTTGTCATTTCTCTGATTTACTCTTGGGTGGGAGTGCAGCATCCATCATCTCGTAGCTTTGATCCCGCAGCCCTTAAAGAATGCTGATCATCACATCTGAGAAAAAAAACAGTAGTGGTGGTTTGATGCAGCTAAGGACATGTTCATGGGACAGACACCATGACTGCTACCCATGCTGGGATGGGACATGCTTAAATGGTTACATCTGTCAACCAAATGAGGATAAATGAGCCAAGGTGATCCGAAATAATATGGTCAGATGCCAGCTGTGGCCTTGAGTCAAATATGAAACAGAGTCCAAAGAAAATCACGTTCAGAAAATAGGTCAGTTTTGGATTCAGTCTTGATTTTGATCTTGAACCCAGCAGAAAGACTCAAACAGGAGGAACGAAAATATAATAAAACATGGACGTAGATCAAATAATATTTTGAGTGGCAAAACTACAGTAAAAATGATTTTAGGAATGAGGAGATGGCCCCTGTTTCTATGGCCTTAATCTCAGACCTCCAGCTGAGCTTTTCTGGCATTCTCATGGCTTGGAGCTGGGGTCTCAATATCATAGGTGCCTCAGGAGCTGGAGCTGCTTCAAAACGCCTGGTGCACATGTGTGTTTAGAAAAGCCATCCACTGAAGAAGGAGGTCTTCCAGGATAGGTTATCTCAGTGGACTCTGAAAGGTAAAGACAGGACAACACTTTTGACCATGAATGAGGCAAAGCAGTAAGTGTGGAAAGAGTGAAGAGAAGTCATGGAGAACGACTTTCAGACGGCACAATAGTGCTTCTGAAAACGCTTTAAGAGAGTGAAATGGGAAAGCATCCTAACTGTGTATAGCAAGGATGGGACCACAACTGAGGAAGTAATCAGTCGATAAAAGAAATGATTTAGGGAATATGTTGCTTGACAGGCCCACCCTCTACACCAGTAGGGGCAGGGCTGGAGGATGAAGGCGGATCACATCAGTTTCCCTGGCATATGTTACAGCAAGGTCCTGGGTTTTTAGAGGCTTTCTTGGATGAGAAGAATCTCCAACATGATGTGGGAGTTGGGCAGTGCGGTAGGAGTGAAAGACTGGGATGGTGGTTCTCCTTTTGTAAAAGGCATCACATTTCTCACCCATCCGAGGAAAGATTACTACTGCTGGAAGGGAGGGATCTTCTGATAGTCAGACTTCAGCCTGAAAAGGAACAATGCAGATTCCATCATTGCCGTGGGACAACTGACCAGTTTTCTCTCTCATAAGGATCCAAGAAGGGGCCCTGGACCAACTCACACATGCTTTGTGAATTTAGAGAGGGATTATGTCTGGGTTCACTGGGAGATATTATGGAAAGTGATAAAAAGCATATGGGTTGGGGGCCTTCTCAGGGCAATCCGTTCTCTACAAACCCAAAGAGAGAGCTATGTTTGAGCCCTCGGCAGAAGGTTCTAGTTTCACCAAGGGGCTCAGTTTGGTACAGCCAGCCTCCCTTAGACTGACAGACTGTAGGGTTTGAGTCCTTATGAAGTTGTTGAATAAACAGGGGCTCCTCAAACACCCACATACCCAAAGTCATATTCGGTGTCCACAAACACTGTAACGTTTGCCACACCTGCAGAAACAAGCTGTAGAATGGAGAAAGTCCAACAAGGCCTATGTCCTTAAGGTCCATCAAGAAAATGTGCTTGTCATAACCCAAAAGTCCATTTCTCCTAAACAGTAGACAAGCTGTGACAAATCAACATGAATCACAGTCATACATTGGTCTCTGTGCAGTTTGAAGTTTTAAAGTCATTGAGCCTCTGTCCTCCCTCAGACTCCAGCAGATAGAGCACTGCTGTCCTGATCCAGTGATGACAAAAAGTTTACAATGGCCCTCTGAAGGTCATATATGAGTCCGGCTGGTGAAGTCAGAGCAACAAACTTACGCAGGGGGATGAAACCAACCAAATTTTTGGCATTGACAACTGCGGTAGCAACCATTTCCTTTTAGACAACCGAGCACACACTTTCCCCTTTAATCCCTCCCAGTATTTCCTTTGGAAACTTTCAGTGGCAAGAAAATCCCCAATACCTTCATTCCCTCTCTACCCCACTAAAGTCCTCCCGGCAAAGTGGGTACTTCAGGGTATCTCCATTGCATTTTTTTGTTTTCTATTAAATCCAAAACTGTTGAAAACTTTGACAAAAAGTTTGTGAAACACACTCTTTCTGCTCTATTATTCAGAGCATAGACATCAACAAGTCCAGGCTGTTTCCACCCAGAAAATCAGGAGTCTTCCCTTGATTATCTCAGCACAGACAAATCAGGCACACTAAATCAGGGCCTGGACTGGACCGCTACTCCCACACTTATGTGAGTTCCATGACTAAGGTGATAGGAACCCCCTACCAAATACCCAAATCCATCTCATCAGAAGAGTCTTTGTGTGTTTCCGATTGAAAAAAACATATCAAGCTACTTTAGACAACACACTTCAGATATTAAAGCTCGTTTGTGTTTGTCTCTCCAACCACTAATCTTTAGGGACCCTAACTTGAAGCTCTGCATGAGGGAAAAAGACAGGGGGGAGAGACAAATGGCAAACACTCGAGAACAGCAAAAACATGAAAAGACTCGATAATGCATGATCATTTATTTTTGATTCTTTTTTCAGTTTTACTGACAGCAAAACTGTTTCTTCTTGTCCAGAAGGTCAAACCATAGCTGTTATTTATGCACACTTACGGTATGGAATTTTTCATTGTCACTGAAAAACCCTCACCATTACTGATTTCTCTGTGAAAGTACAATCCATGAAGTGATGGTATCTCTTCTAAGGAGGAGAGATCAGTGTTCATGTTTTGGGATTCAGGAATGGAAACATCATTGGATTCATATTCTTGGTCCACTTCATTCTCATCACATAAGACTTGACTACATGCTACCTGTCCCTCATCTGTGCTCAAACCTTTACCTGCACCACTAGGAGAGGCTCGGTCTACCTTTCTGCCTGTCTTTGGTTTTTTTTCTTGAGGAGCCCTCACCATGTCTTACTCTGAAGTACACCTCCAGTGTCTGCATTGGAGAGTCCAAAACATGAATATCTGTCTCCTCAGAGACTGCACATGTTTCAGTTTAAACACTGGAACACCAGACATGGTAATATGCATGGAGGGAACCAACTGAGGAGAAACTTGAACAAACAAATCTCTGATAAACACACCACTCTCAATCAGCTGAAATCCAAAGGCTCCATCTTGAGTACAACCACCACAGCTTTATTCATTCTGGATGCAGAGGACAGGTTGTCATGTCCAACCTGCTCCCCAGCAGCCAGCAGAACCTCCTACACAGGCACATCAGTGCCTGGAGGGTCTATCTGGACTCCCAGGCGTATTGACAGAGGAGGCGTCTTGGCAGATGCCATTCCTTCCGAAAACAAAGCCAGTCCCACTAGATCCACTGCACAGCTAACAACCAGTAAATAAATAGATTCATACCTGATCATGCAGAAAACAGAGAAAAATTACGGGTGAACCAAGTCAAGGCAAGATTCAAATTCTGCACCAATTACACTTCCACCACCATGCTCACGCTCACAGTTTCTGGGAATGGAAATGAGAGGAGAGGAGGAAGAAAATAATGGGGAAAATTAAAATAGAAGAGTCGGGCACAGGATCTTTCTGTGTGAGTCTCCATGTTCTCCCTGTTCCTGCTGGGTTCTCTCTGGTACTCCAGCTTCCTCCACAGTCCAAAGACATCAAGAGGGGACCAGGTTAATCCAGACTCTTGTTGTGCCAACTCAACCAGGTCAAGAGATTAATTCAGAGATGTGACAATTAATCCAGCTGAAGAAAGGGCTTTCAGCCTGTGAGGCCTAACACCCCTTTTCAAAGCCTGCATTTGAGTGGCCACATGTTCTTGAAACAAAGGGTCATAAAAGGGTCGTAAAATGGGGATCACTCTGGCCATTGACCCGCCTCTAAGAACTCATGCCTGCTTGACCGGAAGTTCGGCTGTCAAAATGCTATTTGCTAAGAGCCAGTACCATCCCACGGGAAGTGACATCATCTGCCAGTCCATATAAACTTCAGAGCGAAGAAGGTTCAGCCTCTTCGGTGGTTTCCAGCCTCTTCGGTGGTCTTCGACCTCTTTGGTGGTTTCCAGCCTCTTTGGACCACAAGCTGGCAGTGCAGCAACGACAGGGACTCCGCAAAGTACACCTCTCTCGCCCCGTCCAGTTGTCCGGAGAAGCCACCGTCGAGCCACGCAATCCGCGTGAACTGGTCCCTGGTCTTTGGGCAGAGAAATAGCTTAGTTGTGTTTGTATAATGTCTATGAATGTTCTGTTTATGTGACGGAAGTCCTGTAATTAGCAGATTCGACATAGCATTATTACTTATTAATAACCGTAACATTTCAAGGAGGTGTTACCTGTTATTAATACTGCACGTGTGTTAACACACACATTTTTGGGTTTACCTTTGTCCTTTCCTCTCTCACATATTACCATTTTGTATCTTTTGGTTAGCTAAACCGTTATACCAACGTGTTGCTGATTGATTGATGCACTGTGTTAATAAATATACTTTTATTATATGAGAGAAGTCGTAGTGTCTTTTGTGTGCAAAACTTGTGGTCACGTGTCTAAGCAATAGCCAGTGCTCGGATCTCATCCTTCAACATCAGAGCTGTCCCTTGGTAGTTAATGTTACAGATTATTGACTGTTAGTGGATCAACTCTGTTAGAGACTGATAACTGTTACAAGTTTGGTCGTATTATAGTTCCCCTGAACTCATCAGGGTGGTGCCCCGAATAATTAATATTTAATATGAATTAGTAATTTATTTAATAATCGATAATTATATCCATAATTATCGATTATCATTATTTTTGACCAATTCGCTCTTCAGTGCACAGCACTCTCAATTGACCGAAGGCGTGGCTGTGAGAGCCAATGGTTGTCTGTCTCTATGTGTTGGCCCTGCGATGGACTTAGGTCAGTTGTATGGCCATAGAAGACCAAAAGTGCTGTGGTTGATATGCGGCCTTGCTTCTGAAGCTCTGCTTCACTACAAGGACTGTTGTGGTCAGTGAGCTGCCAGTTCAACCGGACTTACAAAAATAGTTCGGTTGTTAAAAATAAGTGTGGGATGATGCTCATGTCTGCATTTGGCTTCCACAAACAAGTGAAGAGGTGTTTAATTGCAGCCATTAAACTGTGTGACTAGTGTACCTACTAGGGGAGGGAGGCAGCTCATTAACCGTAGTGCTAAAACTCATTATAATGCTCAACTATCATCCCATTTGCTAGCCTAGCCTGAGGCCAGAATGTAGAAAAGGTCAATTTAAATTGAATACAACAGGAAGTCTCACCATGGCGACCAGGATGAGGATGTGCGTTGTTAGTGTGTTTACTAATATTTGCACGGAGAGAGAAGAGATAATGAAGCTAAAACTGAAATAAACATGAGTGTCTGCTAGCCACAGAACAACTACAGCTGCAGCGTTTTCATGGACCTGTCGACGTCCACGTCCCTCCAGCAGCAATATCCTGCTTCATCTCCTTCAGCAACAATTTACAGGTTTCTACTTGTGTGTTTGGCTATGTTTCTTGTTATTTTGAAATTGCTTCATTACTACAGTACAGAGAGACAGATAGCCCTCCTCAGCGTGGAAAACCCCTTGAGACCTTCAGCAGGACAATATCCTGTACCACCACTGTTCTATCAAGTATAGATCTCTTTGCATTCAGCTGCTGCTGTATGTTACAAAATGACATGATGAGATTATAAGGCTTGTTGTTGTTGTATGAAAATGTTTTCTTTTCTTTTATATTTTTGTAGCTTTGAGGTCGGTGTTGTCTTCCAGTTCAATGGGAACTTCGGAACGTAAATGCTGATTGACATGGGCACTCCATGACTGGGAGACAAATTCCCTTTGATTCATTTCAGAACCTCCTAATAGAAAGAGTAAATCAAACCCACCAACTGTGTGTGGCAAAGGAAAATGATACCCCCTGAAACATCCTCACTGAATGTAAAATGAAAGCGCCTGACTAGGTAGTGAGATATGCAGAGAACAACACATGCCAGTGTCCAGAGTAGTCCTGCCCACGTTCTCATAATACCAAGCTACAAGCTACACCACGTCCATATATCTGTGTCAAGAAAATTGCATTTTAGTGGTGATCATATAAGGAAATGTGATGTTACGCATGATTCTAAAGTCTGCAGTTGATGGAGGGTCCTGTTACCAGGGCTCAAATTACACAGTGGCTTTCAGGGGAGAGCTGTGTGTTGGTGGGCAAACATTTGTGTGGTTACTTTCTGTACGCTCAGCTCAGACGTGAGTGGGTATGGTAATGGCCAATGGTAACTGCCTCCTAACATGCAAGAGACTTGTGGACTTAACAAGAGTCTGTTGTTCACATGGTGTTTATTTTCACTCAGTGGCTCCAGTAGATCAGTTGAGCAGTCGTATGAGATGATTAATCAAACATTTTATTGGTCTGTGAGTTTACTGGAATGATAAACCAGTTAAAGGGCAGCAAGGCTCATAGGTAGAGTGGCCATCTAGCAACCGAAAGGTCACTGGTTCAATCCTCACTTCCCCCGGTGACCACGCTGAAGTATCCTTGGGCAAGATACTGAACCCTTAATTGCCCCTGATGACCCAGTGACAGATTGGTCACCCGTCCAGGGTGAACCCCGCATCTCACCCAATGTCTTCTGGGATAGGCTCCTGCCCGGCAACCCTTAACGGATAAGCGGTATCGAAGATGGGTGGATAGATAAACCAGTAAAGGCTGCAAAACCCGTGCCAACTCTGCAATATGTAATAATTCACAATGGTTTAGTGGCAGGAAGCCCATCAGTGTCAAAGGAGGTGTTAAAATGAGGCAAAGGAATGATTTTCATTTCAGATTTCTAAATATCCAATATTCTGATATAATTTTTATTGACATCAGGGAGAAGTTAGTTATAGCAAGCAAGTGACAAGAAAAATGACTGAGTGAGTGAGAATGAGGAGCTCCTGAGGCAATTTTGTACATGCACCTTTTCTTCTTTTTTTTTCATGTTACCACATTAATTCCATGGGCATAATTCATCTGGACAGCTGGTGGGCTTGGTTCCAGGCTTAAAAGTTCCCCTACAAGCATAATATAAAACGTCAATGAGCTGAACACAGACATTTACTCCTGGCACATAGTCAAAAATAAAGAAAAAAGCAATATTGCTGGCCCAGTGTGCTTTTCTCTATTTTGACTTTTTGCAGTCTTGACTGGTTGCTGACATGTAGTTATTGTAGGATACATTGCATGAAATTAATGTGAATATCCTGAGGGCGCACCCCCTTTCGATCCTAGTGGCGTCCTTGACATGCATGCATACGCACATCTTTGGAACAGCATTACATGTTTATATGTTTGTGTGTGTGAGTGAGAGAGAATGTGAGAGAAAGATGATGAGTGACAGCTGGAGGAAATCAGCATCAGTGGAATGCCTCTCGCTGCAGAGCAGTCAGACCTTCAGATCTAATAAGCTCATTACTTTTCAGAATGCTTTCGACACAGAGAGGACTTCTGCTTGTAGGAATCGAAGGCTATCTCGATGAGGCCCTGGAATTTCCCAGTAGAAGATGAAAATGAGTTCCTAAGGGCTTTCTTGGGAGCTCTTGCAATGATATAAGAGCAGATCTTGTAGTGGGGATTAGTTTCTGTTAGAATCAATTCAGCTAGATCCTCTAGGCTTTGACTGCTGATAAACTAAACCAGATAATGTCGTTGACAGCAAACGCCTCCAAAGCATTTCATCATTTCAAATATTGACATCATGAGATGACTTTGACATGCTACATGTTAGCTACATGTTAAGATGGGCTCTTCTTCGTGGGTCACATAAAACATACAGCTGCTTACATAGTAAAGATGTTGCAATAAAATACTCCAGAACGACCAGACCCCCAAGACGGACAGACCCTATCCGGACTCATCACTGTTGGAACACACATGTTGTGCTCTGCTGCGCTGATGAGCTCCTGTGTTCAGTTCACCTGTGAGACGATACAAACGTTCAAACCAAGAGTGGTTTTGATGCCTACACAGCAAACAACTGGGCTGTTAGCCAGGTTTACATGTACATGTCTCTCTCTCTCTCTGAAACACTCTGCTTGTCTGTTCATGTTCAATGTGCTGCTGAGATGTGGAAGGTGAACACGTCTTTGTGCAGCTTTTGATACCATTGACCATCCTATACTATTACAGAGACTGGCACCTGTCATTACACCTGGCATGAGAGGAACTGCACTAAACTGGCTTAGGTCATATTTACTAGATTGCTCTCAATTCGTACTTGCTAACAATAATTCCTCTGAAACCACGACAGTCAATTATGGTGTTCCACAAGGCTCTGTGCTTGGACCCGTCCTCTTCTCCCTATACCTGCTTCCTCTAGGTCACATTATAAGGAAACATTTGTATTATTATTAATATTATTATTGATTAATTTTCACTGTTATGCAGACGACACACAGCTGTACTTATCAATGCATCCACATGGAACAAATCAGCTGACTAAACTGGAGGCCTGTCTAAAGGAGATAAAAACATGGATGACCCATAATTTTCTTTCATTAAACTCTGATAAACCTGAAGTTCTTGTGCTGGGCCCAAATCACCTTAGAAACACCTCATCTAATGAGATAGGTACCCTGTCAGTACGGTAGTGCTGGCCCCCAACACCATCACAAGGAACCTAGGAGTTCTCTTTGATCAGGATCTGTCCTTGAACTCCCACATTAAGCAAATCTCCATAACTGCTTTCTTCCATTTACATAGCATCGCTAAGATCAGACACATCCTGTCTCAAAAGGATGCAGAAAAACTAGTCCCTGCTTTTGTCACTTCCAGGCTGGATTACTGCACCTCCCTCCTACCAGGCTGCTCCAGTAGGTCCCTAAAGACTCTCCAGCTGGTCCAGAACGCTGCTGCCTGCGTGTTGACTAGAACTAGTAGAAGAGACCAGGTCTCTCCTGGACTGCTTCTCTGCATGGCTCCCTGTCAAATTCAGAATAGAATTCAAAATTCTCCTTCTAACATACAAAGTCCTCAACAATCAGGCACCTTCATATTTGACAGAGCTCCTAGTTCCCTGTTATCCATCTAGAACCCTTCGCTCCCAGGATGCAGGGTTCCTGCTGGTTCCTAGAGTTCTAAAAGTAGACTGGGAGCCAGAGCCTTCAGCTATCAGGCTCCCCTCCTGTGGAACCGTCTCCCAGTTTCAGTCCGGGATGCAAGACCTTCCTTTTTGATAAATATAGTGTTCTCATCAGAGCGTAAGAGCTGAGACTAAAAGGAAGCGATGAGTCGTCGTTGTAATTAGACTGCTTTACTGGTAACTCCTCCACATTGACATCGAGTGAAAACTGTAACAAGAAAAATAAAATACAAAACAAATCTTCAATCATCCTTTGTACAAACCTATTATACTGTATACACAGCCATGAATTAGCTTGCTCTTGTAAATAGTTGACATCCAGAAAATTGTTTTTTTCTTAATTATGATCTATTTTTTTAATCAAATAAAGCTCAATATATGAACTCAAACATATACACAACCAAACGAAACAACTTACGACATTGATTTATCAGTCCTTTCCTTAAGATACGACTGGATTGATGAGCTTATCTGCCATGTGGCTTCCTTCCATTTTCTGCTCTGACTGACAGGATATTGTGTTGCTATCTAACTAACAAAATGGACTTCAAAACAAAGGTCCCAACTTAACAAAGTCACAGTAACTGTTCCTACAAATTAAAAGTATGTCTTGTAGACATCACAATAAAGCTTATAGTTGGGCTGTTTAGGCTGGCCCTTAGATGTGCTGCTATAGGGTTAGACTGCCAGGAGATCTCCCATGATGCACTGGGCTTCTCTCTCCTCTCTTTCCTCTCTGTCCTCCTGTATGTGTCATACATAAATCTTACTCATATGTGTTACTAGCACGTCTTCTTCTTCTCTAGAGCCTTGGGCCTGGATCTGCTCCACCTTCCTGCCTACTAAAGGAAGGTTCTGGTGGCTGCTGTTGCAGGATGTGCTTGCTGATGGAGAATTGTTGGGTGGAGGTTCATTGAAGGTGGGAGGTGCTGGACCTGCTCTACTTGGAAAGAGTCAGGAGAGAACTTTGGTTGTGATTTAGCACTATAGAAATAAAACTGACTCGACTTGACTGGATGACTTTTTTGTCATTCAGCAGGGTTGTTGCTCTTATGATATTGCACAATTACTGTGTTGCTCCTCTGTTTATCTGTCAGACTTCAGTGGAAAGTAAGCTAACCTGCTGTAAATTAGAAATTCCAGGTAGGAAAGAAGCAAATTTACCAGAAATAGTAAAGCAAAATTCAATATAATCAGAGGAAAGATGTAGGAGTCTGCCAGTTGCTTTCATCCAGGTAGTTTCCACAGTGTTTGCTGTGATTGGTTAATGAAAAGGCTTTTGCCATCCCTGTGCAGCTGAAGGACATTTCAGTCCGTTTGGTGATTTTGTTCCAAACAAGGTGTTTACATACAGGATTTTATTCAGTTTGAGCTTTAAAGAAAATTAAGAGTAGCTGGTTAGCGTTCATGTCAACCCGACTCTCATGATGACATTCGAGTATATTTTAGCCTATGCTGAAAAATAATCGTAATGACAGTACTGTAGGCCGCAATATATTTAGGATTATCACAAATTTGACACTGCTCAACTTTAGCCATATTTCAGATATGCCTATTTGTGTATTTCCATTGATAACAACAGCAATATGCAAAAATAGGTATAACTTGTGATATAATATAAGTAATGTCTGGTCAGCGTGGTAGGGAGGGATACCGGGTCATTCACTCTGAACCCCAGCAGCTGCAGCCAGGATATCTGAGGAGGGGGGAGGTGATAAGGAGACAGAGGGAGCTTTCACATCTCAGCTCAGATCAAGTTTGTGTGTTTTGAAAAACCCTTCAGTTTATAATCAGGTAAAGACATGGACCCAGCTTAATGTCTCTGGTAAAAAGACAACAAACCTCATGGTTACTGATCATCTCCTCCTGAGGTGGGATGACACTTCTTGTCTATGATCGTGTCCTCTCTAAGACTACTGCAGTAAATACTGTAGTACTCATGCGTGACCATAACACATTTTAAGTAAATTAATGACTGAAGGTATTGGTGATGTGTATGTTTCAAATGAGGGTGGACACATTAATGGCAGGCAGCCAGAGCAGCTCTCATAGCTCATGTACACCTTCCACATCTCAACAGCACATTGAACGTGAACAGACAAGCACAGAGTTTAAGAGAGAGAGAGAACGTAAACTTTCAACTCATTTCCCTGAAGGAGGAATTGGATGTGACTGGTAGCTGAGACGTTGCTGTAAGAAGTCCATTAACCTCGAGTCTTTCCAGGACAACTGTGTCCATTTTCGGATGAGACCGTTTAAATATAGCAATTAGTGGACTGGTTTCAAAACGTGTCCACATGTCCTGATGTGATGTCATCCTTTTTGATGTTGGTCTTTGTGTTGTGGCTTTTGGTTCTTTAACTCTGAATGTCACAGAAATATGGTCAGTCCCAATTTGCTTATGTCATTGCCTGTGTAATGTAACTAGCTTTTATGCCTTGCAGGTACCCAGAGTTTGTGAGTTGCACAATGTGGAAGTGAGTAAGGAGTTGTTGTCATTGCTCAGAGTTGCGTAAGCATGTAGATGTATGATGTACAAAGTTACCAGTAAAAGTTATGTTAACAGTGAAAGCTCCCCAGCATCGCTAATGCTAACTGTAGCTCTATCAGTGGGCTCATCGATAGGCAGCTCGTCTGAAGGATGCAGCTGCTCTCAAGTCTGCGCTGAAGCCAAGGTAGCACTGCAGCTCCCCTGTCATTGGTGGCTGGATCTGATCTGCAGGTCCAGTCGTTACAAAATAAAATGCTAGTATAAAATGAAGATTACGCAGTCAATTCTAAAAACAGCTGAGCAAAGGGCAGATTGGAGGGACAGGCAGAAAATACAACAAAGATAAAAGAGAGAAAGACCGAACGGGGAAGACAGAGACAGACGTCCCCTATTAGAGATGGCTGAAAGTGGGTCAGAAAGGGCCGCAGGTTAAAACTGTGACAACAGCACTCTGCTTGCTACAACAATACCTCCTCTTCCTCTTGTTTTCAGAGAAAGATGTTTTGTGGAAATTGATTTTCGACAGAAAGTGAGAATCATAAAGAGAAAGTGGAGCATCCAGGAGGAAACAGTGGAGACGAGGTGGAGAAAGAAAGTATCAGAGTAAAAAGTTAGCAGACATTATGTAAATTAAATAAATTAAATGAATTATTCTTTGCCTAACCCCCTAAGCACTCACTTACATTCTTCTCTGGAATAATTCAGTGTGTTTATGTAAGTTTCCCTCCAACAGTCGCTGAAGCAGCTTTCTGCACCTGAAAATGTTGCATTTGCAAACTTGAGATTATTGAGGAAAGTAATTATATGCAGTAAAGAAAGTAGCCCTTGAGGTAGAGCACTTTTAAAATAAAACCTTTTTTAATGGAATGCATATAACCTGAGAAATAATTGAACTGCAGCAGAAAGAGACTGCAGGTGGCATGCAGGAAGCGTCTCGGGGAAACAACTTGATGATGAAGTCATATTAGGATTCTTTGTTAAATTTCCCTCTTAGTTGAGAGTCTGCTGAGTGTGTAAACTAGTTTGGTCTCAGCTTCCTCCATCCCGGTGGTGTGACAGTTGAACATGGGCGGAGATGAAAAGGTTTGGACATTCAAAACTCGGTTAAATGACCGTATGGAAGTGACAACATTATTAGGGTCCAGGCGAAGACCCTATTATGTTTGCTCATTCCTTCTCTTTTCGCTTAAAACAGGGTTGCTGTGACATCAGAGAAACATTGCTGTCAATGCTAGCGCCGATAAAAGGAACTGATCAGCTCAGATACCATACTGATGCACAACAATTCAGGTTTTTGATTCCCATCCTAGGTTCTGCCTACTGGTAGCAGGCACTAGTATCTCCAGGTACCAGCATCAGCCGCCACCAGTATCAGCAGGCACCAGAAGGCACGTGCACACATACGTAGGGCCCTAGACGTGATTGAGCCCCTGCTCTTTTTGCCTCTCATTAAAAAGTGCCCTGTGTGTGTGTGTGTGTGTGTGTGTGTGTGTGTGTGTGTGTGTGTGTGTGTGTGTGTGTGTGTGTGTGTGTGTGTGTGTGTTTAGTAACATTAATAAATTCCTGAGAGAAGCCGCTGCCCCATGTAGAACTAAGGAGACGTGACAGTGGAGCAACTGGAACCTGTGAGTTCTGGTCTAACTCGTCACCGTCCATTCACTCAACCTGCTTAAATATGGGTCGCCTCAAATTTCAGAAAAACGCTCTATTTTTGGCTGATTTTCAAAATAAAATACACCATGTTTTCGGCGGATCATAGCCTATTTCCCTCACTTCAGGTCTGAAGTACAGTTCCGAGGTTTAGATTGGCCTATAAAGTTTATTGTGACTTTGCTACTTCTGTGTGGTCTAACAAAATAATAATAATAATGATAATAATATAGTGATTTCAGCATTCTGGGGATGAGGAAGTTTTCAATGTTCTATAATAAAGTGTTCATCTTCAACCACAAATAGCCTCATAACAAAGCAGTGTTTTATTGCTTTGCATGTCTTCCAAGCCTATGACAATGGGAATGAACTCATGTTGATAAGAATTTGTCGACACAAAAGAAATAGCAATTGCATATCACGTTCACATAGACACATAGCTAAGTAGTTAGCTTTCTATTAGTGCTTTATTTTTTTAATTTAACATTAATTTCCATAACGGGAAAGGACCAAAAAATTTGGCGTACATGCTGCCCTTTTCTGACTTTGAGCCCCTGCCCCTCTATGGTCATGTGCACGTCCCTGGGCACCAGTATCAGCACGTATCAGAATCAGCATTGGAAAGCGAGTCCAGGTGTGATCCCTGCAGGATTCAGACACTGAATGACAAGTTGGAGGAGGACGGAGGAATAGATCCAGAATGTAAACGTGTTTATCCGGCTTGTTAGCCTTTGACTAATGTTGTGAGTGGACAACATTTACAGCTTCAGGTGATCAATGATGCGCTTCCTCATTACCATCACACACACAAATACAAACTCAAACCATGTGCGCAAACACACACACTCTGGCTGGGTGGCTACTGAAATTATAGGATGTGTAATCATTCATGGTGGCCACGTCAGAACTAAACCTCCTCCAATTAAATCAAACCCAACTTTAATTAAGGTGATAAACATTTAAATTGCCTCTGGGAGATTTGTATTGTATTTTATTCAGTCATCGTGTCTCTCTTCTCTCTAACTGCTCTTTTCCTCCTCCAATCTCTTTCATCTGTCTCTCTTTTTCATCCAGCCCGCCTCCCATCTCTCCCACTCTCTCATGTCTCTCCGTCTGTCTTTGGGGGTTGAGGATTACCTCTCTGCCAGTATTTCCCTGGTGGAAAGTGACTAATTCAGTGCTTCAGTTGGCACGTTCCTGTTGACTCAGGGCCATTTTGCCCCCCTCCCTCCACTGCCCCTCACCATCAAACACTCGTCAGAGACAAGCCCCCCCCCCAAACGAAACGCTCTGTGTGATGTGTTGCATATGTGGAGATAACGAACTGTTTGTGCACACGGGGATGATCCGAGTGGGACCCTGTTGTTCCTCTTCCCATTCATGAAATACATCTCCCCTTATTGCCACAGTGTTTGCTGCAAATCCAATTGTGCCTCCACTCCAGTGCTTCCAGTAATACCCAGGAAAGAGTCCCATTATGAAGCCGCTCAGGCTGTAGAGTTTCTGAAGCCTGACGGCAACAGGGAGGTCAGATTGACAGATGAGAATCAGCCAAGGCAACAACAACATTACTGTTCACACCCAGAGAGCGCGCACACACACACACACACACACACACACACACACACACACACACACACACACGCACACACAGTCTTCCTGATTGATGGTGCATGTTCTTGAAGTCTCTTTTGTGTTTCGATCTGACTTTTATGGCCACTTGGGGGCAGCAGAGTGGAGTTATGTGATATGACTGACCCATCAACTGCTGCTCTTTTACATATTCATCCCACTCAGAAACATGTTCCTTCATTGGAATGGGTGTTCCCGCTATATTTAGTTCATTATTCTCTCTCTCTCTTAGCACTGCATTCACTCTTTACTAACTCTGGAAGGGAAAATTGGACACCTTAGCTACTATGCTCCACTATCCTTAGCAGCTAGTTGCTAACCGTGACTGTGTGCAGGTCTGTACAAGAGCTCAGAACAGGAAACAGGTCTATACAGCAGGTTTAAACAGGAAGGGTTAAGTTGTTCAGGTGTCTCTACGAGGGTGGAGAGTGTGAACCAAACCGATAAAGTTGTTAGTGAGCACATTTCAGTGCACAGCTGCCGCATGTACAGCAGTGAAACAAAAGTAGAAACTTTCTTTGCCCTCGGTTCTGTTCTGGCGTTCCACCTCTGGTAGCCATGTCTTGAGAGCGTTCGGCTGCAAAAGTTCACCAGTGTCTCTGCTTCTACTTGAACTTCTGTTTATCAACTAGAAATATCCACACAGTGTTTCTACCTCATATATTTTACCATTGTATTCACTCACTCTGTATTTAATTATTTACTCTCTGGTTTCCATAGCTGCACTTTGAACAGAGGCTGTATACAAGTAGCGGCTGCATGTTGGCCATCATTGTCCTGGCTCATTGGAGCCAGACAAGACCATATTCAAAGAAGACAGTGGTGTTAGATAACAGGTTGTCATGGTAACAAAATGAGATAATGCTCTTGATGCTGGAGACCATGAACTCATGAGTCCAAGTCAGAAAGCAATAAATGCCTGTCTCAGTGGTCTGTAAAATATAACTTTTTTTCCCAGAGGAGTCACCGCTTGCTGACCATCAGAAAGTGAGGTTCTCTAACTCTGGACCAGGATGGTGGAGCTTCTGGGAACATGGGGTCCAGGTTTGGATGCTTAGAACACATAATCCTGCATACACATAAGGCAGTGATGAGTGTGTGTGGTTGTGTGTGTGTGTGTGTGTGTGTGAATGTTTGAATCCCTGTAACACTAAATAAGATATCAGACCTCCCTGGGTGCTCTGGTGTCTGCTTTGTGTGCATGCACGTGTGTGTGTGTGTGTGTGTGTGTGTGTGTGTGTGTGTGTGTGTGTGTGTGTGTGTGAGTCAGCTGTGATGTAACACCCCCCTGTGTTACAGGGCCACCTCCCCCTCCTCTCTGTCCTTCTTACAACACCCGTCTGGGCTCTGACAGACAAGCAAGCTCTGAGTTAACTTGATCAAACTTTAATTGTTTATTGCTGGCGCCGGCGTCCTGAGAGGAGAGTGTGGCTTTGGTAGATGAGCGGCTGCTGTTTCTGTGTCTCTGTGCGAGGGGAGGACACTCGTGCATCTGTGCTGCCAGTTCGGTGGCCCACGGGCCGGGACGTCTTTGTTTAAATGTATCTGGGGGGTGAGGAGCAGAAATAGGAGGATTGACTTCTCTTAGAACACAAAGTCACACAATTACAGCATATTTGATCTCAATTAAAAGACATTTAATGAGGAAGTTAGTGTTTTGATGTGGGTAGTAAGGAGCTGGCATCCATCCTGGAACTGACTGCACAAGAAAATATGGCCGAGGACAATCTGCGTCATGACCAGCAGCTTGATATTAATGGCTACTGTCTGAGATTGGATGGGCATGACTTTACTATAAAGCGCCAATTAGTCCATTCATCCATCTTTCACTTCATCATTTAGGTCTTATTCATGAACTCAAATGCAGTCACTTGGTTCTCAGGCAAAGGTTACGTCTTAGTCTTCTCTCCAATTATCACATTCAGCAGCAAATTTGACATTTCAGAAGCTGTAACTACCAAATGTTTGCGACTGTCCATGACAATTTCTTACCTTTAAAATCATGACAGTAATTTTAACAATAAATATGAAGTGGAAACAGTGGGTTTGTAGCTTTCTATTTATTTGGCCCTGAAGCAGAACAGTGACCTTCGAACTAAAGTACAAACTGGCTGCTGTTGCTCTGACCTCATATCGATCATGTGACTCATTAATGTATGACCTGATTGAGAGAAGGTCTGAATATAGATGCTAATGTTTATATTGTCAGAACTGAAAATCCATCCATCCATCCATCCATCCATTTTCTTCCACTTATCCTATTAAGGGTCACAGGGGGTGGAGCCTATCCCAGCGGCTTTCGGGGGAGAGGCGGGGTTCACCCTGGACAGGTCACCAGTCCATGGCAGGGCCAACACATAGAGACAGACGACCATTGGCTCTCCCAGCCACGCCTACGGTCAATTTAGAGTCTGGATTAACCTGGTCCCTCTTGATGTCTTTGGACTGTGGAGGAAGCTGGAGTACCAGAGAGAACCCAGCAGGAACAGGGAGAACATGGAGACTCACACAGAAAGACCCTGGACTCGAACCCAGAACCTTTTTGCCGTGAGGCCACAGTGCTGACTGCTGCAGCTCTGTGCTGCCCCCAGAATTGAACAGTCACAGATATTAAAAACGTGACATCTCACAACCATCCAAGACGTTGCTATTGAACTACAAAATCCAGCCTCAACAGACGACCCCCCCCAACAGAAAGATCCCCAGACTGAAGAGCACCACTGATATTTCATGCTTTCTTTAAACTTTCTGCTTTTTCTCCCTAGGGATTTATCATTTCAGTTTTTCATTACCAAGTTATTACTCTTTCACTCACACTTTATCCTCCTGTCTTGAATGGAAAAAGTCTGCCATAAAATATCTTATCAACAATCTAGTGAGAGCAAAACACATCTTCTACTTTTACAGATAAGGGCTCCGTCTGATACTGTTGCACTGAATAAAGACTTATCTCTTCTCCGCCACTCACCTCATTCACGCTGCTGGATCAGAGGAAGCTGACCAGTTCAAGTCTGCTGCACCGCATCGAGACACTGCGAGCATGTAGGTTGTCACGTGGATGAGAACACGGGGTCCTGAGGAGACCGTAACTGCACCGTTCAGCAGAGCTCACCACAAATCTATTTAATATGGAATGTTAAATGCGTCACCTAGTTTTTCCAACAGCAGTTTGGAAATGAGACCAATAAAATTATGTCAAAGTGTAACAACATTTCTGGCTGCCATGGATGAATAAACAGTATTGTAGGTGAATGAATTCACACAAATGGCAAGCACAGGTACAGGTTTGGCTCTGTCGGCTGGTTTACTCCTTCTGTGCTGACACTCATGTTAGTGGGACCCTATCAATATTTTGTAATGGTGGTGGAGTGGCTGTCCAGTCACCGAAGGGTCACAAGTTCGATCCTCGCTCTCCCCCGGTGACCAAGTTGAAGTGTCTTTGAGTCCCATATTAATCCTGATGAGAAGGTTGGCCCCTTGCATGGCAGCCTCCACCGTCAGGGTGTGAGTGTGTGTGTGAGTGGATGAATGAGGCAACATTATCAAGCTTGTTATGAGAATGAGTCCATCATCCAGCAGCGCCTGCACTTTGCTAATCTGAAGAACTCCCATACGTATGAGCACAGTGGTGAAGCTCGTTTGCAGCCAGATCAAACAGCTGCAGCTGCCTTGATTGTTTAAAACCTATCTGAACATGACCGCGTTACAGGAGTCACGACCTCAGCATTTCCAAGTGATATAAAGGGGAAACATATGTTGTACTTTGAGTGAAACATTTTAAAATTGTTCCATCCATCCATTGTCTACCTACTTAAGGGTCGTTGGGGGGGGGGGGGGCAGAGCCGCCTTCAGACGAGAGGTGGGGTTCACCCTGGACAGGTCACCAGTCCATGGCAGGGCCAACACATAGAGACAGACAACCATTGGCTCTCCCAGCCACGCCTACGGTCAATTTAGAGTCTGGATTAACCTGGTCCCTCTTGATGTCTTTGGACTGTGGAGGAAGCTGGAGTACCAGAGAGAACCCAGCAGGAACAGGGAGAACATGGAGACTCACACAGACTCCAGCTGGGGCTCAAACCTGGAACCTTCTTGCTGGGGGGTGACAGTGCTAACCACCGCAGCTCTGTGCCGCCCCATTTTAAAATTCCGTGTGTAATGTTTTTTGTTTTTTTTTTTAAGCCAGAATTCAGATTTTTTTTTCCCATTTATAATCCTGACAACCCAGCAAACTCCTGTGGACTGAGGCGCTGTGCGGCTCTGACAGAGGTTGTGATTGGGGACGGCAGGCATCAACTTTCCGTCGTCATGAACAACACGTGAGAAACTTTTCATAGGAGCACTGACCTTGCTGACATCACAAGATCGGAAGATGCTGCTGCTTCATTGCTGTTTCCTGCTGCAGTATTTTTGGCGACATCACAAACAGCAGAGGAGACAGACGCCAGTTGTCCAGGTGAGAGCTCAGATAAAGAGCTGGCCAGGTGTGAACTGCCTTCTCCTCACATCATTTACTCTGTTGCAGCTTCTTCTCATTCTCTCTGTCGCCTGCTTTTGTTTGTGTTAGTCATTTTAGAAGCCGTCTGCTCGTGACATCTACAAAAGCCCCGCTGTGATTCACAACAGTAACGTTGTCACACACTCTCCACTGGTGTGACTGCTTGAAATCTTCTCTCCTGCTCGATTTGACATCGGCCTCTGAACCCCCCCCCCCCACCCCCCGTCATCATTCAGTCACACCCAACTCATTCAGAATCGCTACGCTGCAATCATGTCCAAAGTTACCAAACTAACTTCAGCCAGCAGAAGACGTTTTCTCTTCAGGGCTCTCTCTTTTCTGGGAGTATTACTTTTTCTATCTGTTAATCCCTCTGTAGCTCTTTCTCCATGGAAAGTGAGTCAATTTTAGAGATTTAAATATGACTTCATGCACCTACAAGCCTTGTGGCACTCCAGGCTCACTGAGTGTCTGTTAAATTAATAAATGTTAATGTAAAAAAGGATTTGAGAGAAGCATGAAATTCCAAGCTGTAAAATTTGCCAACATGTAAACAAATGGAAATGAAAAGGATATGGTGCTGTGGATGGATTTCAATCCAAACTGTAGACTTCAGCTAAATGTCTTCTCCACTGAAATTTCACCAGACTGGTGGTTTGGTGCAGATGAACCTTCAACAGGTCATACCTCACCTCCTGATCACTGCTTTATATGCTCAATAATTCTCCTCTGCTGGGATTTTGACTTCAGGGTGCAGAGAATCCACATGTGTAGCTTGAGACTGATGGTGACTGACAGCTCACAGTCCAAAAACATCCGTTCATAAACTCTCAAGCGCATCATCCTGTATCATCCACACCTTTATCCAGCCGTATGCATAGTTATTCACCAGCACTATGATTTGAACGTGTCCAGCTGGTGCACTCAGTCCAATTAGCTCACACTTGTTCATGCTAGCGCCAATCCAGAGTGGTCTTGTTAGGTTTTTTTTAGCTTACCAAAAGGAGATTTTTGGCTAGTTTTGCAGTTTTAAGCCATCAGTCAAAGTGATGCTGTCCTGTAGCTGTGGGAATCTTTGAGTCTTAGCCTTAGCGATGCAGCTAGCATTGCTACAAACACAGTGGGGAGTTTCCTGCTTTCCTCCAGCTGTAACACTGCCATCTAAGTATCGACTGTTTTTGGGTCACATGAACCTGCTGGTCTGCAGCTCTCAGCATCAGCACTCTGTCCTACATTTGGTATGCATTCGCTCGCACGCACGTACAGCCAACATAGCTAATGAGCAAGAGGTGGGTTGAGCTGAGTGACTTTGATTGCATGAGCCACTTTCTCTCGCTCTCTCTCTCTCACACACACACACACACACACACACACACACACACACACACACACACACACACTTGTGTTTTCTAATTATTCAAGGAAAGGACAGCAGCATGGCCACTGACACTTTGCCCCTCCTCAGAGTAATTAATTCAAAGAGTCAACACTGCCAATGATCCTCCCTCTACACACACACATACACACACATAATTATACATGCACGCACGCACACACACACACACACAGCTAATGACTTATTAGTGCGAATGATAGTCTTAGTAACAGACTGTTAGCAGGTTATTCAGAAGCGTGAGCTCAGATGATGATTTTTTACTCATCAAGTGGGGTTTAATGGTCAATGAGGGTAAAGGTTCCTCTGGTTGGAAGTGGTGTGATGGAGTCATGAAACACTGAGGGAGGGAATCACGGGTGTGGGGGGGCAATCGCTCAAACTGTATTGATATACAGTAGCAGAGAACACAGCACAGGTGACACTGATGAAGATGAATCGTTCACTAATAACTCGTGTCAGGTAGCCTGAGTGTGTTCACCAGGTCTTACTGTCACAGGACGCGTCTCTTCATTTCTTGTGTTTCTGTATTTGACATGAAAGGATAGTTTCACCCCCCCAAAACTGTGACAGGGTCAGTCAGTATAGAAAAGCGTGTAAGAAGCTGATCTGAATCTGAGCAGCTGAATTTTTCTCTCATTGAATTTCTTAGTTGGGAAATGAATTCCAAACTTTTCCGTGGTCAGTTCTTGATAAAATGGCTGCCGTGGTGACTTGTTTGAGTCTCGAGTTCTTTTCACACTGCACTTTCATGGCAGGAATATTACACAGCTGTTATGTATATAAGTACACAGAGATGTACTGAGGAACCTCTGATCCACCAGCAGAGGTAGTAATCATGTCACCTCTGCCGCGGAGTTTACGCATCTCCCATCTGTTGTGGAACACCAGGACACTGCATAAATTCACACACACTGTGTCACATTGCATTGTTTGGTTTAGCTTAAAGAAGGGACGTGTCACAACAGCAGCATTGTTTTTAAAGAGCAGTTGCAGAATCTCTGTGTGAAAGCGTCTCTGCCAGGCCCAGCCCTCGCTCCTCAATGTCCCCGGCCTAAATACCAAGGTCCCAGCTTCGTGGAAACATCTCAGTCTGCAGACCTTGAGCTGATCTTCAAACATCAGCCCCCCCCCCCCCCCCCCATCTCCACCAACTCCCTCTGAATCCCAACAGCCCTCCAAGTTATTTGTTAGGTCGCCGTGTACATTCAGTTAGAGATGTGTTCACCTGCCATCGATGTCCTCTGCATAAAATTCTCCCTGAAAAATGGATTTGACATGAAACTTTAATGAGGGGGCGTGGCCTGAGTTGGACTGTGTGAGTCATTTTACTTCCTAGGTGAGCAATCATGCAACATTCATAGCCAGGAGAGAATCTTCCAGCGCTGTCGAGGGACTGGAGGTTAGCAGGGATTAGAGAGCCGCAGAGGAGGATGGAAGGAGATGAAGAGCCATGGATGGAGGATGAGGTGGGTGTAAAAAAGTAGTGGGAGGAGGGGGTGAAAGAATAAGAGCAGGAGGGAGGGCTGGAATAGATTGGATAGAAAGTGCAAGAGACAATCAGAGAAATTGGCCTGCTGGTAGAGATAATATCTGGAGGAGCTCGGAGAACGTCTGTGGGAGTGTAAATGTAACCCAGCTGTATTTTGTTTTATGTTTTTCAAGTATTTTATTTTGGTACATTTTATTTTAGGTTGTCCAAATATTTTATTCTGATGTATTTTACTTTTTTTTGTATTCTAAGTATTTTATTTTGTTTCACTTCATTTAACGTTATTTGGGTATTTCATTTTGACACATTTTTATTGTTGTACTGTATTTTATTTATTCTGAATGTTTTGTTATATTCTGAGTTTTTTATTTCGTCTTAGTACTTCACGTTTTTGAACTGTAAATCATTATTATTATTATTTGAGTACTTTTGTGATTGTTTGGTTCAATTTTATACGTAATGTCCTTTAAACGGCCTCGTGCTCATTTTTGCGACACCATGGCAATTTACGGCTCGTTGTAAGATCGCGGGCTCAGCACACAACGTCATGCGGAGGCCGCCATAAGTGTCCGCATAGCACTTGCCGCCCATGAACTATTTGTTTTTTCTTCCTTCATTAGCCTGAGGACCACGTTTCTTTGCAGAGGCCCTAAAGGAGGAGGAGGAGGAGGAGGAGATTCTTCGTCAGTCCGGAGGACAGGAGAATGCCAGCGCATCTACGCGCGTGAAAAGTTTCCTCGAACTATTTCCTTGGTGTGTTGCTTCGCTGGCCAGCAGTAGTTTTGTTTTGTTTTGTTTTGTTTTGTTTTGTTCCAAACGATTCCGGAACAGCTCCTTACCCTTTTTGGATGGAATATTTTTTTGTTTGCTTCTTGGAAAGACTGAAAACACGTGGATATTGCTGTTGTGAAGGAGCTGGAACTTTGCTAATTTTTTTTTAGTTGATCCTTTCTTAAACTGAAGGGTTTTTTTGTTGGGTTTTTTTGTTTTTGTTCAAGTGCACTGATAAACTGGACTTGATGGTAAATTGCTATCAGGACTCTTGAGTCATCTACTTGTCCGTGACATGAACTTTTCCACCAACAGAACACAACCAGAGATCTTCAGGGCAGTCAGCGCTGACTGCTAACAATGCTAACAAACAACAATGGAGTCATGCCTGGTAACATACAAGCAACAACTCAGAGTAGATATGAGACTGCGATTCTGTGACTGGATTATGCTCATGAGGAGGAGAAGAGGTGTTTGGAAACCAGAGAGAAAGACTGACTCGAAATCTGGCCTTAACTGAGAACATTAGTCCTTATAAACTGCAACATCCTTAAATATTGAATGAGAAACAGGATGGGCTGAAACTGGAAGGCAAGCTAGCTACCCATGCAACCTTAGAGCAGTCCGCATTACAAGGGACCTGCATGAGTTACCTGGTGCTAAATGATGTGTTGTCATTATAACACAGCACTGATACCCTGACTGAGAGAGAAAACCACTGTAATGACCCAGACATCATCATTTACTTTAACACTGGCTGTTACAAGGGCTAACACACACACACACACACACACACACACACACACACACACACACACACACACACAGAGCACCCTGGGAGGCTTGATATCTTGTTTGGAGGGATGAGCGACAATATCCCTGTACTATGGCTGCAATGAGGGAGGAGGCTCTGTCCAACGCATCTGTGTAAGCCTCTCATGATGACCCCCCTCCCTATGGGTCATCCTGGAAGAGACCACTCCCATCTGGACAGGGGGAGAGTCAGAATGTCAGTGTCTTGTGTCTGTGCAATCTGCAGCCCTGCGTTTTCTCTTCATGGTGACATCACACTTCCTCATCGACGCAGCGTGAAGAATACGCAGTAACAAGGATGAAATGTTATTCATGCCTTGAGACATGGGCCGCATGTTGACAAAGACGTTTCCTCTGATTAATGAATCAATTAACTAATAATCTCATTAGTGCTAATATACAGTATCTGGGAGATTAGGGCTGTGAGACACTTGATGTGGGTCTTAGTGGGGAATGTCAGGCCAGAGGAGTCCAGGCTTCCCTTCCCTGCAGGTGAACTGGTGGGGTGGGGTGGGGGGGCTGTTCCAGCTGCTTGGCTCAGTGTTTCAAACTTGAATATAAAGCTGCCAACATGCAGTGCAGGGAGCCTCTGGTATGGTAAATGTCTGCAGCACATTCTGTGTCATGCGTTTCATACTTGATTCTTGATTTAATTGGTCACATTAACATGCTTGTGAGTGTTGTATTAGCCTGATTTAGACAATACTCTGAACTGTGTCGTTTACCCAGCATTTTCACTTGAATGACTCAGAGTGAACAATAATCAGATTAAGACATGGAATATTGTGATCGTAGTCTCATTATTTACGCGCAGTTTAGATGTGTTTACACGTTATTCACACCATGAGGTGCCTGTCCGGTTTTCACAGCGACATGTAAGTGAGTATAATGTCTTTACAAAGCTGGTCTAGCTTCCAGTGAAGGTAACAAACTGTCCTAGGATCTGTTTTATGCTGTAGTTACAAACGTCACATTATAGTTTCAGCTCAAATTCTAGAGGGAAATGTGATTATGTAAAGTGGGCGTCTCCAGTCATGAGGATGTAGATGTAAATGTAAGCATCTTTGTGGAATTATTGTCTCATTTAGAATCAGATCTGTTTTTGGATTATTGGCGTTCATGTAAATGTGGTGAGCGATGAGCTGCAGCAATCTGGAATAATCCATATTTCTATCTGATCTTCGACCGCAGCGCAGGACAGAGACACGGAAAGCAGCCTGAGGCCGACTTGGTTCTTCTTGACGTTTCGGTTCCTCCAGTTTGGTGTTGCAAGCGGATGTGACAGAATGAGGTTGCTGGTTCATTTGTCTAAATGTCACAAACCAAAAGTGAAAACCTAAATGTCACTTAACTCCTTATTACAGTTTACTCTCATATTTAACTGTAAAATTAAAATCCCTAATGCTTCTACAGCATTACAGGAAAGTACTTTTTCCCCGTATAGATTATGTTGACTGAAAACTTTGTACAAGCCTATATTGATAGGAGTCTGAGCACCTTTTAAACAGTCAGTGATTCCTCTGCCATTACTGGACACACACTGATGTTCACCCTTAGCTGCATAACGATCTCATCCGGTATCCAGCCACAAGGCATGAATTTTTCATCAACTTCTTGGGAAAAAATATGAAAATAGCGTTAGAGGAAATGCCTGTTCATGTAATTGGTTTTGGGTAAAAAGAGGACAGTTTCATCTGTTTTAATAAGTTTTCTAAATGAGTACTCATCAACTAAAAGAGGATCATTGCAACTGCTGCAAATGCTGTTCCTGTTGAGGGGGTTTTATCTGTTAGCAGTTAAATATTTAGTTAAGTAGCTGTCGTCATGGAAATACCAGCAGCACCAAAACTCTGCATGTTTAATCCTCTTTGTTTTAGTGTGTTTCACTCATTTGTTCCAGACACGCGTGTTCTAACAGCTCTGAATTCCATCAGAGTGGAAATGTGTTGCCGTCGACGGCTGACAGAAGGCCACACTTCTTCACAGTTTGTCAGTTGTTGTCGGCAACATCATTATCTTAAGTCTTTGCACAGAGCTGAAATAACGTACTGGATTGGACCAAGGTCATGAATGGAGCAGCAACCACACTCCTATTTGTCAAAACCAAAGCAGACACGCTTGACTCACTCCCCCGCCTCCCTGAAACTTCTTCCCTTCAGGACACATCTACACTTGAGAGATGCGGTCACATGATTTCCACTTCATAATGAGATCGACTGTTACACGCCAAATCACAACTCCAAGTGAGCGACTTCAAGATTAAGATAAACTTTATTGAGCCCTAAGAGAAATTCGTCATGGGCTACAGCACAATCCAGAGCTACAATCACACAACACAATTCAGATTTCATACCTACTTATCATACACTCATAAATCTGTCCTAAACATTGTTCAAAATGGTACAGTTTATATTTTCCTCATTTTCTTGCAGTGAAATGAGTAATTGAACATTGAGAATGAGCTGAGAGTGGCAACAACCTGCCTTGAAAAGATTTATGAGGGAAACCACATACAAACGCACACACAAACAAACACACACACACACGCACTGGTAGAAATGTGTGGCGATGAATGAATGAATGGTGACATCATCTAGAGGATTATTGGACAGTGGAATGGTGATGTGGGTGAGGTGGAGCAGTGGTCAGCACTGTGGCCTCACAGCAAGAAGGTTCCAGGTTTGAGCCCCAGCTGCAGCACGGGGTCTTTCTGTGTGAGTCTCCATGTTCTCCCTGTTCCTGCTGGGTTCTCTCTGGTACTCCAGCTTCCTCCACAGTCCAAAGACATCAAGAGGGACCAGGTTAATCCAGACTCTAAATTGACCGTAGGTGTGGCTGGGAGAGCCAATGGTTGTCTGTCTCTATGTGTTGGCCCTGCCATGGACTGGTGACCTGTCCAGGGTGAAGGCTGCTGGGATAGGCTCCACCCCCCCCCCCCCCCCCTTAACAGGATAAGCAGAAGGAAATGGATGGAATGGTGATGTAAGGATTTGCAACCTTTGGCAGGAAAGAGTTGTGTTTGTACAGGTTAATGGACTTTTAATCAGCTTCTCAAAAGTTAAATGTCAATCCAAGAAATCAAGTCAAGAACAGCTGCTGCTTTTCTCTTAGCTACTTAGCTTGTTTAGTTCATGTTCACCTTGGAAAAAATGTTAATTAATCTTTGTAGCTTTGTGTTTCATCACCCTTAAATGGTACAATCAATGCTACAAAGCTAGATGGGAACCATGGGGGGTTCCAATTCATCATGGAATGCGATGAAGTCACGTTTCAATCCATCAAGTGTCATGAACTTGGTCACAGAAAGGCAGGACTCAAATGCACGACTAAGATCGGTGGGATCAGACAAGCAGGGTTTATTTTCAGGCAGAGGTCAGTACACAGGTGAGCAATCAAACCAGGCAGAGGAATCCAAAATGGGAGGCAAAAGGCGAGGTCAAAAAACAAGCAAGGTTCAGATATTGACAAGGCCGTGGGTGAGGGTCTGGCTCTGACTCTGGCTGTGGCTGCGGCAAGGCGTGTTGGAACGTGAGTCAGGAACATCAATGACCTGGCGACAAGACAAGACACAAAAGGGGAAAATAAGCAGTGCTAATGGGGGGGTGATTAGACACAGGTGCAGGAAACACAATCAGGAATCAGGTGCACACAGACAGGGAGGGGGCAGGGCAGACAGGAACCTGGAACAGAGACAGAGGTAAGTGATCACAAAATAAAACAGGAAGACAAGACATGAAACGTGAGGGAAGCAATAAAACACTTCACAGACAGAGGGACATGACATCAAGGCAGAACTGTGAGTTGAAAGCTTAACAGAATTTTGGGTAAAATATATGAACCCCTTTTCCAAACAGATTCATAACGTCCCCGCCATCCTAACGACTACAAAAATACCCAAACTTTGCCATGCTAACTATCTCTCAGACTACAAAAATACCTCAACCCTGCCATGCTAACTATTGGTTGGACAACAAAAATAGCTCATCCCTGCCATGCTAACTATTTGTTGGACTACAAAAATACCTTATCCCTGCCATGCTAACTATTTGTTGGACTACAAAAATACCTCAACCCTGCCATGCTAACTATTGGTTGGACAACAAAAATAGCTCATCCCTGCCATGCTAACTATTTGTTGGACTACAAAAATACCTTATTCCTGCCATGCTAACTATTTGTTGGACAACAAAAATAGCTCATCTATGCCATGCTAACTATTTGTTGGACTACAAAAATACCTTATCCCTGCCATGCTAACTATTTGTTGGACTACAAAAATACCTTATCCCTGCCATGCTAACTATTTGTTGGAATACAAAAATACCTCAACCCTGCCATGCTAACTATTTGTTGGAATACAAAAATACCTTATCCCTGCCAAGCTAACTATTTGTTGGAATACAAAAATAGCTCATCCCTGCCAAGCTAACTATTGGTTGGACAACAAAAATAGCTCATCCCTGCCACACAGTCATGTAACAATACCATTCTGTAACTCCAGTAGTCTCAGGGTCAAGGTCAAGGTCAAGTTCAAGGAAGCACTGTCAAGCAAGGTGCAGTGCAACATCACAAACAGGCCCAGAACACCAAGTTCCCAAATACAAACCGAGACCACGTCTCCATGTGTGGAATCAACAGATTCTATTGGCTGAGGGGTCGTGAGGGGATTTCCAAGCAGTAAGTGCAATGGTTGCAGTATCTGGACTGTGAATTTCCTGACCAGTGCTGTCAGTGCTCGAAAAGTTGCACAAATTAAGTTAGAAATGCTCTCTTTTACATGTTATAAATCTGATTTATTGGTTATCAGTTTGTATTTTGAGAGGATGGGTCGGGGACTGGCTCTAGAACCAGACTTTGGTCCACCTATTAAAGACTTCGGTCCGTTTTATTCTTCCTACCTTTCATGACTGCGAGAGAGCGGATCACACCAAATGAGACATGTGGCAACAGAATTCTCAAATAATCTGTTTCATGATTCAGTTACTAAAATATTCAGTTTAAAGTGGTGAAGCAACTTTTCCCAGCTAAAAATGAGTCACCACTGATCTCCCACAGACGGTAGGTAGCAAGCGTATCATCAGACACTTGACCAGCAAGCGTTCAGCTCACACAGCAAAACCAGTACAGGCTCCCACTGAGTTCTCACTAGATTCTACGTGCGTTTATCAACCACACTCATATTAGACACGTGTGTATAAAAAGGGATATTTGTTTCTCTTGACTACGGTGCGTTGACCCCAAATGTCTGGAGAGGAAGTGCAGTGCTGAGTTTGATGTTTAACTGATGTGCATTTTTTTTTCCTATTTTGGCTGAAAGTATTTTTTTTCTGTTATGCACTGCCTGAAGAGGTGACGGGGAGGGGCTTGTAGTGGTAACAATAGTAGTTCCATGAAGATCCATAATAGTGTGTGTGTTTGCGTGTGTGTGTGTGTGTGTGTGTGTGTGTGTGTGTGTGTGTGTGTGTGTGTAGGTATATGCTGAGAAAGTAATCATATATCACTCAAATTACACATACATATACTACGGCTGTCAAACAATTAAAATTTTTAATCAGATTAATCACAGTTTAAAAATGAATTAATCACGATTAATCACAAGTCAAACTATGTTCAAAATATGCCATGTTTTTCTGTATCTTGTTGAGGGAATGGAATGGAAGTGACACAAGGCGAATATATACATTTAACGTACATCATATGTACTGCATGTCTATTTTCATTACAAACAAATCCCCAATGGATGATGTTAAAGTTGTTTGTTTTTTTCGTTGTATTTTTTTTAACAGTGTGGTATCCACTGGTAATTACAAGAACATTTTTCTTTCTGCAATAGACAACATGGTCGTCTTTTTTTTCTCATCAAAGCAATGCCACATGAACTCTTAAACCAACACATGAACTCTTTCTTTCTGCAACAGACAACACAGTAGTTGCAGTCTTCTTCTCTTGTCAAACCAAATGGCCTGCACATTTACATGTGGCCCTCTTCTCGACTCATCCTTAAGCCAGTAGCTGAGGCAAACCAACTTGTCTACATTTTCTGAGCTAAGCTGACCGCTTCTTGCTCACGATGTGACCTGCAGCTGAGACGAGTCTTTCACATGGAACTGTGGATGCAGGAGTGGCTAGATATTTGCAAGCCAGTGGGGCTGGCTTGTCATGGGCTCCTGCATGAGATGACCACCACTACAAGGGACAGTCCTCCATACTTGTGGTGGGCTCTGCTCTGTACCTGTGTATGACTCTGTCAGGCTGTACTTCTTCATCAGATTCAGAATCTGAGCCCATCTGTAGAGGATGGATCCAGTGCTTTGGTGTGTTCTTGGCGAGAGGCTAGGTTTTCCTTGAATTTTGTCTTGAATTTCACCACATATGCTGGGTCCTCTTCAGTGACTTCCATCACACGATACAAGTGGCAGAGGGCAGGTAGTACCACAGAGCAAGAGACGGAGGCCTCCCCACCAAGGATCTCAGTTATATACCTGCAATGGGGGGGGCACACATGCACACAGAGTGAGAGAGAAGGAAAGACAAATTACTATAACACAAGTTGTTACATCAATAGTAGATTGACGATCAAAATTCATTTGATTAATTTAATTTCAGCCTACAATGAATGGTCACGTTATATGATGGCAGATTTAGCCTCCCTGCAGGGTTCTAGAAGGGTCTCCAAATTCTGGATTTTGTCCCATTGTGGTGGCGTCAACATAACCAGCTCATGCTGCTGTTTGTCCAGGGTGGCTTTTATTGCTGCTTGATTGCGGATCACGCGCTTGACCATTTCCAACGTGGAATTCCAGCGTGTTGGAACATCCTGGACCAGTGGCTCCTGCGTTTGCATTCGGGACTTTTGCTCTTCATTCAGCTCCACTGAGTTTGCTGGGCTCTGCTTAACTGCCAACACACTGACAAATCCGCTGTCGGCGAAACTCACAGTGATGCTTCTCTGTAAGATGCATGTAATACAGGGCATGTGATTATATGGTAGAACACGAGCCGCCGCAATCATATTGCGTGCGCTGTCCATCTCTATGGTTGTAACTTTTCCGTCAATTTCCCATGTGCATGCTACAGTTAGGAAGTGCTCTGCACATGCCTCCGCAAAGTGACGTTCTTCAGTTTTCATCATAGTTAGAGTGAAAGACACCAGTTCCCGTGCGTCAGTGATGTGCAGTCCCTCCCAGGTAGTTGTTGTTATTGACTGAGGTCCAGGGGTCTCCTATCAGGGCGGCACATTCCGTTTCAGCTGAAACCGCTTCTTTTTTCTTTTTCTCGGTTTCAGAGAGTTTGTGGATTTTCGTCATTATTGTGCTTCTTGCTGGTGGCTTGTAGGATGGGTCGAGGGTCGCTACTTTCATAACATCAGTAAAGCCCTTGTCTTCAAAGATGGTAATCGGTCTACAGTCCTTAGCAATCCTAGCGGCAATTGTGTTGTTTTATTTATCCGACGTGGACTTGCTCAATTCAGGGTGGTCTGACGCAAGCTAGGTGTTGCACTAGAAGCCCCAGCAAATGCATGCTTGGCGCTCAGATGGTACTTTAAGCTTGAACAGCTCCGGTGAAACTGAAACTCCTTCTTGCAGTGTGTGCAAATTACTTTTTGTTTGTTTATTATTCCATCTCTATTCTTTTTAAACTCAAATTCCCCATCCAGAGGGCCAAACTGTTCTTGCTCCATGTTGGAATTATGGGATGTATGGGAGTGATCATTCCGCGCATTGCGTCAAATAGTTTAACTACATTTTTTTTTTTAATTACAGCAGTTAACGCGGTAATTTTGACAGCCCTAACATTTACACAATGAGGTGCACGGCAGCACATTCACTGCTATTAGACTGTTAATTACCAGCGAGCCGGTCTGGAAGCCCCTGCAGCCCAGCCACAGCATTTACTATGTTAATGAGACAAATGGATTCTATTTAACTGCTGCTTCATTTGCATGTTGTTGCCTGATTGAGGGGGATGATCGTTTTACACGTGTTCCACCATTTTATTGCTCATATTTGTGTGGTCAAAGACACTCGTCTTCTTCTGAGAGAGCTGAACTTGTGTGAGGGACTTTTCTATTTTTTTTTTACCAGTTCATTTAGCTGTAGGGGTTTTCTGGCTCAAAGCCAAGGGTGGGACACCCCACAACTGCTGCGATCACTTGAAACGCGCCTGCACATCACCTAGAGTGGAATGAGGCTTTAAGTTTGATTTTGACACTGGTGGGGACATGAAAGCGCTCCTCGGGGCTCTGACAATATTTTGCATTTATGCCAGCAATTTCACTTCATCTAGAGCTGAAAGAACAAGCAAACCATCAGACCAGGAAAAGCAGCTATTCAGGGATTGGCATGAGGATCAGGTTTCTGGACTAGTTTTGAGGGCTTGGTACAAAAAGGCATAGATGGCATCTTGGCCAAAAATTTTATGTATCATTTTAAGGTGTTGATGAGCTTGTTCAAATAATAAAAGGCGCAGTCACTATGTTTTATCTTATTGTGTTGGTTAACATGTAATAGATTGTTGGTTCTTCAAAATTGCTTGAACCCCATCCCCTATAAACGCCACGCCATTACCAAGGTTAAAATGGCATCTAAGGGGCGGAAACATCAGAGCTGATCAATCCTCGTCTAAGGGCAGCAAACGGGAACTCTTAGGTTAGGGTTTGTTGCTCGCCGGCCGCTCGACACTCAGTTCCGTCTGTTTGTGTGTCTCCGCATCCATGTGATTATTTGCATTGGAGCACTGGTCTGGGACCAGCTATTTCTCCCCTGCATTGTCTCAACAGTTCAGCCTTGGGAGGAACATCTGATTGCAGATCAGTTTTTGTACTCAAGGCACCACTGAATGTAAAATTGAAGGACTACACACTGATGGACAGCGGTAATGTCCACCAGGGCGATGCAGCCATGCAACAGGCTAGAAGAGTTCATTCCCATTTTTCTTGCACTAAAGTGGCACCAAACTGTGGGGTGTTGTTTTTCTTTTCCTCTGACTTTTACCTCTTATATGCTGTACAATTTGGAAAACCACGAATTTACTCAATCAGACAGAAGCCGAACAGCCATGTGCTCATATTCTTTGGGGTTGAATGCTGTTAAAGATTTTTAGTGTCTCTGGTGGTGAAGACAGAAAGGTAGGGGAGCTGGATCCAGTGTGAGGGGGGAGACCTGTCGTCCTGTAGCTACTTCCCGCGCCGGACCAGCTGGTGCAACACTGTCCGTCGCTTAGCTGCTTTGCGGGAGCATCGCTCCTACCTACATCCACACTGCTCTGTTCTCGCAATGTTTTACTACAATTTGGCAGTTTATTAGATACAGATGGTATTTTGGCAGCCAGTGGTGTGTTTCACTTCTTCCAGCATCAACAGTACCTGGGTTAAACAGGTTTACTCAAAGGCTCACCACTCCTGGAGAAACCTTCTTAAAATGCAGCTTCAATAAACAAACCAAACATCTGAAAATGTGAGTGACAGGTTTTGTTCCCCTGCACTCAAATGCATAAAGCATCTCTAACTTAACCACGGTGCTAAGACAACTATTACTGAACCACTACAGAGAACAGATGAACATGATATTCCGGAATGCACACTATGGACCCCAAAACAGACAGACAGACAGACAGACAGACCGTAGTGGCAGTGAGTGCTGGGTCTCTGACAACAGTGACGTCTCACATAAAGCAAACAGGAAGCCAGCAAATAAAAACCTTTCCAGTCCAAAAGTCCACAGCTTTCCTTGAGTGGAAGGCGAGGAGTTAAATCTGGAGCAATGTTTCACCGCTAAAGAGTTGTTCTACACATCAGCGAGACACCACATATGAAGTAAAGCTGAATTTGAACCAGTGCTTAAAGTAAGAAAACAGCTCTCTTATTGTTGAAAGGAGAGGCAATTTATTCACTTTACTGGCTGTTTTTAGGTTTTATGTTTCTTCTCTCATCTTCTACAGAAGTTTTAATGTTGGGAGTTTAAACTAAAATGGTGTGGAGCAGCAAGGAAAAGCTTTAAATTATATGAAACAGCAAAACGCAGAGACTGACATTTTGTTTTTACACAAGACACAGCAACAATTAAAGTGACTGGCACAGTGAGTGGGAGGGAAGGAAGTCACACACCTCTCCTAGTGCAGGGGTTGGTTTCCTTCCAAATCCACCCATCCATCCATTTCCTATGCCGCTTATTTGTTAGGGGTCATGAGGGGGCTGGAGTCTATCCCAGCTGACATTGGGTGAGAGGCGGGGTTCACCCTGGATGGGTCACCAGTCACCAGTCTGTCACAGGGCCATCAGGAGCATTTAGAGGTCCAGTATCTTGCTCAAGGATACTTGGACATGGTCACTGGGGGAAGTAAGGCTCGAACCAGCGACCCTTCGGCTGCTGGACGGCCACGCTACCTCTGAGCCATGCTGCCCCCTTCCTTCCAAATCTTTCACTCCAAAGTGTCTGTCAGTGAAACATTCCAATCAGGGGAGGTGTCTTTGAGCCAAAGCTGTTCCAGAATGCTCAGCCAAAGCTGCTGTGGTAATTACGGTTAGTGCTCCAACTTGTGGTGGAGAAAGCTCTTCTTAGAGGAATGGGAGAGACCCTTTAAGCATCATCGTCTTTTGACTTTCCTGCCATTTCTCTGCTCGACTCAGTGTAGTTTCTGTCACTGTTGCGGCTCCTTTTTTAAATATTTTTTTTATATTTTCATATTTATGGCCCTGACTTTACCAGATTATTGCCGTTATCGATCGAAATTGTTCCTTGTTTTCAAGCGTTTAACCCTGTGTTTCCTTGTGCATTTGCCCTTTACTCTCCTTGCCTGTGTTCACTGCCAGAAAACTTGAGAATGACCCTGTGTGACTGATGGCGTGAATCATCAGTTGTCTGTGAGCCCGTATACCAACATAAGCAATAAAATAAATAAAACCTGAAATCTCTCTAATAACACAAGAAATCTCGAGATGTGCTTGTGGGTGTGAGACGAGGGGCTTTCTAATGACGTACCAACACCACAATCAAGGGAACCGGAGAGGAACAACAGCTCAGAGTGACACCATCAAAGCATCAGCAGCAGAAGGGCAGAGTGGAGAAATGTCGACTGACGTCACCAGGCTGGAACCCTCCGCTGATCAGAGGGAAGGACTGACACACACAGACGCTTCCTACTCACACTTACACTGTGGAGGAGACAGTTTACTCCCCCAACGAGAGTGACGACTGTGACAGGAAGCTGACCGGCAAATGACCGATGAATGCATCAAACCGGCTTCTTCATTAGCAGCCTCCATATATGGCAGTTGATGGAGGCACGAGAGGGGAGGGACCGTCATACAGACGGAGGAATATGAGGGGATACAGTACCAATGCCACGGCACACTTTCACATGATCTAAACTAAATCCCCTGTTAGTCATTGCCAGACTGTGGCAGCCATATTTGATCACTGATCTTTCTCTTTATAAGGTCTTTTGCATGTTCTGCGACATGTTATTGTCAGATGGCGAGTGGGGGAGGGGTGGCTGAATGAGACTGTGAGGATGAGCTGCTCTTTTGCAAACAACTGACTAGATATACATTATCCTGATTAAATTACAGATTCTCTACATATTTCAAAACATCGTTGATGATCATTATATCTCCCAAATCCAGGTTACAAAATATATATTCAAACATATTTTCTACTATTTTAACCAATAGCATCGAATTCAAGGGTGACCAGCCTTTTTTAAACCAAGAACCCTTAAAGGTGCCAGTCGACCAATCCAGTTTCAGCACCTCAAACACCATGCTCACATGTGCACACATGCTCACGTGCACACACCATCCATCCATCCTTCCATTTTCATCCACTTATCCCGTTCAGGGTCATGGGAGGGTGGAGCCTATCCCAGCGGCTTTCAGCTCAGAGGCGGGGTTCACCCTGGACAGGTCACCAGTCCATGGCAGGGCCAACACAGAGAGACAGACAACCATTGGCTCTCCCAGCCACGCCTACGGTCAATTTAGAGTCTGGATTAACCTGGTCCCTCTTGATGTCTTTGGACTGTGGAGGAAGCTGGAGTACCAGAGAGAACCCAGCAGGAACAGGGAGAACATGGGGACTCACCCAGAAAGATCCCGTGCTCCAGCTGGGGCTAGAACCTGGAACCTTCTAGCCGTGAGGTGACAGTGCTGACCACTGCACCACCGTGCCGCCCGCATACACACACAAAATTAACAAATAAGGAACAACACACAGCTGTCATATTCGTTGCCTCAGTCAACTAGAAAGAGAAACACTTTCATGCCTCGACGGACTTCTTCAGTTGTTCCTCCACATCAACAGCCGTGCTGTCACATTGCCTTCTCCGCCCTGGATAATTACACGTCCTAGCAGAAGTCATCTGTCCTGCTCCTGGTTTCCTTCTTTCTACTGTTGATGTCTTTCTGCTGACATCAGCCCATAAAGTAAGCCTATGCCATGTTCTTCCTGGATGATCTGTCTGCCTGTTGAACGCCCCTCCTGTCTTTCTGTGAGAAGTCCCAGATATTTCCTGACCATCTCGTCCTCTCATGGTCCACCAGTCTTCCCAGCGGTACCTTCAGAGAGCCTGATGTTTGCCTCTGTTATTTGGTCTCGTATTTTCTGGTATGTTCTAAATGTTAGCAAGGAATGCTCCTAAATTTAGCAAAGTTTTTGCATTCTTTTGCTTTTTTTTTTCGTCATGCTGCTCACACAGAAAATCCTGACCAGTTCAAGTCCTTGCATCGAGGATTTTTTTTTTTTTTTTTTGCTAAGTACAGGAGCTCCTGCTTTCTTCTGCTTTTTGCTTTCTTTGTGCAGTTTGATACTGTTCAGGTTTCTTCCTGATATTTCCTAAAACAAGATCTAGCCAAAAATAAGCACTCTCTCTCTCTCTCTCTCTCTCTCTCTTACTCTCTCTCTCTCTCTCTCTCTCTCTCTCACACACACACACACACACTTCATCGAATATTTCCCTGACCTCGATATCTCTGCGTATGATCATCAGGACTCAGTCAAAGCGTACATCCCTCCTCGACTTGTGCTTCTGTAGTTGAGCTCTGTAACTCAGCACATTGATTTTCCTCTTCGCCTCAGCTCTTTTCCATCTCTATTATTGACAACTGCCGCAAACTGTCAAAGACAGAAAAAAAATTCCGGTGAACCATGAGTACATCCTTTGTTAATGCATTGTGCAGTGAAGGAGATGCATCAAGAACCGTCATGGATCTTTAATAAAATGATACCAGATGACACTTTTCAGGGACAGAGCAGCACACTTTCATTCTTCAGTGACTGAACACTGGATATATGCACCCCTGCAACCGCCTGACCCTTGACCTTTGAAATATTTGCATTAAACACCTGTTCCAGGCACCTTGAGAATAATAACTCTGACTCAATATACAAGCAAATGGTTACGGATGCTGAATGGTTAATGCAGTCAGATATTGACAGATATTTTAATGAATGTAAAATGAACAAGGCATTTGTTGTTAATGCTCCTGCTTTTAGGTTCTGCCTGTGCAAACTGCCCGATCTTTACACATGAAAAGAACTGGGAGCTTATTACATCTCTCTTAAAGAGCACACACTTCCTGGTAACAGATCCTAAAGATGTAGATCCATACAGGAGATGGAAACCGGGCTGGTGGGAGGTGAGCAGCAGCGTCGAGCCACAGAAAAGACATCCGACTTCCGTTTAAACAGGGCTCACTGGTGAACTGTGCATGTGATTGGTCAAGAAGAGGCTGGAGCCGACCAACGGCCGGCTGCTACAAGGGTTCCCTGACAGATCTTGCTCTGTGCATTTCAGGCACAGTGCTCATTAGGAGGAAATCTGTGCATGTGTGCATGCGTGTTTGTGTGTGTGTGAGTGAGCGAAACAGAGAGAGAGAGAGAGAGAGAGAGAGAGAGATCATTGCCGAATGTATTACTGGGAAGTACTAACTAAATTCATGCACATTTTTAATCAACACATTTCCATAACATTTCCATGCCTTTGAGGAAATTTTTCATGACCATACATTCTTTTAAACGTCTATTAAAAATAGACAGAAGCGTCTCAGCATCCACTGAGCTAAAATAATGGCCTGCTCAGAGGTTTGATGCAACATAAACGTATTAAGGTGGCAGAGACTTTTCTCATTCTAATAAGCAGGTGGATGCGAAAAGAATTTCAATGGCTTTTCAAACTTTTTTTTTATTTTTCTATATTTTTAAATACTTTTCCAGACCTGTGAATATCTATTTCAAATTCCATGATTTTTCCAGGTTTTCCATACCCTATGCATGCAAATGAGCCCAAAACATGACGTGTATGGAATGTCTGAATGCACACCGAGCTCAGCAGGACATCAACTTGTCCTCTCACGCTTTGCTGCTTCTCTCTCCCAGCTGTCCATTCTCACACTCAGCCATCAACCCACAGGGAAATTATGGGATGTCAGCCAAGTGATAGGGCAGAAAAGGGGCCTGCTGTGAGAGGACAGGAAGATAGGCTTCTCTAGACAGTGCCTTGACTGTCTCTTTTTGTGGTGTTCCTAACAGCAGGAGATGACGCAGGCAGGAGGATTATTGTAGTTTACAGGCTGAAGGGCAGCAGCCACATGAAGCTGAGCAGATAATAATAATGTGCACTCATTTGATACAGTGATTTATAATGTTGTGATTGATGGCAGCCACATTGATGCTCTCTCCCCCAATCATAAACTGCATAACTGAAGCATATGTGCTCCAGGTCTGGAGACTATTACCTGTCTTCCGTTTCTCACAATGATTAATGTCCCTAGATGTGATAAGTGAGGTGCGAGCCAAGACTCACTTCAAACTCCAATCAGCAGCTCGTCCGATCCACACTCATGATGTACTGGATGTGCGGCAGACTTGACAGCAGTTAAAGTTTTAAAACAAAAACCAAGAGATGTTCCTGCAAATGAGGTCACGTCGAAATTGACCTTTTACCTTTTGGGTATAAAATGAATGTCATCACTTTATCAGTTCAGGTTATTAGACTTTTATGTGACTTTTCTTGTCAGTTATTAGCATGTGAATTCCAGTAACGACCAGAATTTTTTTTTTGCACAGCCTCAGTGACCTTTGACCCTTATCCTTATGTCCAAATAAAAGTTTGAATTCCTTTCTTTCCTGACATCTTTTTATCATGAGAATTGCACCGATTGTCAGACGGACAACCACAACCATGGGGGCTGCGGTGCATATAAAGTACAGAACTTGTACTTTACAGCACATTTGATTTGAATGCATCTGCCTAGACATTAAATGCAGTTAAATGGACTGTATTTATATTTTTAGAATACTCAACCATTTACACACACACACACACACACACACACACAGGTGCCAATCATCAGGGGAAATTAGAGATTCACTATCTTCAACATGGTCTGCAGGATAGAACCCGCAACCCCTCAGTAACTGGACTGCCACTGCACCTCATGTGTGATCACTCTTGATGTGTCCTGAGATCCGATCAGTGTGACTACTGTCCTGGGCCACACTGAGGGACTGCCAACCTGTGTGTGTCCTACATTAAAAAAGGACATCATCTGATGTAGGACGCACACAGGTTGGCTAAAACCGCAGTGCTGACCTTCAAGACATTGTTACTGTAGGGCTTCTTGACCGTGAACTTGCAGAGGCTGAAGAAGCCTCCTTGTTTTCCCTCTGCATGAAGAGAACACTGGTCAGGTTTAGTATCTAGGAACTGTTCTCATTGCAAATGTCCTCTCAAAAATATTCCCGCCTCGCTGGAAATTCTCCTGATCCCAGCAAATCTTGGCCTGGGCCACCAGTCCAGCAGGTCCCAGGCCTGAAATGCTCATTCAGGCATGGTGGAAGGAACATGTGGATGAGGTCAGTGGTTTTTACCAGGACTGCTGCCAGATCAAAGTGCTTGTACTTGCTGTCACCTTGGCCCAGTTCCTGCCATGATCATTGATGGACCCGTCTAATTCCTGCTGCTACAGAGTTGACTCAAACATAGACATGTCAGTCAAACAAGGGGTCAGGAAAATTTACTTGAACCTCGGTGGAGGTCTCTGAGCACACAGCAGGAGCAACACACATTGACTGGCAGATCACACATTTCGATGACATCAGTGGTTGGGGTTTGGGTCTCAACAACAGTTCATCGCTCTGCTGGTTGGCTCAGTCTTGCTCGGGTCAGTCGGATGAACGGTTCTGTTCTGGATGGGTTGGGAGCTGCTTGCAGCTGACACTGAGCCGGTGACGGCCCACATTGACTGCAGGGTGACAGGAGGTGTCTGTCCCTGCTCAACATCAATGGGAAGCTGGAGCAAAGTGGGACTGGATCAGGGGACTTTTCAGCCCAAGTAGGACTATCAAAGTTAAAGAACCTTCAACCATCTTGAACAAAGCAAGCTGAAGAGGAACCAGAGCATTGGCGGCGAGATCTTTGAGCCATCAACAAGTGAGGTTGTTGAGGTGAAGCCAAAGTCATTAAGAGAATTTGGGCCCTAACAAATGGTGCGTTCATGAGATGATTGACAAAACTGTCAGACCCGTCAGTCCAGGGAACATCGGCCTGCTGTGTCGGTTATTATTTACCTACAGCTCTGCTTTCAAATGCATCGCTCGCTGTCAAACGCTGCTGAATGCAGATTGAAGCCTAAGTCGCTGCTGTCTCTCTCTCGATCTCCTGCTGCTCCTCTTCTCCTTGATTAAGAAACAAAAGAGTGTATTTTCACATCAGAGGTGCCCCACTTCTACTGACTAAATTCCCAACAGTTTCTCAGATGACTCGGTGTTGGAGCACCATGGAGGGTAAATGTAGTCCTTCAAGCTCAAGCAATGTCTTCTCCAGCCGGGCCTATTCCCTTCATTTATTATTTCCCACGTCTAATAAATCATTATTCATACAGTGTCACCCAGGAAGCTGGTGAGTGAGTGTGTGTGTGTGTGTGTGTGTGTGTGTGTGTGTGTGTGTGTGTGTGCGTGTGTGTATGTGTGTAGATGAAAGTGTAGATAGTGTGACAGAAATGTCTGTTTGAGCAGTCAAGTAGTCACATATCTGATTGTATATGAAGGTGCATACTACATTTGTGTGTGTGTGTGTGTGTGTATGTGTGTGTGTGTGTATTAGGGACTAGTACATCTTTAGAGGCACTCAGAGGGTTGCTGGCTTCATTCCCAGAGACCCTGAAGGAACAGCACCTATTGATGGATGAAAACTCCCACAGTACTTTGCATCCTGTGTATACACACACATACATGCTCAGACACACACGCACACACACACACACACACATATCGACTGTCTCCTCTGGATGTTTTCCTTTTTTTACTATATCTGTCCAGAAGTTTAAAATAGTCTTTGCCTCCTTCTTGTGTTCTTTCTCATCATCTGCGGCGCAGTTCAAATGCAAATGTGACATCATCATGGAGCTGTGCAGCCGTTCGAAGCTGGAGTGTCAACAAATGTCAATTCAGAGCTTTGACTGAAGCAGTCAGGGTGGGCAGGTTGCAACTCTGGTGACTTAGAAGTTAGGAACTGGCTGACAAATCCAAATATCCACATCATTTGAGGAGTTCGTACCTCTGCCCAGGTCACGTGATCTGTTTCGTCTGTCAGTTCGTCAACAGGATTACGTCAAAATTATGTGACAGATTTCCACCTAATTTAGTAGAGGTGTAGCTTGGGCCAGAATCTCGAGCTTGGACGAATGATGTTTGGCCTCTGCTGCGTCAAGGTAAACTGTCCATGTGGAGTTCAAAAGAGATGGAATGCACTGGCCTGAAATTCAAGAAGTGCCTAGCAGCTTTAAACTGTTAACTGAGAGTCAACTTGCTACTTCTGAAACAATCCCCTTCTATTTCTCATTTTTCAACTCCATGCAAACATTTTAAGCTGCTATATGGCAGGGGTCACCAACACGGTGACCACGGGCACCAGGTCACCATCAAGGACCACATGAGACGCCCTCAGGCCTTTTCTAAAAATAGCACAACTCATCAGTGAGCTGCGTCTACTATTCACATTTATTCTGTTGCTATTCTTTTTAATCACGTGTATTTATATAGATTTGAAAATGACAATATCTTAAAAATAAAATAATTAACATTATGTTTATTATACATGAAGTTCAGATAATTTTAGATAATCTGGCCAATTCTAGTTCAAAGGTCAGTATTGTGCGCATCACAAAACTTTCCCGCTTGTGGAGAGTAAGCTAGCAGACGCAGTGCAGAAGGGCAGCTGAATGTGGATTCTTACCCCAAAAACACGGCAGAAAAAAAAGGAAGAAAACGTCATTTTCACAGTGAATAGTATGGAGCCCCCTAGGGGACATAAGTGTGTATGTTGTTTTTGTTTTACCACTTTGTTTTTTTTATATCCTAACACTTTATTTTTTTCTCCTAAATTTTGATTTTTTCCTCCTAAATTTTGATTTTTTTCCCCTAACACTTCGTCTTCATTTCCTTCCACTTTTTCTTTTTCTCCTTCCACTTTTTTTTAAAGGAACACTTTTGTCTTTTTTGCTGTTGTCTTTGTCTTTTTGTTCCTTCAACTTTTTTTAAACTTGAAGTACCACTTTAAACTCGAAGTAACACTTTCAACTCGTACTTCAACTTCAAACTCGTACTTCGACTTTAAACTCGTACGACGACTGTGACAGACAGCACTGCGGAGCCCGTCCAGCAGGGGGAGTAAAGCGCTGCGGTGGCCCGAGCAGTGTGCTCAAATGCTCGGTCAGTTTGTTGGGCGTCCAGCAGGGGGAGTCAGAGGGCTAGACTGTCTGCCAAGAGCTTTTCTTGTTCATTTCATTTTGCCACACTCCGGCTACACGGTTTTTTCACAAATTCTTTTTACACTTAATCGGGAAAGAGGAAACTTTGGTTTTTTTGCACCTACCCTATGGTTTGCACTATTGTTCCTGGCAGGCCGGCTTATCACCCTAGAAGCTTCCACGCCAGTTTAAACGGTAAATAATAATTTTAATGAATATCGCAGTGCTTGAGTCCCCCTGCTGGACGGGCTCCGCAGTGCTGTCTGTCAAAGTCGAAGTACGAGTTTGAAGTCGAAGTACGAGTTTGAAGTCGAAGTACGAGTTTAAAGTGGTACTTCAAGTTTAAAAAAAAAGTTGAAGGAACAAAAACACAAAGACAACAGCAAAAAAGACAAAAGTGTTCTTTTAAAAAAAAGTCGAAGGAGAATAAGAAAAAGTGGAAGGAAATGAAGACAAAGTGTTAGGGGGAAAAAATCAAAATTTAGGAGGAAAAAATCAAAATTTAGGAGAAAAAAATAAAGTGTTAGGATATAAAAACAAAGTTGTAGGAGAAAAAATAAAGTGTGAGGCGAATGTCCCCTAGGGGGCACTTATGTCCCCTAGGGGGCTCCGTAGAATAGGAGGAAGAGTTCTTTATTAATATTGTTTAAAAAAAAACCCTGTGTGTGCTTCATTTGAGGGGCGACTGTGGCGACGACGGTGTGGAGAGACGCTTAATTACGTGCCACAAAAGCTACCAAGATAACTACCCGCTGGGAACCACGCTGTGGGCAGAAAAAGCACATGAGCTGAAGGCAGCTTTGGGTAAGCAGAAGTCTTTTTTCACAAGGCTGGCGAAAAAAATCCCCAAAAGCAACCGGAGCTACACATTTCTGACATAGAAGAAGAAGGCATTTTCAGATGGAGATGTTTTCAAAGAGGCAGTGATGATAAAAGCTAACACTGTAGTTTAAGATGAGAGAAATGGAACCAATCTAATCTCCCCTCTCTCCGATGTCCAAGTGGGGACACCTGCAATGGCTAGACAACGGTCAGTTACTTGGTTGATCGGCTGGACCGGTGACGTGCAGGTGGTTCAGCATCCAGTGTGAGGAGTCTGTGGACAGCGGCAGGACAGCGCAGAAGTGTGTTCATCAAATGCAACGGATATAATTTTATTTAAAATGCCACAGATTTGTTCATTGGTTAATGTGATAAGCTTTATTTAAAAGTATGAAAGTAGATTTTTCTTGAACATTACACAGTCGCTAACTTTGACAGAAGCCCGTAAAAGGGTCCAGCTGTAGTTACTGTGAGCAGGATTCAGCCATGAACATGCCCACACGCCTCATCAACCTCAGATACCAGAAACAAGACAGATCAGACTGGAATATCCTCAAATGCTTCTTTGAAGAAGAGTGACAACAGTCGTTCACACAGGGGCTGAGATGGTGGGATTCCCCTCATACTTGTGTTTCTGGATGCCTTTGTAGGATCATCATCTTCTTATTTGATCCCATCGACAGTCAAGCCATTCTAATATTGCTGTTTTATAAAACTTCAGTCTCAAATACATTAAAAATGGTCCTGAGTCATTTTCTGGCGGTTGGAAAGTCAGAAAAACAGTCAGAACTACCGTGTCTACATCCTGAGCCACATCACATGCGTTTAGGCTGATCCTCAATGATGTCCTTTGATAACTAACATTCTTTCACCTCCATGAACTGAACCTCCTCTGAAACTGTCTGGAGCCCCCCTGGGGAGGCCCCACTCACGCTAGAAAAACCTCTGATCTTAATCTCTCCGCTGATGAGTCACGTCAGTCTAATAAGGAGCGTGCAGGGGGGTGGACAAGGACATCCATGAGGACTTACGAGGAGAATATCAAACAGAGCTGAGAGTGGAGGTCAAAGAGCATTCTGCTGCTGCAGCTGAGAGTCGGACACCAGGACGAACAGGTGGAGAAGAACTTCGAACGGCAGAAACTGAAATGGTTTCACAACATCTACAGCAAGTGGCTCGGACGGTTGCTCCTTCCTGTCATATCCAGCGGCCAGGACTCCACTCTGTATCCTGCTGGTCCAGCATCCTCTCTATCAAACTAGAATGTGATGATGTCACATTCTATTTGTCAATCAAAGTAGATAAATTATATAATTATGTCACACAATGATAGCAGTAACTTGTCATGTCAAGTAACTGATCAAAGTCTGCAGTGCCCTTTGGTGGGACCCAAGAGACACACCCACCACGACTGAGACAGATCAGATGGACTGTGGTCAAGTCAAGCTAATCACACACACACACACACACACACACACACTCCTGCATCGTAGATATTCAGCAGTCTTGTCGCTTGGATTTCACTGCAGGTGAGATCAAGCGGAGCACCAACAGGGTCGTGAATGAGTGAGTGACACATGAGCACCTGACAAAGGAATCTAGGTGAATTAAACTACGCTGACACATAATGGAAGATTACTGAGCTGCAAAAACCCATTTGGTGGTGGTTAACTGGCGTGAAACCTCAAAGATGGAGAAGTAGTCAACAAGAAGTGCTCTTGCTCTGCTTCTTTTCTCTATTTAAAGACAGTCGCAGTTACAACAAGCAGCTTCTGATATACCTGATTGTGTCAAGTTAACAGCAGGCCAAGACAGACAGGATCAGGTCAAGTCAAGTGGAGGCGGTGGTGGCAGCGTGAACAGTGGGGGCGGGTGGAAATGAAATCTGCCAGAGCTGAGTGTTGTTCTTTTAATGAAAGTGAAGTAGGCTAAATAAAGTAGAGCAGGTTTTTATGACGGAGAGGAAGTCAGGCTTTGTGGGCTCCAGGAGAGACGGAGCTGGACTCTAATCAAACCTGGCGAGGGTTGGAGTCACCAGGGCACATGGATGATAAATACACAGATCCAGAAATAGTCAGAGTAGGAGTATGAATGTGGCTGTGTGTGTGTGTGTGTGTGTGTGTGTGTGGGGGGGGGGGGGGTTGTATTTATAGAGGGGAGATATTTCCAGGGATTCTATAATGGTGCGCTGTGATTGGCCGCCAGCCTGGTTGCACATTTAGCTGTGAGTACATTCAGGGTTCCCAAGTGAGGATGATGATGAGGACGATGACGATGAGGAGGATGATGATTCACTGCAGTTTCCTGTGTGACATGCCAAAAAGTGGCCGCTTCAAATCTGTAGATTTGGGAGGAAAAGAGAGACCTTCCTTCAGTTCAGCTTTTAGGCTACGTTGGTTGGGAAGACGTGGCATCATCTTCTTCCTCTTCTTTTTTATTCTTTCATTCACTTGTCATGGTTTATCCCCCAAAGAAGTTAACCAGCAGGAAGCAGCATGCCTCTTTAACGACAAACTTAACCCGTTCAAAACCCATCAGGAACCCTATTTGATGGCGGCGGTGTGTGAGCTGTGGCGGCCGAGTGGTGAAGGCGTCGGCCTTGAAGTTCATTGGGACTTCCCCGTGTGGGTTCAAGTTTTACTGACTGAACTTCATCTTTGCCCCGATGCAGACAGAAAGGTGACTTTACCAGATTCATGCTTGTTCCTCCCTTGAGAAGAGAAAGTGTTCTGTAACGTATATAAGCTTTTTTATTAAAAAAAAAAAGTTCATTGCATCTCAGCTAATATTCCAGTATGTAGCTTTATGTTCTCCAGGCTTGCTGCAAGCTGTGATGACCGAGTGGTTAAGGTGTTGGACTCGAAATCCAATGGGGTTTCCCTGCGCAGGTTCGAATCCTGCTCACAGCGATGCTTAACTCTGGACGGCAGAGGTTTCTTACACCCAATGACCCTGCGAACAAAAAGTTGAACTTTGCTTGGCTGTAAACTCAGCATACTAGTGTGCTCTGCTTAGAGCATTGGATTTACTAGCTGTTTGGGCCAAATATTATTGGGCTTTACGTGTATACAGAAATGTGACATCAACTCCCAGGGGAAGCGTTTTAAAGGCAGGTGTGAACACACAGCGCTCCACCAAGCAGCATCACCATAGCAAACAGGGCCAGGCCTCACAAGATCACGAATATCCCTCTAATCACACGTATTCCCGCTGAAGCCTCCTGCAGACTGTGAGATTGCAGTCGTCTCATGAGGTTGGTGCCAGCATCACTCTGTAACGTGGATCTAAACATGTGGGTAAGAAATCTGTGCGGACAGTACCATGGCACCACCCCCTGCCTCATTCCTACTGGTTTGATAGTAGGTGGAAGCAGCGGCCACGCAGTCAGATGGTTTTCTTAGATTTATGACAGCGTCAGACTTGGAAACGGCCATCTTTGAAGCTCTCTCACAGTGTGATGCAGGAGCACCATTCAGCGGCCAGGACCAAAGATACTGCCTCTTTTGGCCATCTTTTGTCTATGACAGCCCATATTCACACTGTTTATGCCCGGCTTTAACTAATAAAAGATCCATGTGATTCTGTTTTTTTATGGAGGAGCCTTATAGAGGAGCAGGTCGCCTCCCTGTCGATGCACAGATTGACTGTGAGTTATTGTCCTCTCCTTCAATCTCTCTCAAGTGTATTAGAGAAACGTCCAACATAAACAAGAACAAGAGAGAGCCAGAAGGCTTTGTGTTTGTGTGTGTGTGTGTGTGTGTGTGTGAGAGAGAGAGAGAGAGAGAGAGAGAGAGAGAGAGAGAGAGAGAGAGAGATGCAGAGAGGGAGCAGAAATCCCATCCCAGAGCTCCAGTGGCTCGTAGCTCCACTCTGAGAGGCAGAGAGAGTGCTGATGTAGAGATGGTAATATCCTTCAATCACTGCTGTCATTCATGTGTAAACATGGAGAATCTTAGTGGACCTGCCTGCTCAGGTCTCACATTAGTATTTCCATGATAAATGTCCAGGTTGAATTTGAAGTATTAGCACTTTCAATCTCGACATGAATGGGACCAATTCTGGTTTTTCCTTCGGCACGGCTGGATGCTTTTAATTCAGAGTGGTTTGCTGCTTCAGTGGAGTCTAGTGAAGCAGATTTAGGTGGCGAAGCACATCGTAAATGCAGCGTAACATACATTTCACTGAATCACCACATTAGCTCCGAGAGCTTTGTGGGAAACCTTTGGCTTCTGTGTGTATTTGATCATTTGGCCAAAGTGGCCATTGTGTGCAAGAAGTAGTGCTTCAAACAAGGGCCTCCTGAGGTCAGGTCTTAAAATGCCAGCTGGGTTATTTAGCAGATTATGGATCACACACACTCAAAAATGAAAAACCCCAAAAGGACAGAAAAAGCTATAGCTTATGCTGTGATAGCAGCGCTGACAAATGATAGCATCATGATGTAAAGGATAATATGTAGGCACGATCAGTGAACTGACCCAGGAACAGAATTATTTATTGCTTGTATGTTCAGGAGGTTTCATGTTGTCACTCTGAGACGATAAATCGCACTTCGCTGTTCTGTGTCTGCGGAGCTTCGAGCATCTGGACATGAGCTTTTAAGTTCAAATAAAACTGATGATGTGTCTAATTCTGGAGCATGTGGCAATGTCACAAAGCGCTTCCAATGCAGCATTCATGCTTCCTCTTATTACACTCACATGCTGGACAGTCATGGTTTTTAAGAACCTGTAGCTGCCCGACCCACTAGGAGGTCTGAACCCCCCCGGTCTGAACCATTTATGTCCTGGAAAGGCAGCTCAAAACAACCTTTGGGCTCACTAGACATTTAAAATACCTGCAGGTGAAGTCCCAGTCCTGAGAGCCAGTGTGGGTGAGCGTGTGGTTGAGAGGCAGCACATGTGGGGCATTGAGAACCAGCAGTAGATGTAGCAGAGTGTGCAGCAGCAGTATTAGTAGTGTAGCTACATTCCCCTGCAGCTGTTTTCCAAAGGAAATAGCTTTTCAGTAAGGTAGTAATGGTTAGAGCAGTAGTTGTAGTAGTAGTAGTGGACTGCCGAGGATCCGCCCTCTCACAGATGGTATCATCAGTGAATAAATGTTAGAACCACATAACTTCAACCTAAACTCAAGACACAAGCCCAGTGTCTGTGTTTCCCACCTGCCATAAATGAGGTGTTAGCAAAACTGATTCCCACAGAAAAGATTTAAGAGCCAGTGGAGGGCATCAGTGTCAGCGCCCTCTGCTGGCCGGACTCTAGCATTTCCCTTTGCCTGTGAAGACGCTTCGCTAGAGTTCTTCATCTGGATCTGAATTTAGAATGAAGAAAAATGTCTGCACAGAGCTAAATATAAGATGGCCAGCTGACCTCATGAGAGGACTCAGTCTCAGCTCCCGGTGAGGAGGAAATGATGTCATCTCTCTTCAAAGATCTTGTTGTTCATACACTTCTGTTGGGGATCAACTCTCGGCTATGAGTCAAGTGCTCCCAGAAAGATTTAAACCAACAGCACATTCTGAGAAGACAAATACTGGAAGAAAGCACCATCAAGACATGTAACATCATTTTTTTGATTATCAGTTTTGCCAACTACAGTACTACACACTCGGCTCACCATGAGCCATGTTCACACACACACTTTGTGCACTCTTACACAAGGACACACACCAAGTGTCCTATATTCTCCTTTTAGCAGGCCTTGTTTTGCTCCAGCAGTAGGAATGCTGCAGCATGGCCATGTTGAGGAATGACACTGACGCTGCCAGCCATGTAAATGTTACAGATTGTTTATTGAAGCATCCTGTTAGTGTTTTCATGACTTTTATGGTTTAATGAGAGAAAAATGCCAACAAATGTCAAGAACGATCGAAGAACGGCACTTTGTTTCAGCACGGATTCACACTCAGGAACGGTTGACTTGGCTGTGAGGACCAGAGCCCCGGGGGTTAAAGATGCCACAACATTCTGCATGACATGTTTTTGTGAATCTCTAGAATATAAATAAAACCTTAAAACCTGGCAGAAAAAGGCTGAAGTTTGAGGGTTCTGCACCTAATTTGGGTTCATTAGCTAGACTGGAATGTTCTGGCCTGTCAGAAGGTGGAGTATCCAGTGTGACCTGACCTGATCCATGTGACATCATCACATTCCAAAATGCCAACATTTTATGGTCAATATGTTTGTAAATGTGCTATATGACACAATAATGTTGAGACATTGTGCTGTTGATGCATTGGGATAGTGATGTGTGTGTGTGTGTGTGTGTGTGTGTGTGTGTGTGCGTGCGCGTGCGTGTGTGCGTGTGTGTGTGTGTGTGTGTGCGCGTGTGTGTGTATGTGTGTGTGTGCGTGTGTGTGTGTGTGTGCGCGCGTGTGTGTGTGTGTGTGTGTGTGTGTGTGTGTGTGTGTGTGTGTGTGTGTGTGTGTGTGTGTTGTCACTGTTCAACTCTCGTACTAATAAGGAGCAAAGACAGCTCTCGGGTCAGCCTGGGCTGGTGTGCTTGTTGTTCCAGGTCAGGCTCAGATGTTGAACTCTGTCAGAGGTGGGAGAGAGAAATGCATCAGTGTGCTGAGTCTGCGTGGAACAGCGCACCTGCACAGCGATCCGTGGTTCACCGTGGCAGGATTTGCTCTTCTTAAGTCTAAATATGCCAGAAATCTCAAAATAGGATTTACAGACTTTCACGTGTCACAGTGGTGGGTCAGTCTTCAGTGAGATGTATCCGTGTGTCAGTTTATGAGATAAGAAATTAAAATGGATAAAAGAACCAGCCATTCTTGGAAAAACGGCTTCACTATTTATCAGGATCCTTTGTTCAAACAGTCAACACTCATCCTGGTCCCCCACAACCCCCCAGGGATCCTGTGAATCCTCTGGGATCTTCTTCCTCGACACCTGCAATGTCATTGCAGAGATTCATCCGTCTCTGTAAAGTTTGAGTTTAAGGCTAAACATTTCATTATATATTCTTGGAAGGGCGATGAGGTGGAAGACACACGTAGTTTTGAGGATTGTGGGAGCAGATGCGGAGCAATGAAGATCTACGCACACCGATGTCAGACCTCGATTCTCTCACACAAAAACAGCACGAACATTCCCACAGAGAAAAGAGCCCCACCTCAGGCTAGCTGCTCACACTCATCCCTAAAGATGAGGGCTTTGATGCCGAGCCCAAATGTCTGCTTTTATCTGCCTCCACTGGGTCCATGTTTGTGTGAGAGCGACTGGAAGCATCTGCGGAGATGTAGTCCCACATAAACTCTCGACACCCTCGACGAGGACATTGATGAGGGTTAGGTACTGCTTGAGCTGCTATGGGGAGATGAAGTTTTCCTGCGCTCCAGCATGTGACTGAAAGTCTGAGCAGGTCCTTGAGAGTAGGAAGAGAAACGTCCTCTGTGTGTCCAGCAGGCTGTCTGAATCCACACCAGCGGTGAACTGGCTCCTCGTGCACCATCAGGTTTGGTGACATGCAGCTTGCTTCTTGTGTTATCCTGGGAACAGACACACAAGGAGCACTGAAAGCAGAACACCAGAGTGTTGCAGTTTACAACAGACATAAACCCTCATAAAACATAAACATCATACAAACAAACATAAAAATCCTGAGGATGAAAATGTCCAATCTTTATTGAAAGAAATGTTGATTTATTGAAAAAGTCAAGTGGTTCTGGATTTTACAGAGTTATTCGTAACGCACATTTGGGGACGTGTATTATTGTTACACATTTTAACTTTCAAAGAAGCGAAGGGATGGCATGGACGTGATGCACTGTTGATTTATCTATGTTTTTATGATTAGCTGTCTAATAATTAGCGTATAGACACCCAAGATGAGTTGCAATGACGCAGCTGCATTGAGCCACTACACACTTGCACGATGGGTGTGTTTTCAAAATGGCAGCTGGTACAGCTTTTTGTCAAAGGTCCCTCCAAAAACAAATCTTTGAGATTAGCACTTTAAGCTTCTTTGCTTCACAGCATTTCAGAAAAGCTGAAATGAAGAGATTTTCTAAGGCCTGAATAACAGTGTTGACGGTTTAGTGGAAGGATGTTTCTCTGTTTGGATGGAAGAAGTCCCTCATTATTACTAGAACACAAGAGACCAACTGAAATGGGTCAGAACCCAGAAGCTTTAGCCTTGAACAAAGGTCACAACAGCGGCTCTTTTCTCACTACATTGCTGAATGATAATAGAGAATGGGTCCATGCTGCAGACCTCCAGGCTCCTGTGCCGACAGTTTGTGGCGGCTCTGCTGAGTGTGCTGCTGCTTCCTGGCGGGAGTTGGATGCTCTGAAACCCCCCACTAAGTGGTGCTCGAGCCAATTACTACGACAACAGTGTCTGCCATGATCTTCCTGTTGGAGTAGTTTTATTTGCAGAGCACATTCGGAAACAGCTAATCAGATTAACAACTAACAAAAACAGAAATATACATAATCACCGCCAGCGATGATTCACTTAACCTGAAATGAGAAATTAAATGAAGCAGCAGGATGTAAGTCAGAGATGGAATCATGCTGCACGCCGCTTATCTGGGGAGTATTTAGAGAAAGAGCTCCTGGGGAGGAATCAGAGAGTTATTATATATAATAGGCAAGAAGCAGCTCAATACTGCTGTGTCCAATAAGAGGACAGGAGAGACGTGATCAGCAGGTAACCTCCTTCACCTCTGCTCTCAGCTTTTTTACCGTTAATTGAGTGCAGAGAGGCATTTGTGCAAAAATCAGCTAAGTTGATTAAACACAGACAAACTGCAAAAGCACTGAATTAGTTTGAGAAAAGAATCGATATCTAAGACTGAGGAGGTGAAAGGTAAAGTAACACTATAGATTTCGGCAGCTCTGGCAAGCAGGAAAATCTCATGATGTCATCACTTAATCTTCATCTGCTGAGGGCTGAAGGGCCACACTATCATCATCGTTCACAAGTACGGGACAAACAGCCCCTCCCACTAGTCGCTCATGACCTTACATGACCACGTTCTTGTAGCAGTCTGAACGCAAATGTCTGCAATGTCGGTAAGTCTGTATATTGGTGCCATCAGTATCTGGGATGATTTAATTAGCCTGCAATAATAAATAAACCCAATCACTGTTATCGCTGTGTCTTCTTCTCTCCTCCTCCAGACGGTCACAGACGGTACACATTCAGTCTGGATTCATGGAAATGATGAACGTTTCATTGGCTGGGCCTGTGGAGTGGCTGCTGCGTAATCCACGCGGACGTTTATCTGCATTGAAGTAAAAAGTGCTTGTTTTTGCCACAACAGGCTCTGGTTGTTATTCTAACTGTCAGACAATGAATGGAAATGATCCCGGAGAGACGTGAGTCTCAGACTCCTGTGGAATCCTGCTACACTCGCTGGTTATTGGACCAATTCAAATAAACAGCACATTCAGAGCCCAAACTGCAGGAAAAGAGGGTTTAAATGCTTTCATTAGCCTCTAATGGCAGGTCTGAACAAAGCCAAGTGGTTGTGATCTCGTCTCACTCCAGACTGAACAGGAAGCTGCTCAGAACCTCATTGGACAGCTGATGACAACACAACTGCGGCTGAGCAGCCTTGTCATGGACGCCGGCGCTGTGATTGATTTTATGAAAGCACCTGTTGTAGGTGCTGCTCCATTCATCAGCTGAACCCAGAGGAGGTGGAGCCTGATGTAGCCTCCCGACTGATTGGGAATGTGCGTGCGTGTGTGTGTATGTGTGTGTGTGTGTGAGAGAGAGAGAGAGAGAGAGAGAGAGAGAGAGAGAGAGAGAGAGAGAGAGAGAGAGAGAGAAAATGTAGGTGTGTTCCATCAGCTGTTAATCTCTAATTACATCTCGCTCCCTCCCACCATGCATATGTTTCTCTCTGTACAGTGTATGCCCATCTCGTCCTCTCTCTGTCTCTGTCTCTGTCTCTCTTTCTCTCTCCCTCCCTGCTTGAGTTGTGCTGCAGAGAGACTCTGGCCAGGAGAAGAGAAGGCAGATCAATGTTTTAAGGTTCTTGCCAGAGGAAGATAAATCTCTCCGCCCACGGTATACCCGCAATACCCCAAACATTGAAAACCACCTTTATCAGGTTCTGGCTGTCCACTCACCCACAGACTGTGAGTGGACGTGGGACATCTGCAGTGTTGCCAGAGTAGCGCTGTTACCTGAACTCATGCTCATGTTTGAGCCTGGTTCTGCTCCGCACTCCTGCCTGTTAGGAGGAAGATTTGATCGGCGCTGTCGCAGGATGCACTAGCTCATGTGGAACTGCTGGAGTAAATGAGATAACCTTTGCTGTGATTTGGTGTTATTCAAATAAAACTGACTTGGCTTGTCATGTGGACAACTGAAGACATCCCTCTGCAGCTGCTGAACGTGATGTGAGCTCCTGTGAACGAGCTCATCTTTGGGATGAAGTTGTAATCAGTGAACTGGGAACTTCATTTGAATCTGTGAGGACTAAATTTTGAGCGAGCTGGAGCAAAATGACTCCGCTGAAGTGAGTTCACTGATAAAAAGAATTGGAGTTATGTAATGTAACTCATGGGGCACAGCGGGAGCACTGGTGCCCAGAGACTGACTGATGGATGAACTCAACATATCAAGATTATAAAGGTAAGCAAACAACAGAAGAGTGATAGCGTAATCTGTTTTTTAAGGAACTACACATGGCTTTAAACATGCGGAGCGAGGCAACTAAATGCCTTCGTGGTTATCATCCAATCTGCAGTCGTCCAGTCTTGACATTGAGTCCATCAGCTTTCGTTGTCAGGCCTTTCAGCTGCTTCCATCTTTCCTTCCTTCTCCAGCTGCGCTGGGTTGCTTCTTGGTACTCATGCCAAATAGCGTTTCTTTGTATTTCATCTTTTCTCTTCTTTTTTAGTGGTAGGACATTGGAGTACACGGTGATGAGGCGCTTTTATCCTATTGGAAAAAAATGCTGAACATTGGTGTTCCGTTTCCATGACAATAATAGCTTAACAGATAGTATATAGACCACACCACCATCAACATTCCGTGTTGATGAGCTTCCACAAACATTCTCTTTCCCTCGTATGATCAAATAGCCATTCTGTTGGTTGTCATGGTGATGACTCCCGACCCACCCAGAAGAGCGACAACACCGGCACCTTTCTGAAAACTTGAGAGATTTCAGCCAGCGACACACACGTGCAGCCACACAATGACGGCGGAGGGCTATGAAAAATGTGGCAGCCGTAGCCCCTCCTTATGGAAACGATTTTAAAAACACACCAGCATGTCGTACACACGGGGCGTTTGTCTGTGTCCTGGATCTCCTCTCCTCAAACTTGTGAAGGATCTTCCCAGACTTCAAACTTGGCACTGCACTTCCTGGAGACGACAGCAACGCACGCGCTAAGATGAATAGACACTGAGTCAACCGAATCAGAGTCAGATATACTAAGAAAATGGTGGCTAACACGCCACACACATTCCACTTCACTGTGTTCTTCCCAACACACAACGCTGCGATGGTTTGACATGGTTTGACATTTTCATATATCTCCTCCGTGTGATCCCAGCAGCCTCCGCAAGGATCTCAGATGTTTCCCACCTTGGAAAATCTCATTAGAGAGACTGCACTGACATCTTCACACACACACACACAAACACACACACACACACACACACACACACACACACACACACACACACACACACACACACACACACAAACGGAGCAAGACACATGTAGAGCAGCATGTGTCCAAGTGTGCATCTGTTCACACTACCTGTGGAGACACGCAGATGTTCACATTTGCATGTCTTTACACTCTCTCCTCCTGGAAGAACACACATACTGTGTATACACACACACACACACACACACACATAACCGGCGCATTCTCAGGGGGGGGGGGGGATGCTGCCATACCTCTCACATAACAATAAACACTGAAGATGTTTTACTGAGCTCTGTATTATGACATCATGTATAGATCACAAAAGCAACTGCAGTTATGGGACACGTACAGCAATCATCCATGTTGTGCGCAAAGGTGTCACAGGTGATTTGAACAGCAACCAAACTATAAACCACATTTTTTCAAAGGTAACTTTCACAATCCTAACAGAGTCGAGCAGACAATGAAAAGAGCGGGAACACACACTGAACCAGTGGCTCCAGCAGGTTTTTCATGAAAAAAGAAAAACTGGAGATCACAACTACTCAACTTTCCGCATCAAACTCATATGAAAGCACCGGCTAGAATGGGAGTTTACAGATGGAATGAGATTTTCAGAGTAAACAAACCTGGAGGTGAGAAAGCAGCTGTTTTTGTATGCGCAGCCATCTGCACGCAAAGAAGTGACAAAGAGAGAAGAAAGCATTTGGATGAAGCGGAGGGTTAGCTGCGGGGCGGATGCACTCTGGACTGCAGAGGGAGGTGGAGGTGAGTGCATCAAACCCATTTTTTTCTAACATATCACATATTTTCATACCAGGGCCATGCTGTTGTTGTTGGCTATTGAAGGGACATATTTGCAGGACTGCGGCACGGTGGTGCAGTGGTCAGCACTGTGGCCCCCCAGCAAGAAGGTTGTGGGTGGAGCCCCGGCTGGAGCATGGGGTCTTTCTGGGTGAGTCTCCATGTTCTCCCTGTTCCTGCTGGGTTCTCTCTGGTACTCCAGCTTCCTCCACAGTCCAAAGACATCAAGAGGGACCAGGTTAATCCAGACTCTAAATTGACTGTAGGCGTGGCTGGGAGAGCCAATGGTTGTCTGTCTCTATGTGTTGGCCCTGCCATGGACTGGTGACCTGTCCAGGGGGAAGGCTGCTGGGATAGGCTCCACCCCCCGTGACCCTTGATAGGATAAAAGGTAGAGGATGGAAGATGGATATTTACAGGACAATGCAATACATACAATACAGAAGACACAACAGACCAAAGATAGTGACATCTGACAGACAGTATTTTATGTACTGATATTTTTATGTTTTCAATCTGATATGTGTGTGTGTGTGTGTGTGTGAGAGAGAGAGAGAGTGCGCTCGTCTTGAGTGTTATAGAGTGCTATATATAATGACAATGCTATTCATCCATCCTTGCATTTTGTATACTGCTTAGCCTTTAAGGGTGCGTGTGGGGGGGTGGGTGGGGGCAGCTGACATTGAGCGAGAGGCCACACATTAATATATTAATAAATAATGCTGCTAAAACACTATGATTGGAGACTCGGTTATATATGCTTATCTGAATATTGAAAACTTAGCACTGTTGCTTGTCATCATCTCATGACAGCTGCTGTGACAGTGGAGGGGGCAGGAGGCTGAATGTTTTGTTTTTCGCGCTTTCTTGGCAGACCCGCTCTACTCAGCTTCTGATTGGCGAGTGCACATTGCCTTCCTCAGACAGACTCAGCATGACGGTGTGTCATCTGTCCCCAGGATAGATCTGAGTGTGACATCGTCATATTGTTCAAGCTAGTTTGTCTAAATACACCGTCAGTGACAAAATACTCAGAAGTGTCCATTCACCTTCTGGTGAGAGCAGACGCATCTTTACACAATACTCATCTGGAATATTTTAGGACTGAATGTTGTTTTATTGTCATCCTCTGCGTGCTCAAGCCCAGGAGGAGATCAGTAACGCATGTTACTACATGGGGTCATGCCTCAGAGCCAGTGACTGCCTGCTGATCCTTCTTGACCCCCCAGTCTGAAATCCATTGCAGGCAACAGTTGAGCACACTTACCTCTAAGTTCAAGGGTGTGTTTTCCTAAAGTTACTGATATGACAAGAATACCACCTGCAGCTCCTGGCACCATGGCAGGAGCCTGGAAAATACTAGATCTTTAAATGATAGAACAGATAGTCCAGCACTGACAGTGGATACCTTCACCTGAAATGCTGCAGCTATTACTGTCATCATCAATCAATCAGTAGATCATTGTCAAAATGAATATACACGGCCATCAAAATTCCCCAGATCTCAAAGTTCAGGGTTCAAATTATTTCTGTAGTCCATCCAACAAATAATCTTCATTTTCATGTCACAAAAACGAAGCAAATCCTCAAACAGAAGAGTCAGGAACTAATAAAGTTTTGGACATTTTTATTAGAAAAAAATGATAGGGAATTCAGTATGAAATTAGATATGGTTGGCATGGTGAAATAAAGATGTGACTCTGCTTATATACAGAAGTAAAGCTGGACCACAGGAATCTCTAAACCACATAAACACAGTTCACTGGAGCGCTTTAGCGCTAATTAGCATTCTGACCATGAGAAAATGTAGCGTTGACAAAAACACCACAATCAGACTGACTGATGGGCTCAGTGCAGGCTCTGGTTGACGTAGCTTGGATGGAGCAGATTTCAATTAGTGGGAGTGTAGTGTTGGCTGTCAGCCTGGCTGAGACACGCTGCGGTCCACGGAAAAACACGGGACCCCTGGTGTTCAACAGCCAGTACTCAGCTGCATCCAGCAGCATCGATTGGCCCTTTGTGTCATCAGCATTAGGAGCCATGTTTCCTGCTGCTGCGACAGGCTGCAAGTGGACTAATGAAGCCGCTGTGGTGAGTGTCAGGACACATTCACTTGTGATACAATGTACAACACTCCCATTCGTTATAACCTTTGAATTTCATGATGTATTCAAAGATGAATGACAGCGGTGACACACCTGAAGTGGGCGAGCAGGTTCAGACAGACTAACTCATGAATGATGTGGTCATCTGACGCAGAGGAGACGAAGGTCAAACAATGAAAACAACATGAGACTGCAGGGGATTTATACTTCCACTTGTGTTCAACTAAATTCTCTCAATACTGGAACAATTCCAGTCATTTTGTTCCCTCCATCAAATCTCCCCAAACAGACGGGAAAGGTTGAAAGGTTGAAAAATGCTGGAATTATCATTTAACTGCAGGCAGTTACCAGAAATGTCACGTCTTTCTCTCCTGAAATATTCACCTATAACCAAAAAGACTTGGTGTTACAGGCCTGCCCTCAGTGAAATAAGGAGCAGATGAATAGCAGGGACACAAATACATAATCAACACTTCAACTCTAACATTCATTGGGTGTGTCTGTGTGTGTGTGTGTGTGTCTGTGTGAGTGGATGGGTGAGTGGGTGGTTTAGTGGTGGTGATGGTGGTGGTGGTGGGCTGATGCCATGAGCTGTAACCACGTATACGTTATCATTTACCTTGCCGGATCTCCACCACTTATTTGTCGAGGGGAATCCCGAAAGGAGTGAGCTTGTCACTTCAGTCCGGTGTGATAAGTTCACACAAATACAATGAGACTAGAAAGAGATCATGTTTGTCTTTTTTATTTTAATAAATGCAGTCATCAGCATCATATTCCTGAGGTCAGCAAGCAGGCATGTCTGCAGGCAGACTTCCTCTCTGTGTGTGTCTGACGTCAGACTTTACAATAATCCAGTTCAAGTTTTAAACATGTTCAAAGAGGTGCAACAACGTAGTTCGTCTTTCTACCGTACGTGTGTACGTTCAGTAGTTTATATTGATTACTTGTGGAGATTTATTTGGTTGATAAATTCTTTTTTTTTTAAAGAAGTGCACCACAACTCAAGATCAGCAGTGCATCATTAAGTGGTTGTTACGGGCGCGCAGTGATGCATCACCTTACAACAAGAAGGTTCTGGGTTCCAATCTGATGGACTGTGTGGACTCTCCCCACTGAGACTCCGCCTCCAGCCCCATGACAGCTGAGATAGGCTCCAGGCCCCCACAACCCTAAACAGGTTCACTGATGGGTAAAAAGTTGTATTTCATCAGATGCAAATATAGAAAATGGCTCAACCTTGGAGAAAGCCCTCTGGGTCGAGCTCTTCTTTCAGTACCTCAGAATGACTCAACTCCTGTTGCATCTGTGTAGAAGACACAGGAAGTGGCTCGAGAAGTTCCATCAGTCCACACGGAGGAGACGAAAGCAGCTCCAGTGTCCCGCCTCCAACGTTACAAAGAATCACCGAACGGAACCAAGCTTCATAGAAGCTTCTACATCACGTTTTTAACCCTAAACTAGTCGCTCCTCATCGTGCTGCATACCTCACACTTCTCACATCCGCGGGTAAAAGCATGTCTAACTGCAGTCAGCTGACACCAGACGCCAGATGCCAAGCGCCATCTTTCTCCTCCAGACCCTCATTAAAATACTTGACTGCAGCTGAATGAACTCCGCAATCATTTTTAACCCTCTGTGGAATAAAGGCACTGTTAAAATAATAGCAACCATCTGTTTTCATTTTCATTCAACAATTGAAGACCCCTGAGAGGAGAGTCGACCTCGTGGGAGGCTCCAGGAAGTGGAAGTTAATATAATTGAATATTTGAAGAGGAATGTGAATAATAATAAATGTGGAACGGCAGCAATCACAGGGAATGACAATGACCTGTTTCAGATTTTTCATAAAATATAGTCAGGGCCACTCTCATCACAGTTTAAATCATATCTCACTACAAATGGAGCACAGTTATACTTGGCGCTAGTGACTTCCCTCCAAACTTCTCCCCAGATTGACCAAGCAGCATGTGAAGCCAAAAAGGAGGTGGCGGCGCTGAAAAGTCCTGGAGGCCAAGGAGGTGGCGGCAGGCTTGCCCGCAGCAGCAGTGATGCATGTGGCTTTGAGCAAGAATGTGTGTGAAGAGGGCGACATATTTAAATGGTCCATCTTTTGGAGAGCATAAACTCATAACTGATTGGCATCTATGATGCTGCTGACGGGCTGTCAGCTGATTAGAGCTGGGCCACATGACTTCCATGACTTGCATGAACTACGAAGCAGCTTCATACATACACACAAACATGCTTATGATATATGCACACAAGCACACACACACACACACCTATCCACTTTCACATCCACTGACTTCTACTGCTCTGGTTGTCATCCTGACACACTCACGTGGTGGATATCTCACAAATCTAAGAGGAGCCAAACACAACTTTGAACCCACATAGCAACACTAGTCCAGCCAGAGGAGTCTCCCCACTGCCTCAGAGCTCTGCCCCAGAAACAATAATCATTGCATGGATAATGGTGTGGTTGCCGTGGCAGCTCCTGGTCACGGCGTAGATATCTGAGCAGAGGCAGAAGACAGTGAGGAGCATGGAGGATTTAGTGAAACTTGAAACTAATGTTTCATACCAAACTTGACAAGAGTTATCTTGATGGGCTATAAATCTAACCTGGCGTTACCAAGTGTGGTTACAGGATCACGCGAAGACGAATGGAAGAAAACTGGAGTTCTTAAAGGGAGTGTAATGAGCTGCAGCTCCGCATCAGAGCCAGGAGCCCTGATTTCTTCTCAACTCTGTAAATGAATGAAACAAGCTGCAATCGTATTCTAATCAGAAAGAAAGTATTATAACCAAGAAGTATTACAACTAGGAAGGATTACACGAGTCTCATGATTCCCAAGCAGCCACATGAATAGCATCATTTAGGTCAAAGCTTTATTTAATCCCACTTTGGGTCCATCAGTGAGGGGAACATTTTAAATGAATACCACCAAACTGTGAAGGATTAGAGGGATATCAGAACATGTCACAGGTACCAACAGGCTATTTAACTCTGCGCTGGAACAGTCGTCTGTGTCTAATGACCACATTTGTGCAGGCAAACATTTGTACTCATATATTTGGCTCCATTCCTCTTTCTCTCTTTCTGTGTGTGTGTGTGTGTGTGTGTGTGTGTGTGTGTGTGTGTGTGTGTGTGTGTGTGTGTGTGTGTGTGTGTGTGTTATTCAGAGGATTCTTTCCCCACATGTCTCGTTCGGCACATATACTTGGTTTTAAGAGCCACCTTTCTCTTCATGTCACTACATTTTCTCGGGTTGTCACTTCGCTAACTCGAATGAAAGCTCATCAAACTTGGGTGATAACGCTGCTCCCTCTTCATATCAGGCTGACGATTGCAGTGATGACCCCCCCTCCCTCTCCCCTTGCACTCACTCAGCCATAAAAGGCCAGCAGGCGTGTCCATGGATCCTATGATTGCCCTTCAAGGCTTTACAGGTCCTGCTGACTGTGAGCTGTAGCTAATGAGGGGGTGGGCTTTTAATGCAGCAGGTTCAATGTAGACTGAAGCTTTCTTGTTCTAACAATGAGTCACACCAAATGTTTTCATCAGAGGTCAGAGTCAAGGCTAATTAGCACTGACATCACACTTCCCTCTTGACGAGGTTGTCGAGACTTGCTCAGTTCGACTTGTTTCATTATCTTTTCAAACAGGAGGACCCTTGAAGGTTTACACACCAAAAACAACAGTCCCCGGTGTCCTTGGAAGTACTTCCTACAGAACAGATAGTCCCTCTGACATTTGATCACTGAAAAAATGTTTCTGCAGGGCTGCATTGTGTTTCAGAGTTGTCTGTCCAGCAGTCCTGATCTCTTTCATGCAGTGTCTCAGGAATGTCTCAAGAATGTCTTTAGGACATCATCTGATGTCACAGGTGACAAAAAATAATCAGTTTGGTGATGCTGTTAGCGATGAAGCTATGGAGAGTGAACACAACTCTTCAGGTGCTCTCAGCTGTAAAAGGTCGGCTTCTTCTTTTGTTTTGTTATTTTGAGGGGGGGGTGTGGAGAGTGAAGGTCCCACACAGGTCTCACACTCAGACCGAACACTGGACACTCACATGGCAGACACATGCAAGAGTAGGAGCCCAGCTGGTCGGTGTGTGGCAGTTTGTGCTCAGTCAGAGAGCCACATGGAGATAAAGTAGCAGTTTGATGCTGAGTGCAGCTCTCAGGCAGCCGCCAGTTGAGATGGTTGCTTGTGCGTGTTGTGAGTTAGTTTGTCATTGTCACTCACTTTGTCTCCTGTTACAATCATGTTTTATGCAGGCCTTGATAAAGTCAGAGCTTCTGCAGGTCATGAATAAATCATTGCATGTCCATCTGGAGACAGGATCAGACTGAAGACCCGCTGACAGAACCGATAGGAAACATCACTTTAACGTATTCAACATGTAATGTCATATAACAGCATAGAACATATGTTGAATGTAATGTTCTGATAATATTTGATTAGGATTTAGAGTTTATTCATAATCAAGAGACGTTAAGGGTGAATTGTCTTCCTGCTCCTGCTCCTCGCCAGCCCTCTCACCCTGCCTCCACACTGTCCTTACAGCACACACACACACACACACACACACACACACACACACACACACACACACACACACACCTGGTAGTTTACTAGCTTAGCTGTTAGCATAGCATCTTTGCCTCCCTTTCTCTATGTGTGAAGTCTCTATGTGAGAAGCTTTAGCTTTACGTAAATGCGGGCCAGGTGCAGCTGGTCCCAGTGTCCTCCTCAGAAACTCTCAAACTTATTAAACTATTCTCATACATTGTTTGCTCAGCTGACACAGAACTTGCTTGAATGCATCTTCAGACCAGCCTACACAAACCTGAAACCAGCCACAACTGGGTTCATTAAAATGTTTCCTCGTTTACGATACGCTGCAAATTCCCTCTGAATAAATCTTCCCTGTCACCCTTTAAACACACCCACTGACATTACAGCAGAGAGTCAGTCTGCCAACTGTCTCCCTCTAGTCGGACCCTCGTCTTCCTCTGCACTGGTCCTCACTTGTGGAGCTAGACCACACTGCATACATCTACAGGCATTGTGGAGAAAACTAACTTGGGGCAAGGCATCAATGCGACCTCATTTCCTGTCAACGATGGCCTTGTTAGTGGGAAAACCAACTTTATGAATCATTTTCATGACTGCTGTTACAATAATGAGGCAGAGTGACCAACATGACAGTTGCATCAATCTCTCTCCCTCTCATTACGTCCCCTCCTCTTCTCCGCCGGCATGGCTCCGCCTTCTCACCTCCACTCTTCCTCCCATCATCATCGTCATTACTGCCTCACCCATCATTATTAAGCCTTCTTGTCTCCATCTCATTCCCTTCTCGTTTCTCTTCTCGGTCTGGTTCCCGAGTAAAATGCATCAGACATCAGTGGAGCTGAACTCGTGGCTACAGAGATGAAACTCAACTATATTCATGTTTCAGCTGATGAATGATGATGAATTATGACCACGGGGAAGTAGGATGGGGTCATGTTGGCCACATGAGGTGGACAGACAAGGTAGCCACTGGTTCGCCTGGCGCATGAGGCTGCCTTCAATCCTAGCCGCCGAGGAGGTTCCCTGGGTGGGATGTTTGAAAGTGTCTCTGTGGAGCAGATGTACCCCATACAAAGCTGGCAACATAATCAAACAATCAAACCATTCATGGGTTTTTTCCTTTTTTTGGGTAAATTGAACAAAAAAAGGAAGATCTGCATTCTGTTTTCGTTGTTAAGCTTGTAATTGGAATATAAATCAAAGCAAAACCGGAGAACAACTCAGAAAAACATTGGAGGAGCCAAAAAATGTGTTCCTGTTTGTGAGTTCGATATTTGCTGCAGGGACGTTACTGGGTTCATGGAGACATTACAGTGACTGAAGCCACTCTGATGATTCCAATCACTGAAGGAGCAACAAAGACCAAGAAATCTGCTGAAAAATGAAATGTTCTGCCAGTCAAATTAGTTCAGAGGGACTTTTTTTTTTTTAGCTCTCTCTCTAGACCTGCAGGCAGGAAGTGAGGCCTGATGGTCATTTGTAACTCCTGACGTCAGACTTGGTTTTCCTCTGGTGACATCAAGTCTTTAATATCCTGAGTGACTGACAGCTGCAAGAAGAACACAAAAGAAGTCCCAAGGAAATCACCTCTAACATCGGAGGAAGGAACCAGAATCAAACCAGAACTGAAAAAACTCAAAGGATAGAGTAAATATATATATATATATATATATAAAATAGTGTGCTGTCTGGGATTCATATCTTGTATGCAAAGTTTAATTTATTAATTTATTATTTATTTTATTTTTAATCAAGTGAATTAAATGCTGTTTCAGCACACATGATGTCATGGAAACATCTGACTGTCACGGCTGTGGGACCAAGGGCTCTATGTGTGTGTGTGTGTGTGTGTGTGTGTGTGTGTGTGCGCGCATGCTGTTGCCCTTATGTGGTGGCTGTAAATAAATCCACCCTACGATGATATGAAATGCTGAACATATTTGTATGAGTTGCAAACATGACAACAAGCTGATTTCCATATCTGGCGAGCTGTGAAGTTGTCAAACACCTCGTCAAAGACACAAACATACATGCACAGCGACACACACACACACACACACACACGGTTGCAAAGTTTATCGTGGTGATGCTGCCAGCAGCTTCTACGCTGCTCATGTATTTAAATATTCTAGATACATTCAACCATCTTTCATGTTAATGTGGTGCTCCTGTAAATCCACACAGGGGGGCAATAAAAGGTGGGATGCAGAGTTGGACGTTCAAACGTCCGGGCAGCAGGAAGAAAGCTGCCTCTGATTTTGGAGACGTTCGCTCCCAGTTCTGCTGCCTTGTTAAAATGTTGGCTGGACCGGGGCAGCAGATGGGATTCTCTAGATGTTCATTTCTGCTGTGGAGGTTTTTATGGAGGACCCTCCGTCTGATCGTTAGCAGGTGTCTCCGAGATGTGCCTCCAGATTTTGATGAGATTTGCTGGAAAGGTGTCAGTAAAACCTCAAAACCTGTCATGGGACACAGAGGGGAGAAAAAGAGTTTCTGAAACTTGTGAAGTAGTTTTGAGGCAGACGAGTGAGGAACAGAACAACATGGCAACTCACTGTAAATAGCAGAAATGAAATGAAACCTAGAAATGAGAGAAAAGCCATTTTTACTCTTTCAGTTCAGACCCTTCAAGCTGTTCACCTGTCCAGCAATGACACAATTACAAAATAAACTTCTTCATATTTTTTTTATTAATTCCATTTCACTTTTCTCTCTGTAAAACTACATAAGTGGCACTTAAACCAGAGTTCCCTATCCTCTGTCGGACCCTAAGATCCAGATATGCACTTGTCAGTCACCTTTTTGATTACATTTTTCTGCAGGTGTTGCTCAGAGTAGGCGGCACAGTGGAGCAGTGGTCAGCACTGTTGCCTCACAGCAAGAAGGTTGTGGGTGGAGCCCCGGCTGCAGCACGGGGTCTTTCTGTGTGAGTCTCCATGTTCTCCCTGTTCCTGCTGGGTTCTCTCTGGTACTCCAGCTTCCTCCACAGTCCAAAGACATCAAGAGGGACCAGGTTAATCCAGACTCTAAATTGACTGTAGGTGTGGCTGGGAGAGCCAATGGTTGTCTGTCTCTATGTGTTGGCCCTGCCATGGACTGGTGACCTGTCCAGGGTGAACCCCACCTCTTGTCTGGGTCTCCTAAAAGACCTGTAATGAACAGGAACCAGCAGGCTTGGCTTGTAACGTAAAGAGAAAATTCAAACAAAACAAAATGTTTCAAAATAAAAGAGGGAATTTTATGCAGGGTGTTGAGAAGCCACCATCAGAATAGCTTTTCATGTTTCATGTCTATCTAAATTATTATTAATACACTCTGCACTTATGCACATTTGCTTTCCCTACACTTTTTGGTTATGAAGCATCATTGCACTCAATGCCTCAATGGCCCTCTGAGCTGCTCCTGAGTGTCATGGCTGTAGCTCTTCAAACCACTGTGGTCACACACCACAGAGAGAAGGAAGACACATGCTTTACTACACACACACACACACACACACACACACACACACACACACACATACACACACACATACACACACACACTCACACACTCACTCACTCACACACTTTCTACATTCAGTATCAGATGCTGCAGACAATGAATTGTGTTTTTTTTTTTTTTTACATGGATATCTTGCTAAACTTTGTGTCTTATGACAAAAACATTTAAAGTCCCCTTCAAACAAAGACTGTGAAGAGCGGAGTGGTACAGGTATTCCATCATAACTGTCACTAACCTGGTGGTTCAGTGTGTCCCAAAAATGATTCCCAATGCTTGAATAAAGTTCTGATAGCCTGGTAAATACTGAAATCTCTTACAACATTTTCTTTCTTGTGCCATTTTCCCTCATCTCAATGACAGCTCTCTTTTTACAGTGTATCTCCGGCAAATTTTCAGAATTTAAACATTTAAAAAGCAGAAGTCCATCCAGAACCAGACTTTGAAACTTCCGTTTTGAGAGGGGGGATATTTAATTTGTAACTTTTGTGCAGTTATTTCTTTTGAACCTGAGTGTGCAACACCAACTTTTCAGAGATTTCTCTCACACGGTGGAGCTTTTGAGTCACATGACTCTTGCCAGGGTTCTCAGGTTGCTCAGTTTTATAATCTGAAACTTAAAGTCTAAAAAACTTGGGGGTTCTGAAGGGGCAACTGCTTCTCTCTGGGTCCGTTGTTTGCCCTCCGATGAGTACAGCCCAATCACATGTTGGATTCTAGGGCGGGTGTGATTACAGACTGCTCCACCAGTGACTGACAAGCACAGGACTGTTAAACAGGAAGTTCCTTGGTGCTGTTGTGTGTTGTCTGCGGTTGCTTGACTCGTCTAGCAGCGAGCAGCTCCGTGGTTCTGCTCCTGTTGACGCAGGCAACTCGATTGTTTTCTGTGTGGTTGTCTTTAATAGCAGCCTTAATTAAGCTGTGTCGTATTATGGGTACATGCAAACCATTGATTTATCTTACTGCTCGTCCTCCTCCGTGTTTCTTGCTAGCTTCATGTAGCCAGCCAACTTCGCCCTGTGTTGGTGTGGTTCGTCAGACAAACGGAATCATGACCTGCCAGGGAATTTAAAAGTTCTTGCAGAGCAGCTGATTGACTCACCTCAAGGTAACCTACGACTGGCGCCAGATGGAGTCGGGAGCTGCTTCCCAGACCGAACCTGGAAGGCTGTGTATGGATTGTTGCTGCTTTCCTTGTCCTTGGGAATTGTTTGAATAGCGAGTGCTAATACAACAGCTTCCTTTAATTTTTGTTTAATGTCATTTAGAGATGAAGCTTGTTTGGATTTTCGTGCCTTGCTGTTGAAAGTTGAAGCAATCTCAGTTGAAAGTGAAAGTCTGAAGGAGGAACTACATCCTTTTGTCTTTTCTTTGTTGTCTCTGGATAACCCAGATATGTGAAGTTGCTTCCTGGCTTTGGCTGGAAACTTCTGGGACACCACTTGTGTGTAAATTTGAACACAATATTATATATAGCATTCAAAAGAGAAAAAGTGGAAGGTAGCTCAAGACTTTAGTGGAGTCACACAAAATGTGCTCCCATGGGGGTTATGCATTCATTTATTCCATATTTATTAAAGTTTATGTATTTCAATTCTTTAAGAATATCAGTTTTTCCAAGTTGAATATTTTCAGAGATATTCCAGCGTGGGTGGTATTGGATTTCGCTTCTTTCAAGTGATAGATTTTAACTTGCTGGTCCAAAGGGCAGCTTTGTGTCCTTCCCTGTTTTCATTAACAGATTTAAGGGTCTCAAACTTGTGGCACCTGACTGTTGAATACTTGGCTGATGTGCCACTCCAGCATGGGCTTCATGAAGGGCAGGCCCAGAGGATGCGGTTGGGATTTGGCTCCCACATTTCAGATTCAAATTCCGATATTTTTTCTTGGTTGCTTGAAAGCTGCATATTTCCCTCCAAGCCTCATTGCAAAGCCTCATATCTGCTTCCTTTTCTCAGTGGGCAGATTTCAGAATTGTGTGAAGCTCAAATTCTGGTGGCGATTGCTCTGCACCTCTGACCTCTGACCTCTGACCTCTGCACCTCTGACCTCTGCTCCTGTGCAGATGAGCACCTCTGCAGGTCTGACCAAACTAACGGCGCACCTGGAGGTGCCTGGAAAAGTCACTCTGCTTTCGTTTGTCCCAAAAGTTTTGGAAACTCTTAAATGCATTTCATAGTGTGAATGACAGAAATTTTGTAAGTTATTCAGGGTTTTAATTTTCTATCTCCTTTATTAGGGAGAAATTCGGTGTTTTTGCCATCATCACCTAAAGAGTCTTAATTTTGTGGATTTCATTTGATTTAATGACTTTCTACCATCATTCCAATGTAAGAGTCATCCATGTCCTTTTCATCGTTCCTGTTATTGGCAGCAATCGCCTCCAAAGCAATGTTGACTTGACAATCTGATTTCTATTTCCCTCCTCCTGGCCTTGCAGTCCCAGTTACACCAATTAGTTGTGAGGCACAGAAATAGTGTCGTAAACAGGGAAGGGCCATTCCCCCCATCTCTTTTCCTAATTGTGAGATATTGAATCGATTTCTTTGTTTCTTTCCTTGCCAACTAAACTGAGAAATCAATTTGTCCCACTTCCTACGTTGATTTTAATCAACATTAACTGGTAGAGTCAGAAAAAAAGAGTTCAAGTTTAGAAATGGGGTGAGGTTCCATCCATGCATGTTTGCCTTTATTATCAAAAGGCCGATTATTTACTTGTGACAGTTTTCAAATTTGTATCTCACCGATTTAGCTTCCCAGTGGAGGGCGTATTTGTCCTTTAATGCCCTTGGTGTATTAAACTCCAGTCATAATTTTTTCAGAATATTAAGCTTTCAACATAGAAGCTTACCAAAGTCAGACAGAAGTGTCAAACCTGTTCAGCTCCTCCAAGTGAACCAGATTGTTGTCATCAAGTAGCGTTAGCGAGGGAGGGGGGACCAGGCTCAACCGTGACAATAAATAACTTATAGCCTAAATTCAGGTCAGTAATTATCACATTCCTGTTTGTTTTTATCCTCCTGAAGGAATAAGTGAGATAATTGCCTCCCTCTGTGGGGGATCTCTCTCTTCTGTATGGTTCAATTGAGTGCATTTAGCAATGGTGGGGATAATTGTGGACTTAAACCACTCTGTGGTAAATCCATCTTAGCCTGGGGGCGTTCCATCAGCTCAGTTCTTTGGTGGGTATTGGTTGTCTTTGATTTTGTTTTGTGATTCGTATGCGTGGATCTAAACCTCCCCTGGTCGAGATAGTCCTTAATATCTAATCCATCTCTTTAATCTCTTGTTTTTGGATCGTTGAATATGTTTGAGTTCAGCTTCCACAATTTTTGTCCTTGTTTTCTCTTGTAGAATTATGGATGTAGAAATTGACTGTGACCTAAGAGTGTGGAGGGCATGGCGCGTATGTGTGTGTGTGTGTGTGTGTGTGGGGGGGGGGTGGTCTCGAATATAGGTTATTATTTTCTTCACACTGTGCAAATCAATGACTTAACTTTCTGAGTCAGGTTTAATGTGAGCAGAAACTCCTGTGTAATCTGGCAAATGATCACGCCTGGGAATTCACCGTTAGGCCGAAGAAACGTTGAAAATAGACAATGTTTTCTTCATCGCTGCTAGTGCATACTGCATGAGTTTGATGAATGTTCATCCTGAATCTCCGAGTTTTGATCATTATTGAGTGTATTAGTAGCTTTAACTGAGAGCTGAAGAGAGGGCGGGGTGTTCCTGGGGGCAGAGTCTGTCTGATTACTGTACGAATACACAACTATATTATTTGCAAAAAACACTGGACCATATTTAAGAGAAAAAAAATGTTTTTCTCTGATGAAATATTTCTCCTTATTGTCAGCCTGGCCTCTATGTTGAGTGTCCAGCTGGGATGCTCATGCGTGGCGAGTTCTTTTGGCTTGGAGTTCTTATTTAATCAGTCTCAGTGGGACTAGCTGTCAGTCGAGCGGTGTCAGGGAGGCGTAACCGTATTGGCTCCTGTGACAAGTCCCGCCCTAACTCTTTACGTTTGATAAGAAACCTGGATAATGTGGAGGTAAATAGCAGTCCACCTTTGTTCCACATGGACTTGAGGGATGATAATGTGGGTTTGTCTGCCGTGGGAAGAGAGGGGAACCTTGTAGGCGTCTTGAACCAACATGACAACAGAGTCATGTATGAACTGCTTCATGTTTTTTGTCCTGACTGCAGTCATGTGAAGTCATGAAGAGCTCACTTTAATCACACACCACACCCCCCCCCACACACACACACTTTCAGCCCTCACATGACTAACTTATCGGATGACAGAGGATGAAAAGAGCTGTTAAAATGTTAACACACGTGACTCATCACACTGTAAAACTGTTCCTTCGGTCACTGATGCAACCATTAATGTATTTTACTGCAGGCGCCCTTTAGAAAATGACTGTTTTAACTGCAGCAGCGACAGCCCATCACTGAGACCTGGTACTGGGCTCCTGTCTGCCGAGCAGCGTGGTGTTGGTGCTGACCTCCAGATCCTCCTGCTGCTGCAGACTGACCTGACAGCAGCTTCTCTCCATCAGCCAGCCAGTGACGCTGATTTACAGAGGAGGCCAAATGAACCTCTGGTCTCAGAGGCAGCGGCCTCTGCCCCATGCTGGAGCTCTAACTGCAGGTCAATGACAGCGACAGAGCCAGGTTAGTGTTTGTCTGGGTGAGCTGGATGCTGGGGTGCTTGTCTCATTTGAGTCGTCTTAGCATCAGCTCAGCTCGCTTGAAACCTCGATGGTTGCGTGATGAAGGAAACCGTCTCGTACCACGAACCCTCCATTGAGGCTGTTGGAGACAGGATGTCTTGTCTCGTGCCCTTCATGCTCTCTGGGCACAAGCTGACAGATATTGAACGTGGGCGGAGCACTCTGCCCCGTGCCCAGCAGCAAGTGTGGTGCACACAATAGAAACCAACTAGATGGAAAACAGCAAAGCCATGTGGAGGAGAGTCCATATAATTTAATGGAAATCGTATGAATAATGACCTTTTTTATCATCTGACCATCAACAGCGTCCTTCACTCCCATCAGTGGTTTCCTCGGTCTTGAGGCTCAGCATTTTGATTAGTTAGAACCTGCCCACTTCATGTCACCAGTAGCTGGTGTGCATCGTGATGTTTAAGGATCTCTTTGTGTGTGCATGAAATGATTAACATATAAATTACAGAATATTAGCTGCAGCTCTGTAGAGTTTCATTGAAGATGCGGAGCCTAGATTCAGACAGACGGAGAGCGCGATTCTGTTAGCAACAAGTTGCCAGTTCTGCTTTCTAACTTTTCACCCTCTCCCACAGTGTGGTGCTCAGTGGGCGGGAGGACGCCCTCCCGCCTCAGTGATAAATTCATGCCCTCATCACAGAAAACAGCCAAAGTGACGAATCAGATATCTTGATCATTTAGAGGCTGATAACTAAAATAATCAGTGAAGGCCCGCAGGAGTGAAGGCCATTACCGCCACCGTAATCGGACTGGGAGGGTTCAATCAGACGGCTTATCAGCTGGAAATTATCTCCTTTATCTTCCATAGGGACACGCAGAGACACTAATACCAACGCATTTATTGGAACTCTTTTCTGTCCTCTCGGTCACACGCTGATCTACATCAGTTGAACGACGGTTCAACTCTCGCTCGCGGTCTGCTCTCTGCATCATAATAAGAAGCTTAACTCGAAACTTCACCCTTAGACTGGAACAAGTTCGCCACGTTTCAGAAAACGCTGAGTTTGAAGAGAAACTCAAAGTTGTTCAGAATAGAGCCACAGCTCAGAGTCGCTGTGCATCATGGGTAATGCTCCTGTACTCCTCCTCTCTTGTCCTTGACCTCCAGGGAAGGCTGGGAAGGAAGCAAATCAATCTGCATTCAGAAAACCAGCATTCTGCTCACACAGAGTGTATTTTCAAAAGATGCTCACACTCTTGCGTCCTCAGGAAACTGGGGAGCATTGGCATTACTCATCAGAGTCGACAAAGCATTGTTGAAAGTATTTTAACTTTTTACCCACATGTCCAGTACAGACACCTAAACTGCAGATCCAAAAATAAACTTCTGAGGATGGTATTAACAGTAAACCTCAGAAGTCCTTGTCTCAGGTATCCTGGAAGGGATCTTCTGTCCTCTCTTCAGCCAGTTCAAGCCTTTCAGCTCAGGAAGGTGATGAACTCGTTTGACACCTGAAAATGCATGAAATATATTTCATCCCAGGAGCTGTCAGTATTCTTACTTTTAGTGTTTAATGGGACACTGTCCCTTTGTTTTCTATTTACCAGCACTTGTCTGCTACATATTGTTGCATGTGTTTCGTGAGCTGAAGAAACAATTCCACCTCTATTCTATTCTTTTCTTTTCTATTCTATTCTATTCTATTCTATTCTATTCTATTCTATTCTATCCTTTTCTCAGATTGATGGCTTGCTTGTGTTTGTGATGCAGCGACAGTCAGATTAAGAACTTAAGATGTTCAAACTTATTTCATATACCCAAAAGTCACACAAAATTTAAACTGATTATCAGGCGAGGAATGAAACAGCATTTCCATCCATCAGACACCTCTGGCATATTGAGAATTATATTCATTCATTCACTATTCTTTTAATTGAACCATAATTCTCGTTAGTTCCTCTTTCAGTGTCCCCATCTGTCACAGCTCTGATGCTAGTGTTTCTCATCCGATCAGCTCCTACCCCATCCTTGGGTTCTCCCACCTTTCTCTTGTGTGATTATTTGAGTTTTAGTTTCCTTTCTTGTGTTGTCATTGTCAGTTCCTTGTCTGTGCCTCCTGCAGCCCCCATGCTTGTTGTTTTACCTGCCTGTATGTTCTCCAGCCCATTAACTGTTGTCCTGCAGGTTCTTTTTTAGTTCCGGTGGTGAATGAAATGAAAAGCAGGGCATTTCCTGCCAATCCTTGCCAGAGTCTGTGGCTGTGAAAGCCTCCATACGGTACTAGCAGGGTCTGGACCTGTCAGCGGACCTGACTTTCCCTGGATTGAATCACTACTCTCTCCATCACTGGACATCACTGTCTCTAATCAGATGGATTTCATTTGCCAACTCTCTCATTTCATTTATTTGCCCACTCTGGCATCAATGCAGCTGGAATATTTGTTTGACACGTTTACCTTTGTCTCTGTCTGTCATAGACTCTCATATTTATGAGGACAAAAATATGAAGAAATAAGCTGAGAGAGGTTAAAACTGTGAGAATGGATGGAGGGCAAGACGGGAGTCTCTGTTTGGTGAGTTGTGAGTGGGGACGAAAGCTTCCATCAAGCCTCAGTAATGTACCGCACCGTCTCTATGGTGATATGAGGATGCAGGGAGGATCTCATCTTTACAGACCCTCCGCACCCTCATAACCTTCAAGTACAGCTTTGTGTAGACGTGTTTCACCTGCGCTCCATTTCTTGTTTGTTACTTCCATCAGGGAGCTCATGTCTTGTCTCATACCTTGTCAGTGGCACTGTGTTGTATTGTATTTGTCAGCACAGTTTCGCAAAAACTGTAATACTTGTGGAGGGGTAGAGCCTGGGCCATGACAGAACCCATTACAGTTTTAGTCAGATTAGTCATAGCACCACCTAGTGGTTAATGGAGGTAAGCCTGATGGAACAGTACAGCAACATCACGCACAGTAAGTGCGTGTTCTCTAATGCCACCTAGTGAATGCAAGAGTGAATATTTGCACCACAGTTCAACATTCGTCGGCTCATTCATGCAAAATCAAAATATCAGCAGGTTTCACATCGTTTTCATTTCACAGAACACACACACACTCACACACACACACACACACACACACACACACACACACACACACACACACACAAAATAAGCTGTGATGTACGTGGGGATGTGAGGGTCTGTCCATCACTGCCCTCAGCTTTAAACAAAGCCCCACCACCAAACTGTATGGGTCTAGTTGGCGGTATGGGCTGTCAGTGAGTTTGCTAGTTGTCGATGTTGTGCAGCATGTGGTTGTCAAATGTTTCTCTGTTTGTCTTGTTGGATGTTTGACTCTGTTGGAGTCACGGGAAATGAAACAGAAAGAGTAGCATAGAGGCTTCTCCCACAAAAATCATTGTTATGAAAAGCTCAGGATCAACGTGGGATTTACAGTACCAGGCCCCTGTTGTCTATTGCAATAGAGAAGATTCTGGAAATTCATCTACACCCTTTTCATGATAAGCAACATGCAGCCTGGAAACCTGAGTGTCTCACTCCTCTGCCCCTCTGCTCTCTCCCTTTCAACATGATTTATTCACCATATGTGGAGAATCCGGCTCACGAAACCCACACATGCAGCTGCAAAAATCCATGAGCCTGCCGTCAACCTCAATCACCACAGTATGGATATGTAGAGCACATCTCTGAGGGCCAGCGCTGGAGGATGCCGTTCTTCGTGGTAAAAACTGTCCTCAGCAGCCCCGGGGGTCATAAATATATGACCTCTGAAGCTTTCAGTAATCCGCTACAGCAACACGTCTAACACTGAGGGACGGTCTCAGGGATCCGCACACACCTGTTTGAGCTGGGTCATCTTCAGATGTCAGAAGGTGTCAAATGAAGCACTGGTCACAGATGCTGAACTGCCCGCACCCCCAACCCCCCTCCATACACACAAACACACACATAAAAACACACTCCAAGTCACATGCCCGCCCAGCCAACATTCTGAAGTCAATACTGCAACACTCAAACCCTCATGTTGCTGCAGCTGTCACAATAATATTAACACAGTTCTATGTATACACATGTAGCTGCCAACTTTTATATGGTTTTTGGGTTATCTGGTTTTGTCTCACTGGCTGTTGAGTCTCATGAGACCTCAAAGAAACTGCTGGTTCTATCCCTGGTCTCTTAAACAAACAAGTCTTCCTCCGCATGAGCAGCATCGTCAGAATGCTTCTGCATGAGTGGCCTTGTATCATTTATTTATGGTGGTGTGTAGCTGAATGTGCATCAGATCCACAGCAACAATTGAAGTGACATGATCCTCCTCAAACACACTGCAGCTATGAAGAGCCACGCGGACAGAGCTGTTAGCTGCCGCCGCCGCCGCTGCTGGTGGACGTGCTATACATCCTCAGGACATTTACTCTGCAAACAATTAATCACTGACAAAATGAGTGTTCAAGGCTGTGCAACTGGATACATGCGCTGAACTGCATGCCAGTGCACATCAGTGTATGTGCATGTGTGTGTCATCATTCCTGTCTGTCAAGGCCTCGAGTGTGTGTTGCCGCAGTTGCATCCCGAGAACAATAATTATCTGCATCTGTGGGCTGTTGACACTCTCATTGCCATTAGCAACAGCAGGCACTATTATGACCAAACATCACTGGAGCTGTTGGAATACACACACTCTGACTATTGACACAACATCCCATAATTAGCCAGCTAGCTGCCTTCCTTCTGTGCATCACCAAATCAGTAGTTAGGAGATGAAAGTTTTGTTGAGTTTCAGCTTAATTAGATGGTTGAATGGATCAAAGCAGCAGCCTCCCTCAGCTGCGCGGATGGCGGAGGACGCTGTTTACCTCCATATTCTCACATCAGAATAGAGCCACCATCCACGCAAATGACTGCAACAGCTGACAATTCACTTGGTGACCTTCAATCAAGACCTTTAATTACTGTGCATTCACATGCTGATTCACAATGGAGCTGACAACACAACCTAGTGATAATAGGCCTAAAGCTCCATGCAAAACAGGGGCTAGCTTGTTGACCTCAGGCTAATTAGCTTCTCCACTGTTCACGTTTCTTCCCCACGGGGCCCTTGTCCATTACTGAACATACAGTCTCTCAATGAACTTTATTGAAAGGACACAGAGAGGGTGCTAATCCGGCGGCTCCAGGGGATGGACAACACTTGGGTGCTCGCGGCAAACACCAAGCTAAACAAAAATGTTTTGCAGCACGACGAGGGCATGAGGACGTTTCAGGTGCGCTTTGTCTTCCTCCCGTTGCAAATGAATGGCACTCAACTTGTTTATTCATTCGTTACTCATCAGCTCCATCACCGAGGTAGTGATTCATATTGCTGATTCACACACTGCTGTCTCCCCTCTGACTTCCCTCCAACTTTCCAAACCTTGTCCTTTATGATGACCTCTTTGTATAAATGTGCCGTGGATGCCACTGCTCAACATCATAAATCATCTTTCTTCCCCCAACAGGAAATGGGCATTGGAAAAAAGGTTGGTGTGTGAATATTTGCTGAAAACAAAGCCAGGGCAAGAGTTTTTTTGTTTTGTTTTGTTTTGTTTTGTTTTCTGACAAGTTACAAGTTGCCTGTGAACTGATGCACAGAACCTGTAAGATATCTTTACTGGACATAACAGAAACAGCCTTGCTTGTTCAGAAAGTCTTTTATTCTATCACGTCTGCAGTTTGGAGGGCTAATAAGATCGATGATTAGTGGATATTGATCTGCTGCAAAAAGTTAAGAGCTGAAAACGTTTGCTGGCACAATGCGTTTGTCTCAGCGTCTCTAATGATGTGCAGCATGAGAGCGTCATTCACAAACCATCATCAAAGCCATCATTTATTACAAGAAAGCTGTAGAAATTCATACTTACATCTATTTGTTTTTGGACGACAAATTTAAAACAACAAAAACATCCGACCCGCACCCCACAGAGCGCCACCGTGTCTGCAGCATGACGTGCTGAGTGTCCTCAAGGACGTGACGCTTCATTGGATAACCTTTCTGTAGACAAAGATGACAGACAGCCAGCGAGAGGAGACTCAGGTGACATGTTCCATCTAAATGTCAGCCGGTACAAAGCGCTTTAATGGAAGAACTTTGTTTAGAGACGATAAACAGTGCAGCCAGTGGAGCACACAATCACACACATACACACAAACACACACTCAAGTATTAATGAGGAGATGACGGTGGAGTCACACGGGCCTTCTGTGCTGCACTGCTGACTATGAGACTGGCAAGCGCGTGTGTGTGAGTGTGTGTAGTGTGACGAGAGCAAACATAGATGCACTAATACACAGAAGAAGCAAAATTGTACCCTTTTCCCACGGCAGACACACACGCACACACACACACACACACACACACACACACACACACACACAGATACTGGCACACACACACAGAATATCAGACCTCCATTAAACAGCTGATTGATTCTATTCCCAGAGCAAGTAGATGTGGTGTTGCCTGTTGTAAAGATACCACAATTATACAGTATCTGTATATTTGTACACAATCTTTGGAGGCTGCAGTCGAAGCAGCTTGGAAGACAGCAACAGTGTTTCTGCTGTATTTTTAGGTCCACTCTGTTTTTCAAACTCAACACCAACTCAGCCATGTTAGAGCACCGCTACTTGAACACAGAGGCTGGAATTTGTGGCTGAGGTGACAAAAGGTTGCAGAAGTTACAGAAAAGCTTTCATCCCTGCGTGTATGTTGATGGTGGAGCTCCACCCACTCGTCTGTCTGCGTCTGGGACTGGAAGCTGGCTGCAGATTTCCATTTACACTCATTTGTATTCCTGTCAGTGCAGATTGGAGTTGATCAATACCTGATTTTACTACAGGGTCATGTGACCGGGGAATGAACACTTATGGTAAAGTTCACCAATGAAAATTCCGTCACTAACTACTCCCCTTCATACCAGTGGAAGAAGTTTTGTTGTTTGTTGTTATTATTATCTCACAAAACCCTGCTGGAGTGAACAGTTTTGCTCAGAAGCTTTGGTAAAGTTCTCAAATCTCCCTTAACATTTTCACAACAGTGGCAGGATTTCTTGAATTAATGTGTACGGCAAACACAATAAAATCGTGGAACTCGCTCCAAATCCCTCAAGGGTCACGGTTCAGTCTCAAATCAAGTGGTCATACAGCAACACAACACAAAGACATGCGTCAGGCTGGACACTGTTTCACATACACGTGCATGGAATATTGGTTACAAGGGTTATGACAGAATTCACATTTTCACTGTAGCTTTTGTGTTGTAATTCAGAGAAGGATGATGATGATGGTGATGATGATGATGGTGATGATGATGGTGATGATGATGATGGTGATGATGATGATGTAATTGAGCTGAAAAAACAGGGGCAGAACTGCACAGCACAAAGGAGGAAATTCTAAATTACTGCTCTTGCTCTTACTGGCTGGTGTCCATGTCTCCGTCATTCTTTACTGTAAAACTGTGTTGGTCCCCATCTTGCTTGCAGTTCATGAGATGCACCTCTGAGTTGTATTTGTGAACTGATGAATCATCAGTTGACCTATTGCTTCACACTCATGAGCGAGACACTTTAACAGAGAACCAGGATCATCCATTTTGATCAACACGACCCAAGCAACAACAAAAGGCGAGCAGAATCACTTGCATGAATGTTCAAAAGCATTAGAAATTGCTTTTATGATGTGCAGAAGGGACCAGATGTTTTGGAAGTTGAACAAGTACTTTTGTGAATGTCTGACCTAAGAAATGCACCAAAGCCACTGAGAAAAACAGGAAGAGGCGTTCAGCTTCAGGTTGCTTCAGCGACAAGTTGGCCCATCGAGGCTTCAGGACACTTGGACTGCTTCTGACGAGCAGCGTGGAAGCATTTTATGTGATTTTGGTGTTTTTTTCATGCTTGAAAACATGTCACCATTCAATTCCAATATTTGGGAGATTACTGCAACCCCACTTCCTGTGAAACTCCAGCAGTACTTTGTGGACTAAAAACTGAGTAGATAATGACTGCATTTCCATTTTCAACTATCAATTTAAAGCTGCTTCCACTGCACACAAAAGCCTGATGTTACCTTTGATTTTATGGCCAGTGAGCTTTGTGTCAGAGGAAGATCACAGCAGGAGTTCAGACCTCCTTCTAAGATGGTGGTCGGAGGAGCGGCTCTGATCATGCGGAGTGACATGAAAGGTTAATGGATCTCATTTTGTCTGATCTGAGCTCTGCATCTCTTACAGACTCAGAGGGACGTGACAGAATGCCACTTCTTAATAATGCAGGATCAGCTCAAAATACAATACCATTACATCACACCGACTCCAAAGAGAGGCGGCGCGGTGGTGCAGTGGTCAGCACTGTCACCTCACTGCCAGAAGGTTCCGGGTCCAAGTCCCGGCTGGAACACGGGGTCTTTCTGTGTGAGTCTCCATGTTCTCCCTGTTCCTGCTGGGTTCTCTCTGGTACTCCAGCTTCCTCCACAGTCCAAAGACATCAAGAGGGACCAGGTTAATCCAGACTCTAAATTGACCGTAGGAGTGGATGGGAGAGCCAATGGTTGTCTGTCTCTATGTGTTGGCCCTGCCATGGACTGGTGACCTGTCCAGGGGGAAGGCTGCTGGGATAGGCTCCACCCCTCTGCGACCCTTAACAGGATAAGCAGTAGAAAATGGATGGATGGACTCCGAAGAGAGATATTTTCCTCCTGTGCTATTCATCTCCAATCATTCATTACTCAAACTCTTAGTTTCCTGTTTTATCATTTTACAAGGTACATTAAGAAGCAAAGCTGCAAAACAAAATGTCTGTCTAAGCTCAATCAAATGATGATGAAACTACAATGACCTTTCTGATTCGGAGGAAACAGTTCCACAGTTGTTGATTTGTTGCACGTTTGTTGTTGAAGCTGTCACGGACCCCACGCAATGTTCTCTCGTTGTTCTCCTGTTGCTTACATACTGCAAGAACAAAGAGATCGCGTTGCTGCTGGAGGCCAAGGCTTCTCTGCATTTTCTCCTCATTGCTGGAGGACGACTTGTAGCCTGTGGACAAAAGGGCAGAAGTCAAATTAAAAGAAAAAATCGTCAGTTTCTATAATTGGTTTTTCTAAGTGGAAGCAAAGTTGGCAGCCACAGTCAGGCACGGTGCCATAACAGGATTGGTTTTAGACACTTCATCAGCCTCTTGCAGCTATTGAACCTTGAAGGACCAAAAATACTACAGCCATTTTCTACAACAACAAGAAAAATATAAGGAGCTTTATAGCAGCCGGCTTTTCTCATCAATACCAGCTATGATGATGATTACCCGGCTAAAGCAAGGCTGCCCAAGTTGGGGCATACGGCGAAAATTGGCCCGCCATACTGTTTGATTTCACACATTCAGATTCAGATTCACTTTATTGTCATTGTAACTGGTACCATGAAAAGGTAAAGTGCAGGCTTCCACCCAGCAGACCATATTTTTTTTCATCACTTGTTCAGTTGACAGAGTAACCACCAGCATCATTCTGATCTAGCAGCGTTCAACAGTATTTTCTTCGTTATACCACATTTGACTTCCCTGGCTTCTGATTGTTTGCCTGCTTGAAAAACTGAACAGTAAAAAGGTCCAAAGTCAACACCCCACTTTAGCTTTTTGGTTCAGTGTGTAAATCTCAAGGGTCAATCCAACAACTGTCAGGTAAAAAAAACGAATGTAATAAAATGCGCGATCACATCTTAACAAACAAACCGGAGAGCTCAAGATCAGTTGCTCCGTCCGTCTTTACTTCCCTCCCTTTTCACTACGGCATCTTCAAAAATTACACAGCAAAACAAATTCCAATCTTCAAAATCCAATAAAAAAAATTTCAAATCAGGCCTTGTTGTGCTCTCCCACTCTCATTATTATTTCTACAAAACACAGTTTTGACTATAATCTGCTTTGTCCTCTTATTTTTATGGATGTTTTATTTTTTGAACTAAGTTCCTGTCACTGTAAGTTAGACATCAAAAATAACGTGACAGTCATAGCATTGTGATGGTGATGCAAATGGCGCTATGGGTAACCATGGTTACAGCGAGCCACTGAAATACACCAGCGGAAACTGACGGAAGAAGCACCGAGAGGACAAAAGCTGAGGCGAGAGGACGCCAGCTGATGTCACTTGTCTCACACTGCCATCAGCAATCACCTTCAGCCCTTTGGAATGCACCTCATACGTCCTTGTGCACCGGAAGGAAGGATTCTCTCCACAATAGAACCACGCTGACGTTCCACCCCACCTGCTGCCCTTTGAGCGATGCTAAGCAGAACCTCTTCAGAGCTGTGAAAAAAATCGATTGCATACAACCAGAACAGATTTTCACTGCAGTGTCATTGTCTACAGATGTTTGATGTGCAGAAAATAGCTGATATTTGAATAAACGTGTGACACAATACACACAACAATTTGACACAGACACACGCATGCACACCTGTGTGTCTGTGGTTTCTTCATTCACCACCAGTGACCTGTCCAACTCAATCTGGAAACAGATCAATGGTGAGGCCGGGTCCATGGTTCTGCTGGGGGAAGCGGCAGGCTCATTTGTGTCCATTGCAAGTGAGTAATGCTGTAGTCCAATTCCATGCTTGTTTCTGTCCACATCAGCTCCTTTATTCTGCTGCTTTATCATCAAATAGTAAGTGTTTCAGCTCCTGATTCTCGTACGTGGGTCCAGCTGCTTCCTGTGAATGCATCACAAAATGTGGAAGTTTGTGGTCCCTTTTTGATATGTAAAAAGAAAACATCCAGGAGACAAACTTAACACCAAGCTTTCTGCAGGTGACAGACGATGTTTGCACTTAAACAGGAGGGAAAAAGGACATATTTTCTGGCTACATTGTGATGAGCCCTGAGACGGAGACAGACTGCTCTGATGCTTCATTCCTGACACAAAGACCTGCGACACCTCAGTCTGGTCAACGGTATATGTGTGTGTGTGTGTGTGTGTGTGTGTGTGTGTGTGTGTGTGTGTGTGTGTGTGTGTGTGTACGCATGTGTGTATGGTGTTAGTCAACCAAGACAGAAGCCAACGTGCACATAATACAGAAATGCTTCAAAGGACATGGAACACACACACACACACACACACACACACACACACACACACACACACACACAGCGTCCGTCTGGAGGGATTAAAGAGTAAACAGCAGCTGTTTTCCTTCATCTTCTCTTATCTGTCAGTTTTTTGGTCTAAATCTGTTGGTTCAAATGAGCACAGTCAGAACTCATTAAAATAACCCTTCTGGTTAAAACCAGATCATCAGAAAAAGTGAAAAGATTATGTCTGAACAATAATTTGAGGCAATCAGATTTAATGCAGGACCTGTGAGGGGACAGTATCGATCCAAGTAACAAAGTGTCACCTGCATATCGAAGCAACACTTTGTTTCTTCTGCTGACAAATGGAGAAGCACAACTGCATTTAGTCACCTGAAATTAAACATGTTCAGGTCGGCCAAGGGTACATTTTAAACTCATGATAGACTTTAGTCTGATGCTTTTGAGTTGCTGAGTTTTTCATCTCTTTCCAGAGCCAGACATGAAGATAAAGACCCTTCTGTCCTCCGTGCTGCATCAGGGAGCTGAGGCCCACACCTGCTAGCTTAGCACAACAACATGGAGAGGATGTGAAGTGTGAGCAGTTATCTGAGTCAGGTTCAGACAGACAGACAGACAGACAGACAGACTACTTTATTAATCCCTTTTGGACGTTCCGCCAGAGAAATTGCACTCTCCTCAACATTCATTCACAGCACTGTTACCATAGAATAGACTATAAATGAAACCTTAGCGAAAAATAGCAAAGAAGAGAAAACAAAGACTATATATATATATATATATATATATATATATATATATGTATATATATATATGCATATATACATGTGCGTTCAGAATGTTGTTTTGTGCAGCAGTAAACCTCCTCATCATCTCCGCAAAGTCGACCAAGTCGCTCTTCTAGTGATATTTGGTTTTTGTTAGCCAAAGTTATTGTGGAGCTTTTGAGGTGCTGAGTCACTGTGCCTATGGAAAGTGATTCTGGCTCTTTGCCTGATTCTTAAATTAAAATGTCTTGCCATTTCAATTGTTAATTCAGAACAAATGTTTACACAACCCCTGTTGTCTGGGTCCGGGTCATGGGGGCAGCAGCTTCAGCAAGGAAACCCAGGCCACCTTCTCCCCAGCCACTTCACCAGCTCTTCCGGGGAATCCCAAGGCGTTCCCAGGTTGTGCGAGAGATGTAATCCCTCCAGCATGTCCTGGGTCGGCCCTGGGGCCTCCTCCCAGTTGGACATGCCTCCTGAGGGAGGTTTTCCAGATGCCCAAACCACCTAAAACTGACTCCTCTCAACATGGAGGAGCAGTGGCTCTACTCTGAGCCCAGCCACCCTGAGGAAGGAAACTCATTTCAGCCGCTTGTGTTTGTGTTCTTTCAGTCATTACCGAGAGCTCATGATCATAGGTGAGGGTTGGAACGAAGATTGAGTGGTAAATCGAGAGCTTCGCCCTTTGGCTAAGCTCCCTTCTGTACCATAGCGGACTGGTTTAGCGCCTGCATCACAGCACACTCACAGTGAAATGGGATTTTGACAAGCGCCACTTTGTAAAATATGCATAGTTGGGAATAGAAAAAAAATAATAAAATAAAATAGAGAAACATAGTGTTAAAAAATAAGATAAAATATAAACAAAATACAAAATGTACAGTACAGATATGTTACGGTTGTGGCGGCAGTGGTCCCGGCTGGAGCACAGGGTCTGTATGCATGATAATGATGTTGCTATGCTCAGAAGAATAGTGTGGTCATACACAATCGCTGAGGGAGACGCTGTCGAAAGGCGGCACACAAAAATTACAAAAATAACAAAAAAGATGCACAGTCTGAGGGGAGCCGTGGCGATGGCGTCTGGACTCACCCACGCCATCTATGACCCCCTGTTAAAATAATGCAGACAAATGTGTATTTTCTTTGAGCTAACAATTTCCACGCTTGAGCATTTTTTTGTGCTAAGCTAACGAGCTTGACAATAAGAGACTTTCATAGAAGTTGTGCTCCTTTAACTGCCCCCACAGCCAGCATCCCCAGACACAGCATCTGTACCTACCATCATGTTCCTGAATGCCTCATTGTCAGTCTAATATGAAAGATAGTAGATAGTGATGAGGAGGAGGAGGAAGATGGTGATGAAGGTGAGGCTGTCAACCTTAGCTATGTCCATCTTGTTTTTGTTTACTTGGTGTTTACATTGCTGTTGCCACTTCATCTCACTGACCTCTGTGACCAGTTTATAATTTTGTCAATTATGGTTTTATATTTTTCCTCATATAGTTTTGTATCTCTGTCTCTTTGTAACACCAGCTGGGAACAATAAAGTTGAAGGTGTGTTACTGTGCAGGAAGTGTACCGTGTGTATATATCAAAGCTGGCGGCGAGTCTGTGCCAGTAAATGGTCCATAAATTCTAACAATAAAGTTAGGATGGCGAGTTGGTTAATAGTTTTTCACAGAAGTAAATCTGTGTGGTGCATTTACTTGTCATGATCAGAGAGAAAACAACAAATCTGGAACATTCAACATTATTTAGGGGTTAATAACGGGACACAGCTCCTCGTCTATCTTTGTTTTAATGTGCAGCATCAACACGTCCTCCTAGTCTGGCATTAAACATCGACACTCGCAGAATACACATCACAGAGTCCCGGAAGATTAAAATATCAGATTCATGTCATCCATTACTTATCAAAGATAGTGAATTACCTCCCAATCAATTTCATCCAACGAATGTTCGCTGTTCATTTTAATTAATCCCAAATTAACTGAATTGTTCATTTGCTTAAGAGAGAGATATCTGAGCATTTAAATTCCCCTGTTGTCAAATATCCTGCTTTATGAAAATGTATCTTTATCAATAACCAAATGCTAAACTGAGATGCTAGAGGTTCTTATACGCCCACTAATGCGCTGTTCCATACATGTTCATCATGACTTCATTGACTCTATTCTGTATTCCACTATTTGCAGCCAGAGGATGAGGAACAGAACAAAGCAGCAGCTTTGGCAGTTTGTTGCTGCCAAACAGGAAATATAAGCTGTATTTGTAGGCTGAGCATTGGCCCCCCCTCCCCCTGGTGACATCATGAATGAGCTGCTGCCTCCAAGCAATTGACACGTCCATCACTTCTGAACCTGCTCTTCACACAAGTCGCATATCTTCCAGTTGTCAAAAAAGCACATGCATTTATACTCACAGCAATAATTATTGGCTCCTATCAAAAGGAGTCATGGCTCATGTTCACTCGTCTAGGAGTGGCATTCTAGAGTATCTGGGCACTCCTATGATGTGAGGGCAGATTGAGGAGGAGGTGTGTGGCTATGTGAGGGGGTTTCTGCGCACCGACACTCTGGTGCTGGAGGCTCAACAGTTACTGTCAGTGTGTCACAGTATCAAGCGATCTTGGCATTGGCGTGGGCAGGTGTCCAGCACCTGGGAAGCCTCTAAATCCGACCTCTAATTTACAAAGGGTGCATGTTCGCTGCTCGGGTGTTCGCTGCTCGGGTGTTCGCTGCTCGGCCATTCCAGTCAATGATTTGGCTGACACCAGAAGCACTGCACCATTGAGCAGGCAGGGGCGTCCTAGAAATGGCTCGGTTCTCTGTTTCATAAGGAATACACAGGGAGTCCATTTTTGATGGACTGCACATGAACTTGCAAAGAGCAAATCAAGCCAGACAGGAAGTCCCCATACCGATGGTATGGTGAATCAATGGTGGTCAATTTTCAAAATGAAACACCATGTGCTACTGTAACTCCAGATCTCTCAGTGTAAATGAGGAATGAGGCCATGGTTCTAGCGTTAAAGTGGTGGGTTTTCCTAGAAGGGAATGAATCCTTCCCCCAAGTGATGGAGACCAACTATTCAGGGGTCCTGCTCTTGAGAGAGGGGACTATGGTGCTTCAGATGCACTGGAGAATCTGCACAGCAAGAACAGGTTTGCATCGACTCTGCAGCACCATTGTGGCGTAAAGCGAGTTGCCATACTCTGATTGAACCTTAAAACAAATCTTTTTAAAGACTTAATTGCAGTGAGTGAAGTCACTGAAAAGAAGCTTAGTCCCCATCACCACCGTGGACCGGCAGAAGAGAGAGAGCGAGCCAACCCTGACCTCTGTGGTCCTCTCCTGAGTCCTAAAGCCATCACCGTTACCTGGAGAAAAAGAAAGATGAAACACAAATACTTCTTTTTGGAAGTTAGTTTGCTAGTAACCTGCATATACAGTACAGTACTCAGGGGATACTCACTGAGGGTAATACTCTATTTTGTAGGAGCCTCCTGATCGCATTCCACCTGAAGCTGCTGTTCTCTCCTGCTGCCTCTGAGCGCCTCCACTGGTGCTGGAGGGTAAACTTGCTCATTGAGCTTGTCTAACCTGTAGGCCACCACTGCCCTAAATGACTCCACGTCAAATAAAAAAAACTGAAAAGATAAAATCTCATCATTTAATCCCGTTTTCATGGAAAAATGATCAGTTACCACATTAGCAGCTCGTATAGCTCTAACTTCAAAAAGAAAGGACTGGAATTTGACTACAGTCAAATAGTGTGACAAAAGCAAATACTGCAATATGTTTGTGGACATGTACTGTGGGTATAGTGGTACATACAAGTCACAGTTCGGTTCACACCAAGAACTCAACATCACAACTTGATACAAGTTCATCAAAACAGAGAGAAAAAGGAAGTCAAATGCTACTTTAGTGTGAAAACGGGGAACTAAAGCTGGAGCAGGTGACTACTTGTGATGTGTGAGAGGAGTGAAAAGACGCACAGGCGCCATTAGTCTGTGAATCAGGAAGCAGCTGCTGATGCTCTTGATGTTGCAGCAGGATCATTCAGCTGTCAATATGTCGTGTCATTGTGAAGCAAGAACATGTGTAAAAACAAGACAATTGATCTGCAAACCAGAACATGTGACACGACATCACGCTCTGTTGAGTCTGGGTGACAGCGAGGAAGCTTTGACGTGAAACTATGTATCTGCTGTCACCCGCTGTCGAAGCAACTGTGCAAATTGTTACTGGAACAGCTGTACAGCTGTGTCTTAGCGCTGGTTTGTTGTGTTTGGTCAGTCAGTCAGAGGCGTGGCTGTTAAGAGTAACACACGCAGTTTCACGTCGTTGAGTTTTACTCTTGAAGTTCCTGTGTCTGCCGTCCACCTGAGACGTTCTGATTATTGCTGACAACCTTTTCTTCTTTTATTCATGTCTCCTTTTTTATTACTCCGGTCATCAAATGTTTCAAATTTTATTCATTGAATGTTGAATGTATTCAAGAACGCTCCAGACAGACACGGGTCATTATATCTGACAGTCGGATCGTAGCTGTGATGACTCCTACCTCATTAATATTCATTGTATCTCTTGTTCTGGGTGGAGATATTGCACCATTATTAGCTTAGAACAGAATGGGGCGATGGAATGTCCAACGCCTGTGTGAAAGTGTCTGTTTTAGATGCCCCTAATCTTTGAAACACTATCTTGTAAGACCTTGACCTACCTGGGTTGAGACCAGTAAACAAAAAAGAAATGCGAAACCCTCGTGCCAGCTCATTCTACAGGCCTGTTCCATGCTGCAGGCGCTGCCACCCTCCAGTATGAGATTGGCTGCTGGAGACGCTCCCAGATGAACCTAGAGCTCCACAAGAGGGAGACCATGATGGATGATGGTGGGTTGCATCGATGTTTGCATTCCACTCATATCATTATACCCTGGAGCACCATGAAATATTGTGATACAGCTTTACATCCCCAACATCTGTTGCAGGACTCAGAAATTGAGACGCCTGAACTCTGGTCAGTGTCAGATGGGTTTTTGGTCTCAAGTTTCAGTTTCAATTTTCAATGTGGAAAACCTGTCAGAAAATAAATGCTTTTAGTGTTCATGATTCATTGACATGTGCTGATTCATTAGTAACAGGCTGCTCCATTAATGTGGATGAATTTGTGCTCATCCACAGACCGTCTGATGAGGGACTGTTGTTTTAATTCTCTCGCTCTGGGAATTTCTTGGTGTTCCCATCCCTTCGACAGTGGAGCACTTTTGTTCTCCAGGAAGTGGTGAGCAGCAGCAGCACCAGAGGCCGAGCAGCCAGCTCATTCCCAGCAGGCCCATCTGGAAGGAACACTGCACCGGAGTGTTTAATTCCAGCTGACACACACATCCATGCATCACTTCTGCCGTGGCACAGTTTGTTCCACCACTGTCAACTCACATGCAATCACTTCCTTTTAGTCATCGTCATCTGCGTACACACATGCATATGAACCTACATATATACACACATGCATACTAAAACACACACCCTCATTTACACAAACACACACACACACAGGCTCACAACACATTCTTATAAACATATATGCACACACATTTGATGCCACAGTATGTAATATGAACTGGCAGAGGTGTGTGTGTGTGTGTGTGTGAGAGAGAGAGAGAGAGAGAGAGAGAGCGAGAGAGAGAGCAATCAGGTGTCTCCAGTTTCAAAGTTCCCTGAATTGCTGTAAGGAAGACTGCAGCTTTGCCAGATATGAGGAAATCCCTCCAAACTCCAGGTGAAGACTCAAGATACAACGAGGAAACCAGCTTCTAACGTGATGCACTGGAAGTTCACTTGACATTTCCTGAGGCTGAATATGGTGTTTGTTGCCCTGACTATTGCTTTGTGCTTGCTGTGTGCTCTCCCTCCATTTGTGAGTGATTGTACAGCTTCTACCAGCTCACTTTGAAGATATTTTTTTGTCCTTGAAGGTAATTTGGTTTGTGGAGGCTAAATTAAGATTTAACTGCATCTACAGTCAACCTGCACTGCATATTTTTGTCACTCTTCACAATATGACACATCCCAGCAGCCTCAGACTCAGACAGTAACCCTCGGTGGTGCATCAGGTGTCCTCACATCCATTCAGCACATTACCATCATCGTCAGCTTGAGGTGGCTGACAACTTTTGCTGTCCTAAATGTTTATGGGAAGACTGAGACTGTGCACACAATGACTTCAGCAGATTAATGACAACTGGAAAACTGGAGATCCCACACTACACGACTTGCTACTTCAAACTCTCATACAAACACTGGTGAGAAGGAGAGTTCGCAGGCGAGACTATTAGAGTGAACAAGTACGGAGGGGAGAGAACAGCTGCTCATCAGTGTCGTGATTGGAAGATAGAAAAACTTGGGTCAAAGGGTAGATGAAGGGAGAATGAACAAGGGACTGCAGAGCGAGGTGGAGGAGGATGAATCAAACTCCTTTAGGTTCCACACTGGGGCCGAGCCAGGCAACAAAGGCCAACACAGGGTCTTCCTTCGCTAATACATGTCATTTTGGTGACTCTCATGGTGTACAGTCGTTGATGTACTGTACATCACCAGGTGAACATCAGCAGAGGCAGCATAGTGACCAAGAAAAACTGCCTTGGAGGTTGTTTGAGTGTTTCAGGTTAAGTGTAGAGGAAAGAAGAGAACAGTAATATATTGTGCTGCTATCTGTAATATTGCCTTGACCACAAGGATACTACATTTTCTGTGAGTACGTTTTTGAGTTGCAGTCTGATAAAAAATGTCAGCACACTGTCTCCCCACCGCCTCATCACTGCAGAGACATGTTGAGGACAAGCAGGACCTCTCCATCGCCATGTTGATTCATGAAACTGCAACACCAGATCAACACCATGGGAGTGTGTAGATTAATCAAATGATGCATAGAGCTGGTCTCTCTGAGGAATACAGTGCTAATGTGGCTAACAAGGTTCAGGAAAATGAATCAACCAAAAATCATCTGGTTTTACTTTCCTGTATTTGAACGTTTGAGCACACGAGCCTGTGGATGATGGGAACTGCTGCTTCATGAGCCTCTCATCCTAAACCCAGGTGGTTCCTCAGCAGGGCCGCGCCGCCGTCTCACTCTCCTGCAAGCTGTCTTTGGAATACTCAAAGCGCACTTAGTAAAACCACCAAGACTGATGGGAGGAGCAGGCAGGAGAGGAAGCAGCTGTTCAGGAGCCGGTTGTTCTTGATACAGTTGTACCTTCATCACATGAGGCATAATTACTGTAAACTGGCTCTGACTCTGACAACTGAACACTTGAGCTGCTCAGAAGCTCAAAATGACATCTGAGCCTCCGCCTGCTCCTGCTGGTCGCTCCCATTCACTCTCGTTAACTGGCTCTCTGAAGACTTCTGTTTTCTCTGCCTCTTTGTCCAGCCCCCTTGCTCTTACACACATTCACACACAAACACACACATACACATGCACACACATATGCGCGCACACACACATACATGCACACATTTACACTTAAACTACTGGGGCTGGGCATATTGAACACTTCAGGTGCAAATAAACGAGCTCAGGCTCTCTCTCTCTTTCACTCACACACACACACACACACACACACACACACACACACACACACACACACACACACACATACTTTCCTGAGAAGCTGCTGTATAAACCAATTAACTGGGCTGAACCCAAGCCAAGAGGAAGAATCTCTGTCTCTTTCCTCTTCTTCTCTCCTCCTCTCACACCAGTCGGGTCTCTGTGGGCCGAGTTAGTGGTGAGCCCTGCCAAGGTTACAGGGAGAGAGAGAGTGAGAGAGATGGAGAATTAGACAGAGAGAGAGCGAGAGGAATCAGGAAGAGAAGTGGTCAGGGAACAAATGGAGAAAGATAGTAGCAGGGCAGGAGTGAGAGGCTGGAGAATGACTTAGGACAGATTGAAGAGTGATGGCTGCGGCTGGCAGCTGCTCCGCTGACACACTCAGTGAGGAGAATGCCGATGATACGTCCAGGTAATGAGGCACTCTACTCTGCCTTCACCTCGGGTGATGGGCGGCTCCTCAGGAGGAGGACGGGGGGAAGGAGGTGGGGGGGGAGAGATAATGACAAGGAGGGAGGGGCCTGCACTGTAAAAGCTCTGAGCCAGAGTGAAGATGGAGCCTCTGTTTTTGCTAAGCCGACACTTCATATGCCAGGAGAGGTGGCACAACAGGATGTCTGCACCTGAGGCAGGGATGATAGAACATCTGCAAAAGAGCAGGCCTGAAGCACAAGAGCCATAGAGGCCTAGGTCTACCAAACCAGATCAGACCCAAAGTGCAGGCTGTGTGTGGATGCTCCTGAGACAGTCGAACACATAGTAGTGGGGTGTAAAAACGTACATGGAGAGGCACAAGCAAGTGGCAGGGATAATGTACAGAAACCCAGTACAGATGAGAAGTAGCCAAATCCCAATGGGACGTACCACCAAAAGTGGTCGGGAACAACAGGGCCAAGGTGCTGTGGGACTTCAGCTTCCAGACTGACAAGCAGCTACTGGGAAACCAACTGGAGATAAAAGTGGTGGACAAACAGCAGAGGAGGGCAGTGGTGATAGATGTGGTGATACCAGCTGACACCAACATCAGGAAGGAGGAACACCAGAAGGTTGAGGTGTACCAGGGTTAAAAGAGCAGCTAGAACAGATGTGGTAGGTCAACGCTGATGTGGTCCCCATGGTAGTAGGAGCACTCGGGGCGCTGACCCCCAAACTGGGAGAGTGGGTCCAGCAGATTCCAGGAACAACACCTGAAACCTCAGTCCAGAAGAGCGCAGTCCTAGGAACAGCTAAGATACTGAGGAGAACCCTCAAGCTCCCAGGCCTCTGCTAGAGAACCTGAGCTGGAGGAGGACACAGAACCACCACACAAGGGGGAGACGGAGACTTTTTTATCCTACAGGCCGTTTAACACACAGTTTCATGACATAGGATTTTCATGTTTGTTCACTTAAACATGTTAGTTGGTGTTGGAGTGAGTGCTTCAATTTTGTGTTTTTGATGTTGTCTTTTCCAACATTATCACTCACTCAATGGCCATCTGCTCTTACTTGCCTTCACTCGTACAAGTACACACACACACAGACACACTCACAACACATCTCTTCACAGTTAATAGACAGTGAAGGACTCATAGTGGTGCACTATAGCTGGATTTGTGTAGAGGCAAAGACACTGGTGATCATGTCACATAACAGGAATCTGTCTCTCTTCTATTTGTGACCATTCTGTGCAGTGTGAGAAAATAAGGAGAAATTCATGAAACGTGCGCAGACAGCCAAACCTGTCCTGAGGACGTGCTTGAATTGTGGTTGAGCTTAAATTGGATGCGTGTGCCAACCGATGTGTAATTAGCATAAAGACAAGTTAATAAGCTCAGGACCATTCAACTCCAGGAGAAAGAGAAGAGAAAAAGCGAATGGAGAAGCCAGTTAAGGGCAGCGCATTCTGATGTTTTTCCTTGAGAAGCGTTGAGTTATGCAGGACCAGGCCGTCCATCTCTGCTATTATTCATGGAAATATGAATACATCTCCTGCTTTATTGGCCTCTGTTGACAGATTAACAATCCCCCACTGCCGTCACCCCTGACTCTCTATCAGCTGAAAAATGGAACCTGTTTGCATATTTCCTCCATCACAAAGTTAAACTATCAGCCTGCTAGTGCCTCTCAGCTAACGCAGCTATATTACAACCACATCACTTCCTGATTCGCTTCATGTCTCATTCACTTCAGTTAATCACAGAATTAGTGCAGCATCTTCAGCCTCCGCATGCTCACGACATATTCTACCCAGGAGAGCTGCAGATGGCCATATATCTGGTACACGTTGCCGGAATGTGTGTAGCCGGCTCCGGTCGCTGTCTGCAGTGTTCAGGGACAAAGACGAAGGAGGAAAGTACTGACCATTACCATAAAAGTTATTTATTTGTTTCAAAGCACAATTTATCATCAAATCTAAAACTAAATCCTGTGTGTGCGTGTGTGTGTGTGTGTTCTTGTACTTGCTACATATTGAGGACTAGAATACGTATTTAACCAACAGAGTGAGGACATTTTTGGAAAGTGAGGAGATTTTAGCCAGTCCTCACATCTTCAAAGGGACGTTTGAAGGTCAAGACTTGGTTTTAGGGTCGAGGTTAGAATCAGGTTCTGCTTAGGTTTAAGGTCAAGGTTAGGGTCAGGCAGTCTGTTGAGATGGTTAGGTTTAGGGTGAGGGGCTAGGGAATGCATTATGTCAGTGAAAGCCCTCACAAAGATATAAGTACAAGGATGTGTGTGTGTGTGTGTGTGTGTGTGTGTGTGTGTGTGTGTGTGTGTGTGGTCACCTTGCTAAACTGTTCCAGCCACTAAGGTAAACTGGAACAGATGTGTTGTCCCCCTCTGCCTTGGTAGATGGGAATGAGTCCGATTGTTTTGGCGTGGAAGAGCTGCAGCGCCACCGCCATTGTTCACCAGTTTCTGTAACAATGAAACAATGAGAACGCTCGTTCCAAGACGTCCCACCTGGGAGTCTTTGTTTTAGCAGCTTCAGGGTGCAGCGGCTGTAGTTGTCATCCACGTCTTACTCAGTGTGAGGTTTATTATCACTGATAATGATGTTCTATTCTGCTGCTGGCTTGGGGAAAAAGTTTCTTTCAGGTTTTTTTTTCTAGTCTGAAGTTTTTATTATTTACGCGTGAGGAATTAAAAGTAGTTAGTAAGTTTGGATCTCTCTGGGAAATAAAATGAGATTGCCTTTATTTGACTTGGATTCATGAATGAAGATCAGTTCACACTCTTTGTTTTCCTTGATTAGAATAACTAAAAACAAAGACTTGTTCAGATGAAGAATGCTGAAGCTCAGCTCTGAGTGTGGAGGGTAAGAATTGATGCATCCTCTTATTTGGTTCTCCTCCAGTTCTTCTTAATGCAGTTTCGTCTGTCGTAAGCACTTTGAAGCCAATACAAAGATGGCTGCTGCTGGAAAAAGTGTGAGCGGCGCCTGAATGTTCTGGTGAAGGAGGCGGAGGAGACCAGGCTCCAGACGTATGTGTTCCAGCCATTGGTGTTTGGGTGTAAGAGTGAAGTTTCTTCCTGCTATACTGACCTTGAAGCTTCTCAAGGTTGTCAGCGGTCAGTGTTTCTGACCTCATAGCCCAGTTAACCCTTTATAGCACACTTAAACCCAATTTGTTTACATAAAGTGTGTTATGAGTCAATTTGTTGTGTTCAACTGATTAAAAGTGGACTTTTAAAATACATACAAACATGTAAGTTGGTCTAACATTTTGGGATAAAAATTTCTAATATGTCCATGCGTACGCTTCTATTTGCCCCAAATCGCTGCGATATCATCATGGCAAAAGCTACAAAGGAAACAACTTATTACTGGACAGACGAAGTGGAAAACTACATGTACCAGCTTAAGCAGTTATTCATCTTCAACAGGTGCACCGCTTAACTTTTTTGGCACAAAAGATTGCAACCAGCTGTAAAGGGGCATGATGCCACCTGGTGTTCTGGAGGTGCACATACTTCAGTGAATACACCGATACTTTCCTGCTCATGTCCACTGGGAAAACAACAGTAATAAAGCTGTAACTATAGCAGCCATAACAACTGTGCATGTAAACATATTTACAGAGTAATTTAAATTTTCCTCCTTGAATCATTTTGTTTTGAGTGCGTATGAAGTTCTTCAACAGAACTTTGATTAGAAACAACACAAACATGTCTTTAATGTGACAGTGACGGATAATGAAAGTAGTCTTTGGTCTCTGCAGGGATCCTCGCTACCCCGGATGATAGTAACCCTCAAATCAAACAGTTCACACTTCCTACACATTCCAAACAATTCTGGCCAGACACACGGAGAAACAGAGTAAGAAACTCCTTTATGTTTACAATCGTAGGACTTTTAAATGACCGTCTTGAGCATCGAAGCGTCTCAGAACTACCAACCCCCCTATGACACGTGCACATCAACATTCATTTGTTGAGGGAACATCTCTCCAAGGTTGTGGTGGTCTTTAAGCCGGGCAAACGCCTCCAGAATTTTAAATGTTGATCTTTTCAGATGCTCATTGATCAGCATGTTTAATCATGATAATTGGAACGTGACAGCTGGGGTGTTCTCCCTCACCAGCGCCGGTCAGGGGGAAGGGGGCTGAACTGTGGCAGGTGGTCCTGCAGCCATTAATGTGGCTCGACACGCTGCATCCTGCTGCATTTGGAGGTCTCGCAGGTCAGAGGATAAACCAAGGCTGATGAATGTGCTGCTCTGTGATGGGATGTGCCTTTCACAGCTTCAGTAATGAATGTTAGTGTTTTGTTCACATTCAGAACATGAGTTTTTAAAGGTCACGATGGCTCGGGCTGGTCAGTTCTTGCAGTCATGCAGTTACAGCCAGCTGCATGTTACTTTTGTATTGTGGTTTGATTGAGCGTCTCCCCGCTGTTGCCAGCTCTTTTCTGACAGATATTGTGTCCAGCCAATGAAGAACAGCTCTCCTGCGGCACGTTGGGATGGCGTTAGGTTACAGGGTATTTCACTTGTTGACGATTGACAGATAAGTTGGTGCTGGTTAGTTTTGTTAAATCTACATGTTATGTGAGGAAATTGTTTATTATAAATCTCTCCTACATTTGTCAGTGTGGGATGACATTTATGAAGATGAACAGCTGAGAGGAAGAAAAGTTGAGATCTCCCAGGAAGGAAACATGCTCAAAGAGCAGCAGAACAGTCGGTGGTTTATGACCACGTTACATGGCTGAGTTCTTTATTGGGTCTCCTCCTGCCTCGAGCCCAGGTACCACCCCTCAGCCAAACCAGATGCAGTATGTGTAGTACTTGAGAAACATGTCACACAGACAGTTGCAGCTGTGTGAGGCATGTAAATGAGCCCAGACTTGGTCCAGTCTTAACAGGAGCAAAGAGCAACGAGGAGGAAGATCAGAACATTCCCATCAGTCAAACTTGAGTCGCAGATAACCTTTCCCACGGATTCTTTTATTGGTTACATTCATGACGTGTTGCCTGAGCCATGAGCTTCATCACCTGAGATCACCTGGTGCCAGCACAACAAGGACAATGATGGCCTCCTCCCAGAGGCTGCTCTGTATCAGATGAAGTGAGAACTCTCACAGCTGCTGGGACATGAAGGTGGCGGGTGGAGGAAACCAGTTCCATCCATCCATCCATCCATCCATCCATCCATCCATCCATCCATCCACCCATTTTCTACTGCTTATCCTGTTAAGGATTGTGGGGGATGGCGCCTATCCCAGCAGCCTTCCCCCTGGATGGGTCACCAGTCCATGGCAGGGCCAACACATGTAGACAGACAACCATTGGCTCTCCCAGCCACACCTACGGTCAATGTAGAGTCTGGATTAACCTGGTCCCTCTTGATGTCTTTGGACTGTGGAGGAAGCTGGAGTACCAGAGAGAACCCAGCAGGAACAGGGAGAACATGGAGACTCACCCAGAAAGACCCCATGCTCCAGCGGGGCTCGAACCCAGAACCTTCTTGCTGTGTGTGCTAACCCCTGCACCACCGTGCCACCCCCTCAGGAAGTTTCTCTTTATATTTCCTTTTCTACATGTAAACTCTCTACAATCTATATTCATTCAATGACATGTTGAGAGATGTTTGCAGATGTCGGAGTGGATAAAATGAACAGAATCTACTTCAGGTGCACGAGGGGCTGAAGCATGAAGGAGGAAGAGGCTCCGGACCAAAACCACCTGGACAGGGGTGTTCAAAAACAACTGGACCTTTGGGTCTTTTTACCAAAGAGACATATATCGAAGAGGATCAATCAAATAAGAAAGATGGGGTGAAACCAAAGTGCAGGATTAGAATCAAGTTTGACATTTAGTGAATTTTATCTGGATCAATGCAGGTTTGTGTTAATTGTATCACAGCACTGCCGTACACAGCCGAATGCTCCGTCCTCTACTTTAATGTGTACTTGTCAGTAGATTTCGAGGGACACTCAGCTGAGGTCGTGACAGCGCAGACTGTAATTGTGGTGATTGGTCACTGACAGTTGTTGACACATCTAATGCCAGTGCTTTAGAGGATCACAGGCCTCTTCAGGCTTTAATGGCTCTGATGAAAGACTCACTGAAACCTGATGATATTTAGATTCAGCAGGAAGGAGCTGGCTAATGCTGCGCTGTGGTGCAAATATCCCTTCCTGCATGCACCAGGTGGCGATAGAGAACACATACTTACTGTATATGTAGTTTTCTGTACATCACGTGAAGACAGGGCGTAACATTTTGATGTTTGTTACATCTCTTTTAAACACTAGATGGCGCTATGGCTTCAATTCAGCTTGTACACGTCTTCAGGCCAGGACTCTCAGTTCCTCTTACATCAAAACCTCACCCCTGCATTTCCAAAACTTCTGTTAAGTCATCGCTCTCTTATATATTTATAAGTTATATATTTATGTGTTAGAAGTTTCTTATTGAGGAGGAGGAGGAGAACGACAGGTGTCACAGATGCTGCTGTAGTTTCCTTGAATTCATCTCTTTTCCCTCAGCAGTGAACAAAATCTTCATCTGATCTCTGAAGACACGCGTGAACAGATGGAATGAGAGTGAACGTCGTGCAATCATCTCTCAATATTAGCCTAGCTTAGCATAAAGTCTGGAAGCTGGCCTGAACAGCTGCAGCCTTCAAGTTGAAAAATATGATTAAAAAGAATATGCTGTGTCTCATTTGTTAAGATTTAAGTATGGCGGTTTTATAGGCACAAAAAAAAGCAGGCGGAGTGAGTTATGGAGTTGTTGCCTGAGTGAGATCATTGTGCTGCAGAGAAATACTGGAGTAGAACATGCAGTTACTCAGAGGCACATATTTCACAATGAACTATATCCACACACCACTGAAGGTGGGCCATGTTTCCTTGTGATTGCAATCAGTTCCATGCTGGACTCATTCTGGTGGTAATCTTTGTTTGAACCTAAACCATGCAGTCACAGGTGCTTTGATTACTGCAGAGATAACAAAGTCACTTTACAGTTGAATAAACCAAACATTATAAAGGAGACGACACTCCTGAAAATATATGGCACCCATTTGTTTTTCTCCCAGTTCAACAACAGATAATTGACTGTGTTACTGCAGCCATGCTGAGCAGAAACACGCTACGTATTGGAATGTCCAGGCTCTGCCAACTCACTGAGCGTCTCACTCCCACGCGTGTCCGATACCACATGTGATACTACTTAATGACATTTATCATCATGTAGCAGACTGGCAGGCACCAGTCCCATAGCCTGAAAGCAGGCCAGCCTTATCCTCAGCACCTTCATCACCTCTCAGTAACAGAATCAAACTCATGGAACAGGTTACCAGTGAGTTTAACAGGATTGGTGAGAAGATCACGAGAGCTGCTGGGACCCTTGATGGTCCACAGGTCCGCCGACTTACTGGACATTCTGGGTTATTCCTGCTCCTCTGAAAGGACTGGTAGACCTTGTCCTTTCTCGTTCCACTTCTTAACATTGTCTTTCTGCTTGAGTGTGTGTGCGTGTGTGCGTGTGTGTGTGTGTGTGTGTGTGTGTGTGTGTGTGTGAGGCATTGATCCAAATGTTTCATGATGTGGGTTCAATATGGAAATCAATCACAGGACCTGGGTAATTGCAACTACATGTGCCATCTGGTAATTCAAATCCTGCAATCGATTTGATTTTGGAATTGATCCAGATCGGTGCCTGATGATGTCCTGTCACCTTGGCGGCGGTACATGTACTCCAAGTGTCCTCTAGTAAGCTCCTGTTATGTGTCTATGTGCCATTGTGTTAGTATGGAACGCAGATGTGGGGCATTGCGCCGATGTGACAGGTTTAGTCTGATTAACCCCCACACACCGCAACGTGACAGAGTAAATTCCAGGATCAGCAGCTGGCATCGGCTGGTTTGGCAGCCCAGTGGTGCTGATACATTAACTTCCCTCTGAACTAACCTGGAGGCAAAGTCTAGACATGAAGTCTGGGCCTGTTTCTCACCGTCCACCAGGACAAAGTTCTAGGAGAGGAGTGGTGTGCTGGCAGCGGTGCAGCCGAGCTCTCTCTCTATTAATCAGTTCTATTCGTTGTCTTCTCTCTCGTTACATTCATTAACTCAAGTGCACTTTTTTTTCATTCAACCCAATTACAGAGAATTATGGCCCTTTTGACAAAGTGGACTTAATTGTCATTCGTCACTTATGTATCTGTTTATTTCTGGCCATTTCTTTACCACACCTTTTGTTTCATTAGCTGTTTTGTTAACCTTGAATTTTCCCTGATAGCATCAGTACACATTACTACCCGAGGTCAGTTTGTGCTCAGTGATATATTTAGTTGAGATTTCCATCATTCTTAAACTTAAATTAACACAAGAATGCCAGACAAATGTTGTTACTTCAGTTTGCCATTATTGCTATTTTCAGTACAAACTTCAGCAAAGTTATTTGTTGAAGAAAGTTTCCTTTGTCTTACCAGTCGCGGGAAACCATTGTGTGGGAGGGGGCTGCCCACAGTTCCCTATCTATTAACCATTCAGTGACATCAGTGAAGATGTCCAGGGCGCTACCATGTCTGGGGGAAGCTGCCGATAGTATTAATAAGGGTTTTGTGTATGTGTTGGTTTCAAGCACAGAATATCGCATTTTGCGATGCATACAAGTACAGTGAAAGATTGAGGTTCTCATGGTAAATTATTCTGTTATTTTCTGGTTCTGAGATGCTCATAGAGCCACCCCTGTCGTGAGGATGGCGAGGGCCTGATACAGCTTACTGAGAGGTATGCCAGTGCAGAAATTCAGTTGTTTGGGGAAGCCAGGGTGGAAGGTGAAGCAGAACAGATGCCAGGGCTTGTGCTGTTATTTTGTTTTGTATTGTATGAGTTGATTTGTCCTCAGTTTCTTTTGTGAATAGTTTCCGTTTTCTAGTTCATTTTTGTGTGCTTGCGCATTTCCTGGTTTCACCTATGAATAAATGTACGCTGATGGGACCCTTCATCAAAGCCTCTGAGTCTGCCTCCTGCTTCACAAAATGACCCTCTGGCAACGACGTCAGCGGTTAGGATAACAAGGCGGGTGGTTTTTCATTGTCCAGCTTCACAAACTTTTAACTGTAATCAAAGTTACAGGAAGTAAGGAGACTTCCATCGTAGCAGGCAAACAGCAGATCTGCTGCTCTGATGGGCAAACACTGCCAGAATGTGCCAGAACTAGCAAGGCCCACTCACCTCCACACCACACACGTCCACTTCATCTCACCTGTTCCTGAAAAAAATTAAAAAATGAAATGTTATGTTAAAATGAAAACAATACACTGAAGATAACTTTACTCTCAACTGCTCCAGACAGGAAGTGCTTGAATTGTCCTCCATCCTCCGCCTTCCTCACCGGAGCTCCTCTCAATCAATGATGGGATCAATCAGCTATTGTTCAGAGGGCGTGCTTGCCAATGTTACTCAGACACAGAACCGATAGTTACCAGTTAAGACAAGTGTGTGTGTGTGTGTGTGTGTGTGTGTGTGTGTGTGTGTGTGTGTGCTACATGCGTGTATCTTTTTGAGAGACATGTAAAGCTTTCTGAGTCCTGTTCCAGTGGTGTGTGGAGAAAGACAAACTATCAGACCCAGAACTGGTCCCACCACACAGAGGTGCACTTCATCCACACCCATTTCATTTATTTGTATTTATTTATTTTATCTCAGATCGGGATGGTGCATATTAATGTACATTGACTTGTAAATATGCCAGACTTTAGCCAGAGGCTAATGTCTGCCTGTAGTCCCTTGGTAGTTTGATGTAACACATAAGACATAAAACAGAGGGTTGGTAATAGACACGAAAACATACAATATTTACACATTCAGAGAGTTCATTAAAAAAATAATTACTAGTACATTTATCAAGATGCACTATCAGATGCGGGGCATGACAAACCCAGAAAGACTGTGGAGCGGAGTAGAGTTAACGTGGTGGCGATAGCGCTGCGTATATAAATAGCTAACACATTGTCCCATGCGTGGTATGTCAAGGTGCTGGAGTGAACCGTGCAGCCCAAAGTGCTGGACAGTATAAGGTGCTGGTCCTGTTGTACCTAAATGAATGACGAAAATAGAAATAGGGTGTATGTATATCCAGTACAAATATCTGTACTCTGCAGTTACACATGCCCACAGTTCTGGTTTGTTTGTTTGTTAGCATTGGATGCATATTTACTCATGATGTCATCATCATTTTCAGAGCTGTAGTTGAGTAGTGCCGCTTCATGACGGCTTGAATCTGATGCTAACTAGTTGTATGTCATTCGTCAGAAGTGGTGAGAGATTGTCGTCTCGTTCACTGACGTCACACCAAACTCGTGTTTATCAAACTTCTCTTCCTCTGATTCAGTCTCACCATCTCACTTCTTTCCTCCCATGAAGAGAAGAAGAGTTCCTCCTCATCCTCTTGTCCCAGTTTGGAAACACTGACTCATGCTATGACATGAGGGGGGCGGGGACGTTTCCTACGTGAACTGTTCTGTGAGTCACCTGCCTCTGATCATGCGTTCTGATCTTCTGTGCTGCTGTCCCAGTAGTGAGATATGTTTGGCGAGCGTGAAGCCATGGCGACAGAAGCGTGAGAGATGATTTCATGTTCTTGTGTCTTTGCAGGGCCGGCACTCACTCTGCTGCTCAAGTAATCAGTTAGAATCCTCCTGATTGGTCTAATCAATAATATTGAGTTAGCAGCAGGACTGGCCAAAGCCTTGCTGCAGTTTTGAATATTTCTCTCATCACATTCAAGTCAATGTGCTGCAGATGCGAGTCTGTTCAAGGTTAGTCAGGATGGAGCCTGAGACCCTAGAGAGTTTCCAGACCTGATGGTTCTCACCAGGCCCTTTCATGGATTCACTCTAAATCATCTGGACAACCACACAGAGTAGACATTGTTCTCCAAATGACCGAATACTTCAAGCAAGAGTCTGAATCACATTAGCTCAGCTAGACCTTTGTGAGCAGTAACAGACAGCTGCAAGACTGTACTCTAAAGCTTTGAAACATCATCAATCGCACTGTCATTCTGGTTCGGACCACCAGGGGAGCAACTTCCCAGCAGGCTCCCCTGGTGCGCTTCGTCTGTATGTGTGTGTATGTTCTTCTAAAGTTCTGTGCAGAGTTTGAAGTTGTTTGGATGAGGAGCCCACTGAGACAGACATCATAACGCTCTGTGACAACGATGATGATGTCATCATGCCTCATTCCTTTCCAGTTCAACAACGAATGAACCACTACTAAACAGTGTCAGTTGCTGGCCTTTGCACTATTATTTCATAGATTTAAACACGTAACAGGGTGATGTCATCTATGTGCTATACTCTTACTGGACCACAGAGTTTATACCGTGAACAGTGAGAGTCATTTTGTGGGAGTCTACAACAACATGTGTTCATTATGTTTTAAGAGCTGCTGTTTCTCTCCTGATTGTGGGGGGGGGGGGGGGGGGGGGGACTATTAGTGAGTGACAGGCAACAGAGGTGATGTCAAATAAATGCCATAAAACATTTGTTATTGTTTCTCAAAGTGGTGAACAGTGCTTTAACATTTTATTGTGAAATAAAGGTTGAGCACTCAACGTAACGACTGAATAATGACATCATCTGTCTTTAAACTGATTCCCTATAAGCCTCATTTTCAATTCTATGGGTCCAAATTTGATGACCGTTTTAATTTACAGCACTAAAGAGCATCGTTATTTAATGCAGTGGGCCAACGTTGACACACGTTGGTCGACATCTTGCCACCAAAATGTCAATTTACCGTGGTAGGTGTTTTAATGGGAACTCTCGAGTGACAAAGAGCGATGCTGAAGGAGGGAAGAACAGCGCGAGAGATGGAAGATGAGCTAATTTAAGACTAAATGCCAGGAGTCACATTATTGCGACTAGATCAATGATTATAACAACCAGCACCCTTGCCACTCTCCTCTTTCACTTCTGTAACATCCATCAGGACTTCCACCTTTGACTGATAATTCATCTCTGTCTGCCAAACTTTAATTTAGTGGGTCAAGTTGTCAGCGACTACAAAACTGAGGACTCTTTAGGTTGCTCTCCTCCCATCTCAGCAGTCAGTCAGGGCTCTTGGATGGAGCGAGCGGACTCAGCAGGTGAACCCAGGTTTGGCTCTCATGTGGCCAGGATGGAGGCCTCCTGCTGGCAACCACATATGCCTCCACTCCCGGGCCAAGTCCTGCAGCTCCAGTCACAAGTGGTCGCTGTCAAGTGCTGCCATCTTGTTGATAGAAGGAGCTTAACTGCCTCTGAAGAGGATTCAAACACCGACTGAAGCTATAAAAATCCCTGTCACTCCCGAGTCGCCGCCCTTTGTAGGCTGAGTTTTATTTTTAGAATGAATGTAAGATCAGAATGAAAATGAAAAAAAAGGACTTTGTCTGCTCTTATCAGTTCAGTGTCTGGTGCCTCTGATAGCCAGAGACCAAACCCAGGGGCAGAAAGTTGTGCCGGTTCATCTCTCTGGACCAGCAGCGAAACAGCAACAGAAGTGCTCTTGAGCAAGGCAGCTAACCTTTATTACCAGCAATCAAACAGCATGTAGATCCAGGATCCCGGCTGGATGAGGTGTGAGAAGAGTCATAAATGTGAGGTGTGTTTGTTGGAATCACACGTTCATCCTGCAGGTGAACATACTTGCATCCATCCACCCATTTTCTACCACTTAAGGGCAGCCGTCGGGCGAGAGGCAGGGTTCCCCCTGGACAGGTCACCAGTCCATGGCAGGGCCAACACATAGAGACAGACAACCATTGGCTCTCCCAGCCACACCTACGGTCAATTTAGAGTCTGGATTAACCTGGTCCCTCTTGATGTCTTTGGACTGTGGAGGAAGCTGGAGTACCAGAGAGAACCCAGCAGGAACAGGGAGAACATGGAGACTCACACAGAAAAATCACGTGCTACAGCCATGACTTGAACCCGGAACCTTCTTGCTGTGAGGCGACAGTGATGACCACTGCACCACCGTGCTGCCCTACATCCTTTCCTTCATTCTTTATTCCATGACTGCTGGAATTTGCAGGAATACTATTAGATGCCCTTTCTTGAGCACATGAAACCATGAAATGTAGCTGTGCCGTGCCACCCGTGAACATACTTATACCTCTTAATCATGTCATCTGGTGGGTGATTTTTTTTAAATAATCTTAACTGATTCAATTTCACTGGGTTGATACTCTGGTCTGCAGGAGTGCCCTGATCACATTATTAAATAACACATTCACACCTGGAAGCTGCCAAGCACAACCACAGCCTAACCTGCTGCCACTGAGCAGCTCCACAGAAGCAGCCAGGGTAAAAGGCCTTGCTCAAGGGCACCTCAGTGGGGCAGCACTGCTTCTTCACCTTCCCCACCCAGATTTACTGGATGAATGGTTTTATTTACATGTCATGCCATGCACAAAGAGGCACACACCACACAGAACTACATGGCACCAATACGACACCAGCATTTCATGTATGGCTTCCAGTACCATGAAGAACATGCAAAAGTTACAATATGACACTGAACATTTCATCGTCTCTCAAGTCATTGTCGGTTAATACTTGCAGACTTACTGCTGAAATTCTGGCAAGGAATACCACGTCCAGACAGGGAATCATCGATATAATGCCATCTTTCTTTGAGTATGTGCCTCCTGCAAATATGTTTGTTTTTGGCTCAGTCACGCAAACAACTCTGAATCCTGCCTAAACTCATCTATTTCGACCTTGTTAAAAAGTAATCTTACATCATGGTAATATGGGCGATACAGAGCATAATGAACTTGACCTTCAATGTTATTGAGATCACATCAATAGTAAAGTGTTCTTCCTCACTGCCCAACAGCCTATTTCCATATGCAGAGAGAGTATACCAGCCCTTAACTAGGCACACAATGATCTTTTCCCCTTGGATAGGTGACATCATTTTACATAATTCTCAACATTCAATTAATTTTTTATCAAAATGAGTTCTAAGCTTCATTTTATTCCGGGTTTCAACAGCCCGTTCCTCTTTCAGCTGCTGGAAAAATGTTTTCTTGATCACGTCTGGGAACAGCACGAGTGAACCAACTTGTCCTGCTTCATTCCCCCGTTACCCCTCAGAAATCTCGTACCATTGCCTTTGAGTCAGTCCAGTCCTGGTCCAGAGTCCTGGTTACGGTCAGTTCCTCCTCCCGGACCTGAACCATGAAGCAACATCAACATGTCCGGGGTGTCATTTCATTACCTGACAACAAACAGAACCACAGTCATAAATAAGCACTGTAATGAACTGAACTCAAGTTTTTTTAATGTCCTGACAAAAATTTGATCACAATACTTTTGATTTCATTAGTTCAAGTAAACATCTACAACTCTTAACCCCCCCCCCCCAGAAATACACAAACACACACTAGAGGGGAAACCAGTTCATTGCTGCCCCGTCACGTTGTGCTGCAAGCTCAGAACTAGAGAAGGGCTGACAGCTGCAGTGTAGTGGGATGAACAACCAACAGAACTCATTTTGGAAGCTGAAGAACTGAAAAACTGAGACCTGAAGGAGAGAAAAGTGGTGGATGGAGGCGTTGATATGACATCAGCAGAGCTGCGTTAACGCCTCAGTCTGACAGTCAGTACATCAACAACAAGCATCTACACATCTCAAATGTTAAGCTAGCTTGCTACCATAAGCTAACATTGCCTGAACCACTCACACTTTGAATTGTTGTTTGTGTGTGTGTGTGTGTGTGTGTGTGTGTGTGTGTGTGTGTGTGTGTGTTTCATTTGTATTTGTACTTAAAAACAATTTCACATGAAAAGGGCGGAGTTGGTACTCGATGACCAATCAGAAACAAGCAGGAATTATTTTACTTCACTCCAGAACAGCGAACCGTCATCCCCATACAAGTGCCAGACTAAACAGCTGCTGCAGCCAAAGCCAGGAAGGAGAACATGTTCCATCATTAAGGAGCAGCAGTGACGAGAATTGCCACTGCTCCTGGTGCCACATCCCCCAGAAAGGCTCTTACATAACCACAAGTCAGCGAGCAGAAACCCACAAACGACTTCAACTCTGGAATACGCCGGCCGCGGCCACAGAAAACTGAGGCAATCAAGTGCAAAACTGGCAACACGAGCTCGCCTCCAATCCCCCTCTGTGATAACATAATGAGGTCGGTGGCAGCTGATCTGAAGCGGCGGCCATCATGAAAGAGGAACAACAATGCAGCTGAAGCCCCCTGACGCCAAGAGTCAGAACACATCAAACGTCTGGCTCCCAGATTACCACTGCAGTCATCTATTAATGAGCCCGGCTGAATAATGGACGTGGAAAAAGACAACAGAACATTAAAGATAAAAAGGTGATCAAATATGAAAGCCACATCTGTTTTAGAGGGACCGCTGTTCTCCGATCACCACGCCACTTTGTCTCCCAGTAATGAGGAATGTTTGACGGACGCCAGGTCGGACCAGCAGCCGACGCCAACACTGGACACAAGACTTCTCCTCCTTCACTGGTTTTTAACTCTGGACTCTCTGTCTTCACTCTGCTTCTTTCTCGTTTCTCTCTTTCTTTTAACTCTTGTCGCCGCTCGTCTGCCCTTTCCTCTACTTTCGTCCTCTTTCATCATGGAGCTTTAATTGGGGCTCTTCTTCACCTCCCTTTGCCCCGAGTAAATTCAGGTTCTCAGGCTTGTAACCTGGATGCTGCCGCTCATATCCAGCAGCTTTGCTTGTTCCCTTGAAACATTAGGAAGGAAACCATTTATTACAGTTGGAGAGCAGTTTTGAGTTATTCATAATGTTTTGCTGATGAGCCCCGCACACACACACACACACACACACACACACACACACACACACACACACACACACACCACGCCGACAGTTAGAGGCCGTCTGCTGCTTATTTCTGCTCAATAATTACTGGCGCTCTCTGTAGAACAGTGGAATCATTTCCCATCCACCTTCTTGTGCTGCATCCAGGTTCAGATGTTTGTTTGTGTGAACACGCGGCGCCTCCACTTTTCAGAGGTGGAAGCTGATGTAACGTTATTAGAGTACAAAAAGGCCTGATGGGGTATTCATCCAGCTTTCAGAGGGAACGTGGGAGCTTTCACACAGGAAGCATAAAACGCTGGATTCTGGATGTAATTGGTGTCGCTAATTGGAAAGAGATTAAATTAACGTCACGTCTTGACAAGTGCAGTTGTATGAAGTCTGGTCGCTCATTTCAGCTGTAATTATCAGTGTCGTCTTTGTTTTGATTTAAAATAACGAAACCCTGTGATGACATGTTGATGATGTATCTGTGGCGGACTTGTTGGAAACTCATTATGTTTGCAGAACAGCAGAAAACAGACAAAAAAACAAGTTAATAGTGAGTGAGCAAGAATGCAGACGCTGGACGATTCAGTGGAAATTCAGGACGTCACGCATTGGTAGATGATGTCAGAGCAGTGAGTCAGTGACCTCACACAGTCTCACACCAGATCTAACGTGATAGAAGCAAACGTGGAGGCGCAGCGAGGTCGTCTGCTGCTTGTGTGTTGTGTTGATGAAGAGAAAAAAAAATCAGCTGTTATCCTGCATGAAAGAGCCTAATGATTTCAGTCTCATGTTCAATATCAACTATTTCTAATATCGAAGAAAGAAAATGTAAAAAACTGGCACTGAATTGAGAGGAATCTATATTTCACACTTTCTTGTTACACTTTCAATAAAGGAACATTAATAACAGTTTGTCAGTTGTGTGTAAGAGTGTAGATGAAAGATGATTTAAGCCCAATTAACATTACAGAAGGAAAACGTATCCTTTAGGTGACACTTAATCCTAACTCAGTCTACACCTCAACTGTCATGTCCAAGTAATCTTGGTGGTGTCTTTTGTTTACCTTGTGTCTATGTTGTCTGGTGACTTCCTGTTTTATTTTGAAATGTAACTCTCCTCTCATTTCAGGTAACTTCCCCTTTCCCCCTGCTGTGTTTCCTGCTGGTCTGATTGTGTCCACCTGTTTCCCATCACCTCATTTGTGTATGTCGCCTGCATTTCCCTTTGTCTCGTCTGCTGCGTCAGACCGACCAAGCCAGTCCATGCTGCCATCCTTGTCTTGTTACAGTTTGGGAATCATCGATCCTTGCCTCGTCAAAGCTTCCTCTGTGTGAGTGATTTTCAGTTTGTTAGTCCAGTTAAAGTTTTCCTCTTTTGAGCGATTTTTCTGTTCTGTAGATTAGCCAGGGTTTCCTCTTGCTAGTGATTTTTTGAGTTTCTAGCTTGATCCTTTGTCCTCATGTGTGATGTCTGGTATGCACTTTCAGAGAGTTTTGTTCATCCAGTTCCCCGCCTCCGAGTCGTGCACTCGGGTTCACACACCAGTACGTCCTTGCCACCAACCCCCTGACCCCAACCCTCCAGCTTTGTTGTATGTTATCATGAACACCGAGCAACCGGACCAAACAGCTAAGCATGAACTTGCTGTTATTCGTCTACCCATATTTTACAGTGTTCCCTGTGTTATTTCATCATGACAAATTTTAGAATTAGATAAATTCTTCTGATGTAAAATTTTTAACATGTCAGGAGTTATTCAATACAATACAATGAGTTGTTTACTGTATTGTCAGCACTGGGAAATCAGATTTTGACTCCAATATCATGCACATAAATGCCTCTGGAGTAAATAAGACGAGCAACATTAAAATACACATAAGCTACGTTACACATGGTAAATATTGCACAAACCCAGAGGTAAAACATGTACGCTCCCTAGTTCAAATGACAACTCAGATTTTTTGCTCTGGTGATACAAATCTGACCCACGTAATATTAAAGTGTAAACACGGATGTGCCAACAAGACTCAGAAACAATGTATTGTGGTCTGCAAGCATCTGTTTTAATTTGAATAAAGAAACATAACACAACAGGAGCAGGAGCTCTGACTGGAACACACTGGAGGTCAAGGCCCAGAAAGTCAGAATCCCGAATGAATCACACTGAGCCGAGGTAAGAACCCAGGGAAGCTCAGGAAACCAGGAAAAACTGGGGAACAACGCTGCGGAATCTGAATCCGTACGGGTGTGAGACGAAGTCCAACAGGGGAGGAGTTCAGGCCAGATGAGAACCTGATGTGGATGTGACGTGAGCTTGTGGAATCATATTAGATCTGTTTCAGGCCTCATTCACATGTGGAGCAAAATGAGATATGAATCAGGTCTTTGCCAAAGCATCTGTCACCCAAATGGTCCAATCAGACCTTCCTGTCATCGTGAGATGGTCATCCTAGGTAATGTGACAATCGTAAATGTTGATTTAACTGATGCAAGCAGTACCAGCTGAAGTCACTTGTCTATTATCAGCAATCATTGTCCAGCACTGTTGGATCCACCTGTACACATCATTCATTCACCTGCCACCCACGGGAGGGAAGAGTTTCCTCCAATATGAAACCCACACAGACTGTTCGTCCACCTGTTGCCTTTAAAATGATACTGAGTAAAGTCTCAGCAGCAGGAGAGGTTCGGAGTCAAAGCTGTTAAAAATGACGTGTCAAAAATTAACCAGACACACATTTCAGTACAGTTTCATGTGAGGAAAACAGTCCATTGAAGAACATCATTCTCTCTTCCTCTTCCTCGCATGTAAAGGTAATGTTGGGGAAGAAGCACAACAAGAATTATGTCCTCCATTTTGTTTGAGTCCATTACAACCATCGTGTCTGCATTCGTTGTGTAAGGAAAATGTTCATTCATTCAGTCTTTATCTAATCCCAGAGGTCCATTGAGAACAAGTTCTTATTTACATCAAGAATACAAATTACATTAAAGAGTGCAACAAATAACAATAGCAAAAATAATAATATTATAATAACATCGAATGCAAAATTCAGATAAGGAAAAAATATCAAATACAAATGCAAGTACATCACAATAGGATTTAAAATCTATGTTACAAGCAACTGCAGACTGTGATAGAATTCACAGATAGAACTAAAGAGGAACACCCAGGAGTACTGTGAATGACACAGTGGTGAGTACCATTGTAAACACAGGAATCAGCGTGTACATGATAGCAGGTGTCAGACACGTAAGTAAACACAGGTGTCAGACATGTATGTAAACAGTAGTATTTGTATGAAAACAGTTATCAACCATGGATACACACACCGGTGTTAGACATGTATGTAAACAAACACAAGTGTCATACATGTATGTAATCACAGGTATCAGAAGTGTACGTAATCACGGGTGGTAGACATGTATGTAAGCACAGTGATAAACCATGTATGTGCACACCAGTGGTAGACATGTATGTAAACAAACGCAGGTGTCATACATGTATGTAATCACAGGTATCAGAAGTGTACGTAATCACGGGTGGTAGACATGTATGTAAACAAACGCAGGTGTCAGACATGTATGTAATCACAGGTATCAGAAGTGTACATAATCACGGGTGGTAGACATGTATGTAAGCACAGTGATCAACCATGTATGTGCACACCAGTGGTAGACATGTATGTAAACAAACGCAGGTGTCAGACATGTATGTAATCACAGGTATCAGAAGTGTACGTAATCACGGGTGGTAGACATGTATGTAAACAAACGCAGGTGTCAGACATGTATGTAATCACAGGTATCAGAAGTGTACGTAATCACGGGTGGTAGACATGTATGTAAGCACAGTGATAAACCATGTATGTGCACACCAGTGGTAGACATGTATGTAAACAAACGCAGGTGTCAGACATGTATGTAATCACAGGTATCAGAAGTGTACGTAATCACGGGTGGTAGACATGTATGTAAACAAACGCAGGTGTCAGACATGTATGTAATCACAGGTATCAGAAGTGTACGTAATTACGGGTGGTAGACATGTATGTAAACAAACGCAGGTGTCAGACATGTATGTAATCACAGGTATCAGAAGTGTACGTAATCACGGGTGGTAGACATGTATGTAAGCACAGTGATCAACCATGTATGTAAACACGGGTTAAACGGGCAGTTTTAGAACACCCCAATTTTTCACGTCGTGCAAGTCCAATGAATGGCTTCTGGTAGTACAAAGGTAAGTGCTGAACTGCCAGAGGTTAAAAAAAAAGTTTAGGTTACCCAAAACTGAAAAATAATGTACATTTCAGAATTATACAAAAATGCCGTTTCAGAGAACACAAAATAGGTTACTAATTTAAAGCTGTTCTGCAGCAATGAAGGTTAATCAAGCCTTGAAAGCTACTAATTTCTACAGGCGTTCCAACTTTTCTTGATCACTCCCTGTGTCTGCATAAAAGCAGTGTTGGATCCCCCTGTGGTACCACACCCTCGTGAGCATCAGTTGAACAGAATTGCACGGAAGAAAGTAGTGTGTTGCTGCAAAAATTGCGAGAAAAAAGCAATTGACAATGAGGAGAGACAGACCATCATAACCCTTGAAAATGGAAGTCTTTCCTACAGACAAATTGCAAAGAAAGTCAAGGTGTCAGTGAGTACAGTTTTCTACACCATCATAAGGCACTTAAACTGGGGGAAACTGCCAGGAAGAGGTCGGGCAGATCCAAAGCCACAACTGAATCAGAGGACAGGTTTCTGAGAGTTAACGGCTAGCATGATCGGCGCCTCACAGGAAAACAGCTTCAAGCACAGCTAAATAGCAGTCATTGTAAGCAGGTCTCAGTTTCAGCTGTGAAGAGACGAGCTGCAGGTTTGATGGGACGAGTCGCAGCAAGAAAGCCATTGCCAAGACATTGGAATGAGACAAAGAGGCTTGCCTGGGCCATGAAACACCACCACTTGACTACTGAAGACTGAAAGAAGGTATTGTGGACTGATGAATCAAAATTTGAAAACTTTGGTTCATCCTGCAGGATCTTTGTTCGCTGTCGAGGACGCGAAAGGATGTGTGATGGTCTGTGCTGGATGACTTGTACAGAGTGGAAAACACCCTGAACCAAAACGGCTACCAAAGCTTTCTGAAGCGCCATGCGATACGCTCTGGTCTGCACCAGCTGGTCAGGGATTCGTCCCACAGCAAGATAATGACCCAAAACAAGTCCAAGCTATGCCAGAACGACCTCAGGACAACAGGTTTGGGATGAACAGGTTTGGGATGAACTGGACAGAGAAAACAAAGCAACCATGGGAACTTCTTCAACAGACTTAAGGAGAACTCTCTGAAGAATAATTTATGTAGAAAGAATGCCACTGGTCTGTTCAGCTGTTACATTTGCCAAAGGTGTCTACTTTTATGAGTCAAAAGTTCAGAATACATTTTGGTCTATAAATTGATAAATTAATACCATGATTTCTTTTTTAACTCTAGTTGCTTATTTGTACTATGCTTTCATAGTACTAAATAATTTTCAGTAAAAACTTTCTGTTCTAAAACTTTTGAGCAGTAGTGTATAGGGTTAGAGGAAAACCTATCTTTAGGGTTCGGGTTACAAATACATGCAAAAGCAGTGAAAACTTTTCACCCTATTAGACTACTGTAAAGACAGAACTACATCAGTCTTTAGATGCACAGTTATGGTTGAGCTGTAGTTAGAGTTGTCAGGAGGACGGCCAGGAAGGTGGACCCAAATACAGAGAGTGATGGAGGCGGACAGGAGCTGGAGAACTGACGATTAACTTTTAGCAAAATGACAGAAGAAAAGCTAAAAACTAGTGATGAAATAAAGTGAGAAAACCAACTAAGGAAATAAACTGGTGCATCATGAGGAAGACGAGCACCTGGTGAACCCGACATGATAACCCAACAAAACCTGTGATCTTACAGACTGACGTGAGAAGTGAAAATACAAAGTCCATTAATGAAGGGATGAGAAAAGGGGGAGGGCCACATGAGGAACTGATTGGAGCAATCTCAGGAGCATCTCTGTAAAGACTGACGAACTATCGAATCGGGTGAGCTCACAACACAAAGGGAGAAACACAAAAACAGGAAGTAGAAGAAACAAAAACACAAGAAGAAAGACATAAACCAGGAACCAAGTTAAAGAGGGTTCGATCCAGAGAGAGTCCTGGGGGAGCCAGGGGCAATACTGCAGCTGGACTGCAGCATGTACAGAGGACCAGGCTAGTTTAGGGCCAGTTTAGGCCTAAACATGCTTGTGCTAATCCCAACCACATTGGTATGAGATAAAAATGTGTCAGTCTGAAATTTAAAAAAAATATCAGTTGTGACGATGTGTCACCGTTTGTCAACCAACTGCACATCACAGTTTTATTCTTCCAAGCTGTCCTGGTCATTGCTCTGTCACGGACTAACAACCACATGCTTCCTCTGTCACATGTCGAGTTGTCAGCTACATAGTTGTACCTGATGAGGAGAGGATGAGTAGCAGGCTATTCCTCCACATCCAGGTACCTGGAACAGCCAGAGGTGGCGCTAGTTTAAAAGAAAGGATGCTTACCTTCCCTATCTGGCTTCCTACCCGCAGACATAGTCTTCTCTCCCTGGAGAGACACCAAAACAAGCTGGAGGCAATGTGGGGAACTGACCCCCATGTTATCAGGCAACCGCCGCACCACCTGCAAGCCCAGATATGTATTTTAAAAGTCCACAGAAAAGAAAACAACCAAAAAAATCTACTTTTTCTGTCATTATGTAAAAGCAGTAACTGCTGTGTGAGCTGAACTGTCATCCATGCAGAGCTTATGCCACAGAACTCTGGGAAATAATTATGAAATCATTGCTTGATTCTATAAATATTGAGTAAAATGCACATCAGAACAACGATGCATGAATGAGGCAGTGTGCATCTCATGTGGGCAGACGTTCACAAATGAAACGTTCTCAGTATCGTCTTCCTGTGTTAAAATGATCAACGCAGTCACAGTTGGCTGAACACATCACACACCAACACACACAGCGGGAAGCAATCATCTATGGACCGGTGGGTACTGCTGGTTACACACTAATCTCCCTTGTACACACACACGTTCATTGATCTCTACTGCAACAAAAACACACACGCACACACACTGCCAGCCCAGTACAGTAGATAACACACATACTTAGGTAATTGCTAAATCATAGGGTCAACAGTGGTCTGTCCACTCCAACACATCATGAGAATTGGACGGGAGACAGTTTAGAGGCGGGGTTGAAAATTACAGTTACAATTCAGATATTGATCAAGTTCTCACCTACTGGGAACGATGTATGCTGTCTATGTTTTGACAGGTGAAGGTGTGAAGATGATGATGATGATGACATCAGAGGGGCGTACTGATGAGGGCACATCGCAGAGCCGCTGCTAACAGCGGCGCCATGATGGGCATGTCCTTCCTCCCTGAATGTATTTACTTCTTTTGTTGACAAGTGGAGTGTGTTTACACACTTTGTAGCTTTAATGTCTGTATCAGAGAGTGTGTTTGGGCATCTTTAACATCCAGGATTACATTGGCTCAGTGGGCTTCTGCTACACATGCAAAGTGCTGTTCATAGCAAACTGCATGAGGAACAGTGTCCCGGAGTGTGTTTGACAGGTAGCTATTAACTATGGAGCAGACTAACCCTGCTCCTGTTGAAGGAAAAACATGTGGCTGGAAGCTGGAAGCTGCTGACTGGGTGCCGGATGGTTTCTGAGCGCCGATGTCTGACCAGCTCACCGTTTGAGTCGGTCCAACTTAACCGTTTCACATCGGACCTCTGATTCCTCTTTGCTGTCCCCAACCTTTGACATTTAGAAGAAGCAAACCTTTATCCTGTCTGAACAAGCAACTCTAAAGACACAGTTTCAAGTCAATTGCATTTGAACAGCACCGAGTCCCAAGAAAAGTTATCTGATGACACTTTACAAGTAGAGCAGGACCAGAACCACAACAGTTCCCCATGAACAAGCTCGTCTACAATAGGAGGTACTCTCGGGGTGGACAGAGACAAAGAAAGAGACGGTAGGGAGAGAGATTGACAGATGGGGACCAAGAAAAAGACAGACAGAAGCAGAAAGACCGGAGAGGAGAGAAAGACAGAGGGATTGCGGAGAGGGAGACTGAGACACAACTAAATGCAATAATGATGTTAATTGAGTTATGAATACAACTATTGCCCATTCCAACCCAGATGCTAGGGGTGGAAACCTGAGGTCTGAGGAGCTCTGATTGAGACACCTGGGAAGGATGCCATTTTGGGATGCTTCATTGAAAAGGTAAACACACACACACACACACACACTATAAGGCATTTATTTCCTCTGCCTATGAGGTCATGATGTAATCACCAGCATTTGATTGTCTTTTGCAAGAGAACTCAAAAATGTGTGGATATCAGAGACACTTGGTCACTCAGTGATTGAGCTTCGGTCAATTTTGGAATCAATGGAGAACTGGAGCTGATGATGTCATACCATCATGGCAGAAGTGTGCACACTCCAAGTGCCCATTGTGAAGTCTGGCCATCGTGAATATCAATGACTTATTTTTAGGATCCTGAATGGCTGGTGGTGGTGCTGGCATGTTGTTATCACCTACTACAACAAATGACATGCAGAGGAGAAGAAATTATAAGATCAAAACTGATCATCCTCCTCGATGATAAATAACGACAACATGAAGGTGAACTCCTGTTGAGTGTCTCTTGACATAGATGGACAGATGTTCTGCTTCTCTTCTGTCCAGATGTGCTCCGATCCAATCCAATCCTGGAGGCTCAACTACGAGTAAACAGAGCAGAGAGGCGAACAGCACAATGCCACCATCACAGTTTTATTAACTACATTACAGTTAAGAATTTGTTGAGTGTTAATTAGGAAGTCCATCGAGTAGATTGATAATTAAAATTTGATCAGATCAAGAGATTTAGATGACATTAATATGCATGAAGTGTTGCCATGGTGATCTCTTAACTTCCACCACGGGGAAATAACCAGATGCAAATGAGCTTCATACTGGCAGCGTTTTTCTTTTTTCTAGACTGTTCTTCGTCGCAGAGAAAAATCTCATTTCGTAGCTCCAAATAATCCAAAACAGATTTAAAATATTAAAGTCATCACAGACAGCTGTGCTGACAAACTGCCAATAAACACAGCGGCAACTCCATCGGAGCCATGAACAAGTCAACAGGAGCAGGAGATGATGAAACATTCAAGATGGTAAAGTGACTCCCATGTTCAACCACACAACTGACAAGGAACGATAGTTCTATCAGCGGAGAATTCATTACTGAGCGGATACTTATTGCCCACATCCATCATCAGTGGAAGCATTTATTTCTCTCACTGTGAACAACTCCTCTCCATCTCACCCCCAAACTTTCAAACTAGGCTGCATGTCAGGAATTGTGTTCATCTGTCTCTCAGACCTGGTTCTGGACCACATGCTGGATCTGAATGGCCGGCTGGCAGGACCGCTTCACATCTGTACTACTGAGCACCAGTACCTTTAAAAATGTTCTGTTCCGGGAGTAAACCTCTTTGCCGCTGCTGTTTCTCCACCGTCTGTCAAAATGTTCAAAAGTAAACTTGTTCTTAGAAGAAAAACCTTAAAAAAAAAAGCCCCAAAGAGTAAATACCAAACCACCCATTCAAGGAGCGGCAACACAATATTTCTGCCTGATTTGTTTACCATCTTCCCCCATGTTTGCATGACCACAGTGATGAGCTAACAGTGAACTGGTATGTGTGTTTAACCCACTAAAATGACAGCTTAGTGTCTGCTGCCCTTCACTGTCATCACATCGTGACTGTTCAGTGAGATCGGGCTCCGTCAAGACCAGCAGAGGAGGGAGCGCCGACCTGCTGCTTCCTCCAGTCCAGTCTTGTGTCCATGTCCGCTTCTGTTGTTGTCCATGTTTGTCGATGCACTTAATAGTGCTGACTGGTTTTAAACTTAAAAATGCATATAAGTGTGCTCCTGCTGCTTGAGTGGCTGTCAGCTGGGGGCGGAGCCAAGGTGTCATCACACCTGCTGGGAACACCTGCTCTGTGTTGCTAAATATACTAAAGCTGTCGGTCCTCTCCTGGGCCACTTTTCATGACATACTGGTATCATTATTGCTTCACACTTGGTACTCACTCCGTCTGGGTCTGTGTATGAGGTCACACACATAAAGGAGGACATGTGTCTGTTTTCATGTGTTGGAGATTATGTCCAGAATACCTTCTTGTTGTTTATGTCCATCTGTGACCCGAGTGTTGGAACATTCCTCCAGTCCTCCGTTGTCCGGTTGAGTGATGCCAGTCTCTTGCTCTGAGCTGAGAGAAGCGGCTCTCAGAGTGTGATGGTTGTGGATGACCTGTAGAACATGTTAAGCGTCTGTGTGATGCTCTTTGTTTTTTTTTTTGTCTCGTCAGTTTACGCTATCACCTGTCTGAACGATTGACTGCTTTGTTGATCAACTGATGCTGGTGCCTCAAAGCCACCGGCACAGATGAAGACACACCATCATGTCCACAGCGCCTGCAGCCACCCGAGCCACACAGTCATGCCCCGGAATGTGGATGTTTGGATCCTGGACTTGTTAAGCAGCAAGCAGAGTGTGGCACTGTAACATTGCCCTGATTCACAGCTTTTATTTAAGATGAAATAAAATAAGATACAAAAACTTTATCGTCCATTAAATTTGCATAAAATGGAAATGTGCCTTTGGTGCTCTGGAAACAGAGTACAGTATACAAAAAAAAGAATAACAGCAGCAGTAAGAGCAGTTAAACTACATCAAATACTTGAAGTGCATTATGGATTAAGTTCCCTTCCACCACCACCACCACCACCACCAGCAGCCGCAGCACCACCACCAGCATCACCACAACCACCACCACAACCGGCAGCACCACCTCCACCTGGACCACAACCAGCAGCAGCATCACCACCACCAGCATCACCAGCAGCACCACCAGCACGATAACGAAACTTTTGTCCTGATTCTTCCAGGTTGCAGGGATCATGACTCTCCTGCCAAACCACGACAGCTGGAATGAATGTGTGTTTGAGTCTGCATGGATGTGTGTGTCTGTGTCATGTTGGGCGCCTGTGTTCTCTCAGCTGTCAGGTAACTGGTCCACTGCAGGCCTCCTGGATATCCGGAGCTATAAATGATTCTTATGGCATTGCGACTGCACTGACATTAGGGGTCGACCTTGAAACGAATCAGCACTGTAGTTAATCTGTCAACATGTATTTACAACCTTTTAGCACTGGAGGTTGTGTTGTGTTAGCTCAGTAGACTTGCTCCCAGTCCAGGTCCTGGTTCTGGACTGTTGGTGCACTGTTAACAAACTGACAGGATGATGTCTTCATTTCCTAAAATATGAAGCAGTTTGCTGAATACAATTGTTAAATATTAAGAACTTCCTTTCCACAGAGATACATTTTGTCAACATGATGTGAAGTCATTTCTGGACAGGAAATGAACAAAAATCGACTTAAGCTGATGTGTATTTTGCTCGAGCAGAACTGCAATTACAGTGCCACAAATATATGGAACGCAAAAACATTCATTGACAAAGTTTACATGGACTCAGTGTTCCACTATCCTTACAGTTTTTGCCATTATTCCAAAAATGACAACATCCTCACTAAGCTGTTTACATGGCTGTGGAAGCCGAATACTCCACTCATAATCCTGTTAACATGCTGCTGATTTATAACACATCCGGCCATAAACAGGAAAGATGCACAAATCTCTCTTTAAACCTGTTTTATGTAAAAAAAAACAAAAAAACACTCTAGATATGCCGTATGTGACCGGCAACCTGTCCAGGGTGACCCTGCCCCTCACCCAAGAACAGCCAGGAGAGGTTCCACCTCACGTTCATCTTCTGGGTCCATGGTTGGTTGCATTGTTGTGTCAGAATGTTGGCGAGGATGTAAATGGAGAGAAATCAGTGGCGGGCAGGAATTGAGGGCTGTCAGAAAAAGAAAAAAAAAAAGAGTCCAGTAAAAAAAACATCTAACAAAACCCAGAAAAAGAACTAACAAAGTTTACAAGAAATTCAAACAGGTAATCTGACAAAGCACATTGGTGTTTTCTCAGCTGGTGTGTTTGTCACTGTAGGTTGGAGGCATGTGTGCTACCAAGCCCCAGTGTTTTTCCGGTTGTTTCCAGTGAGGGGGAGCAGGAGAATGATGGCGGCTCAAGAAAAAGTGTCTATTCAGAGATTTCTGCCTTTTTTGTGAGGCTGTTTCAAGCTCTTCTGGTTGAAGATCTCTGGACATTTCAGAAGGATGCTGACACTGTCTGATTTTGAGTCTGGCTCATGGTAAACACAGTGACTAAAACACTAGAAAAGGAGCTTGTTCAAATGATAAAAGTGACAACAGCTACAGTCGATGTTACAAAGCAAAGGAGCCATGGTGGTCATTAAGTGTAGTGCAGACTAAATGTCATGAGACATTCTGAGTTTAAATCCATAAGAACTTTCATACTTTGGCGGTTGTAACCATGGAGACATCATCAAACTTGTGGTTGGGTTCCCACAAAGGAGCACTCACACAGCACAGACAGCAGCTCTGCTGAATTAGACAGCCTCCTGCCCCCCAAAAACCCTGGCCATATGAATTCAAATCAAGAGAATGTCCCAATAAGGATAGCTGTGCAAGCTTTGTGTGTGTGTGTGCGTCAGAGACATGAGGAGTGAGATTGGTTTCATATTAAAGTCACACAGGAAAAGCTATAAACACTCTAATGTTTGCTGCAGTCAAACAGGAGAGGAGGATGACATTTAACGGGGAATTCTGAGGACTGGAGTGCAGAGCAAGTATTCATCACAGGAATGAGACAGAGCCACTGCTCGTCCCCGCTGTCCCCCTCTAGGAAGGAGCTTTTGTGGCCCCGTTGGGCTGCCGGCTCACTCTGATCCTTTGTGTTGTAATAAACCTTGATTGACTTGTGTACGGAAATCAAACATTATCAGCGAGGAGTCGGTGGAGTTTGCTGATGTGATCAGAGAGTAGACGGAGCAGCAGCATCAAACACTTACGTAGAGGGATGAGGAAGGATGTCTGCTGCAGATACAGCTAGAAGATTTTGAGTAGACTTTTACCACAAATGATGCATAAATATGTTGAATCTATCATTATGGTTCTGAAAACACCACCTTCATGGTGTCCCAGAGTCTGATTTTGCTTCATTTCAGGTGTTAAGATGTTCTGCATCTTTCCCAAACAAAGGGGATGGGAAATGCTTGGTAAGTAACTGTTCATTCGTTGTTATCCATCTTAAATAGAATGAGTGGTGTATGTGAAGCTTCGGAGAGCAGTTGGGACCTGTTGAGATGGCTGCAGGGAACGACCCTGCAAGAAGGACCAAGCCTGACCCTCTTCATGAAGCACGGCACGCAGACACACACACACACGCACACACACACTGCTCCAGTATTGACTGTCCTAAAAATTTCCAAACAACAAACGATGTGTGCTTATGTGACAAGGTACCAACTGATGAAAGGCAGTCACACCCTGTCATACAACTGTGAGCGACATAATTTCAAAGTATTTTCCCTCCAGTGTCCTTGACTGGGAATTTGAAGAGATTCACAGGAGCAACTTGCTGCCAAAGTGACTGTTACTGCTTGGCCAGTTTGACCACAGGGAGTCCACCATCAAGGTGGTTTCTAGAGTCTTGATGAACTGGTTGCTTTTCCTGTAGTTAGCTGCTGCTAGATAGTTTGGTTATCCAGGTTTACGGGGAGCTTCAGTCGAGCAGCCATGGGGCAGGTCGAACATTCATGGATGACGCTTCCAGCTCCTGTTTCAAGTCTCGCCCTGGATCCTTGTTTTACAAAAAACATGAAAAAATGCAGAGGAAGCAGATAGAATAGAATTCTGTCTCACGTTACATCTGGAGGATGAATTCCTGACTAATCACTCAAACTAAAACTCAATTTTTTTGCATATTGACAGTTTATTGTGGCTCATTGGATGAAGATGTGACCCAGATGAGATTCCAGAAAATCCTGTTTGATCTTGTTCTGTGTGTGTGTGTGTGTGTGTGTGTGTGTGTGAGAGAGAGAGAGAGAGAGAGAGAGAGAGAGAGAGGATGAGAGAGAGAGTGTGAGAAAGTGTGAATGTTTCCTGTTCTCTCTCTAGACATGGCATGTGAATATGTGTGTGACTGTGGTTATTTAGGCCTCCGTGTTCCCGTCCCCTCCTCTACTCTTCTTCTGCTGGTGTGGATATATATCCCTCCATCTGCATGTGCCTGTGTATACTCCTCTATTATTCAGTGTGTGTGTGTGTGTGTGTGTGTGTGTGTGTGTGTGTTTACACTCCCTCTCCCCAGTCGAGCCAGCAGCTAACAATCTGGGTTAAAGATCCCTGGCTTGGTGGGTCGATGCGTCCCTCAGCCTTTAATAGTTAATGAGAAAAGCTGTTTGATGGATGCGAGCCCCCTGCTCCCCCTGAGATTTATTAGCACTGCTTTACATTCCTCTGTAGGGCTCTGAGACACACCTTCACCAGCACATTATGTAATTATATACTATATTGACTGATATTCATAGCCTTTTTAAATGCGAGTGCTGTTTTTGGAATCTCTTAACTTAAATATTTGATCTGCTCTCTGGTTCCTTGATATCACATGAATAAGATACCCAAAGCAACTTAAAGAATGTTGTGCGCCAGTGAAGGTTTTAATCTTTCTACTTTATGCTAATAAAGTCTCAGACTTCATATCAAACAAGCTCATCAGAATCAGTTTGATTTGAAGCACAAGATCCAGTACGATCCATTTTGGTTCCTTTCAAGTTCACCGCTACTATTCTGGAGATGTGTGCCAGCGTGTCCTCTCTATGGAGTTCAAATGGAACTCGTGGAGACAAGATCCTGCAGTGTGATGATGTAACCGAAATAAAGCCTCACATTGTCTTCACCGGAACCAAAGGCACATGGATAAAAAACAGCTGACCATCTTCAGCGACTGTGACTCCAGCTGGGCCATGATGTCACTTCACTACTCTCGGTCTTGGCCCTTGTTGTCTGTTCTTGTTTAACTTTGTTTAACAAATATCTTTGATTTCAACTGTTCGAACTGGGGTTGGAAAAATGGTGGAAGTTATAGAAGCAGAACTTAGCTTCCTTGTCTTAAGTTGTTTCATTGTGAAGTCCCTCTTTGATTACTTCCTGTCTGAGTTTGTTGTGTTCACCTGTGCTTTGTGGGGTAGTCTGTCTTTGTCAGCCCTCTTTTTGGAACATTTAGTTAAAAGGAGTATCTCCAAGAATCATTGAATAATGGAAAAAATTATAGGTGGAATTATACATTTCAAAGACACAAATATATTTATTGTAGCACGCTACCCCCTCTAGGTGCACATGTATGGCCCAACCCACAAATGAAGACTTTTAGCTGATTATAGCATAACAATCTGTAAACGCACAGTTGCATGAATGTCATTAAATGTTGTGGAAAACTAAGCTTAGGTACAGACATGTAGCAGCTAGTGGCGAACAGAGGAAGACTCAGAGTTTTCTTCTCTTGCAACACAGAAGCAATTTTCAGATGCATGAATAATTCTAACAATGATTTTTACAAATAGCTTTGCAACAAACAAACAAAAAAATACAATCGTTGAAAGGTGGCGAAAATCTCAAATTCAACCATTCTGACAGTCTTAGGAAAATATGGTTTGAAAGTAACAAGCTAGTGCAATAACTCACTAGTCCAGCTAGCTAGTGCAATAGCTCACTAGTCCAGCTAGCTAGTGCAATAGCTCACTAGTTCAGGAATAACTCACTAGTCCAGCTAGCTAGTGCAATAGCTCACTAGCTCAGGAATAACTCACTAGTCCAGCTAGCTAGTGCAATAGCTCACTAGTTCAGGAATAACTCACTAGTCCAGCTAGCTAGTGCAATAACTCTCTAGTCCAGCTAGCTAGTGCAATAACTCACTCGTCCAGCTAGCTAGTGCAATAGCTCACTAGTTCAGGAATAACTCACTAGTCCAGCTAGCTAGTGCAATAACTCACTAGTCCAGCTAGCTAGTGCAATAGCTCACTAGTTCAGGAATAACTCACTCGTCCAGCTAGCTAGTGCAATAACTCACTAGTCCAGCTAGCTAGTGCAATGGCTCACTAGTTCAGGAATAACTCACTAGTCCATCTAACTAGTGCAACAGCTCACTTCAGGAATAACTCACTAATCCAGCTAGCTAGTGCAATAACTCACTAGTTCAGGAATAACTCACTAGTCCAGCTAGCTAGTGCAATAACTCACTAGTCCAGCTAGCTAGTGCAATAGCTCACTAGTTCAGGAATAACTCACTCGTCCATCTAACTAGTGCAACAGCTCTCTAGTTCAGGAATAACTCACTAGTCCAGCTAGCTAGTGCAATAACTCACTTGTTCAGGAATAACTCGAGTCCAGCTAGCTAGTGCAATAACACATTCATTCTGCTTGCTAGTTCAATAACAGACTAGTCCTGCTGGCTAGTGCAGGAAAAGGTTCAGCTCTGACCTTGTTGAGACTATGCAGTGTTCAGCCCTCCTTCTGAGTCAATAAATGATGGGGGAACAAAGGTAATACGGCAGGTGAGGAAGGGCCCTTTTACCTGTCCAGCTGATCTGTTTACTCTATTTTTATGATACTAGCCTAAAATTTACCTCCTGTCGAAAAATGTCTTGATCAGAAATGGCCCAATTCTGACACAGACACGTTTGTTTAATATTGAATTAAATCTCGGTGTGAGTTAGCAAATTAAGATTCAGGGTGATGTTCCTTCATTTACACCCCCAGGAGGCCACTGAACAGTTTTATACTTCCCCTCTTTAAGTGTTTTTGCCTCTAGGCCATGTCCCATTCTTGAGAACAAAGTTGGACAAGTCGCACAAATGTGACATATAGCTTCAAATAGTGTGACTTGAAGGATAAAGACTGAACTGGTTGTTTACTCAAACACAAGAGAATTCTCAAAGGCTAGGCGACATTTTGTGGTTGGGACAGAGCAGGACAGGCTTGGCCTCTGACGATGCAACCTGCATTAGCGGTACCACTGAGTTCCATACTTCACGGTTGCTTAAGGTCACATTTCAAGGCTCCGGCTCATTATACACAGCCAGCGATACAAAACACTGACACTCATGAAGGTAGGAGGACTTTAAACTGGATGTAATAAAAGGCCAAGCAGTCCTGGGCTGGACCCAACAAGTATCAGCTGATCCATCAGCATTATATATTATATTGGGACATACAGTGGTATATATATATATATATATATATATATATATATATATATATACATACACACATACATACTGTGTATATATATATACATACACACATACATACTGTGTATATATATATATATATATATATATATATATATATATATATATATATATATATATATATATACAGTATGTATGTGTGTATGTATATATATATATACAGTATGTATGTGTGTATGTATATATATATATATATATATATATATATATATATATATATATACAGTATGTATGTGTGTATGTATATATATATATATATATACATACACACATACATACTGTATATATATATATACATACACACATACATACTGTATATATATATATATATATATATATATATATATATATATATATATATATGAAGAGAGAGCAGAGACAGATAGTTGTTAAACGTGACCAAAACATATGAATAACTCTGTAACTCCAGGCACCAGAGTGGATATGCAAGCCGAGCAGCAAGGAACCCATCGATATGCAACAGCTGAGTTCCGACACTAAAGCAGACGCTCAGTTTAGTTTAGCTTCAGGGTTTGACAGAAACATGTTGCCTGAGCTGCACTATAATTTACACGCAGAGCGGTGATGATGTTAAAAAGGTAAAAATAAGTAGAAGTGACTTAGAAGTGATAGGAGGCTATTGCTCAGAATCCTCTACGAGCTGTCTACACCTGGAGGCAGAGACATTTCACCACATAGCAGAAGGGCATGTTTCCTTTTTTCTCAGTTACAACAGAAAATACCACCAGTCTCTCCTGATTCATCCTTTCCCATGATTTGTACACGAAATGTACACTTTTTCCTTGACCTGCCCATAAATAAATAAGCCTGAGTGAGAGGAGTGCAACTCGCCGTTCCAGCTCCTGCAGCAGGCAGACGTGGTTTCAGCCATGTTCACACACACCATGACATGTTTCCATGCTAACGTGTTAAGATGCGAGTACTTCTAACAGACACTTACCTCCTCTCATGTCGTGATAAATCTGTCTGTGCTCATCCAAAAATAGCTGAGAAGGAAGAGCCTAAAAACTGGCAGACTTCAGATCAGTTCTCTGCTTTGATATCGCTCCCTCCTCTTACTCCTGATTGTACATTTCTGTTACTTTAAAAGCCTTTTTTATTTCTCTGTAAATTGTACCAAGAATGGTCTTTAAACAGAAATGGTCTTTACTGTCACTATTTTCTCCAGAAAGTAAATGGTTTCTGTTCTTCATATGGAGTCAAACGCGTCCTTCAAGCAACAGTAAAAGGACTAAAAGCTGTCTCTAATAGAGGGGCAGATTTAAAAGCCCCAACATAAATCTGAGACACGCATTGTGGGCAACCTTTCAGAAGATTTCTTTGTGTGTAGTGAAGTGAACTAGATGTCTGAGCGTGATAGTACCGCATTTGGTCCATTTATCTGTGTATAAGAGCCTTTAGGAATTCTATACCCTCAAACACACACACGCGCGCGCGCACACACACACACACACACACACACGCGCCCACACACACACACACATCCACATGCAATAATTAGATCGACATGAGGAATTATTCATATATGTGCTATTTACCATAAATATCATCAGCTCCATGATGGACATGATGATGTCACAGGCCAGCTAATGACCTCCTATGACAGGACTGAACTTGAGTGTTTCTCTCCTGACTGTTGAGCACGTGTACTATTGGACAAGGTCATGTAAACCTGAACTGGCCCTTTTCAATACTGGATCAGATTCTCTCTCCCGTGAACAATTCAGCCATGTCATTAAACTTGTTACATGCAGAGGCCTTTGTCTGATGGCGCCGGTGAGCGTGGCAGCCGTCGCTCCTGCTCCGGTACTTTGTCTGTACATGGTTGTCTCGCATCATCAGAACCACCCTGCCAAGCCTGCAGGACATGTATATCAAACACTGCAGAACCAGGGCCACCAAAACCCTTGGAGAGCCCATTCACACCAGCAATAAACTGTTTTCACTGCTGCTTTCAGGGAGAGGCCATGCTGCCTGTAGCCTAACACCGAGAGGAGGAGGAGGAGCTTCTTTCCTCAGGCCAGTCCTCAACAAACACTGACTTTTTGTTTCTCTTACAACCTTATATTGTTCACTGCCAACACAATTCACTTTATATCAATTTTCATATTTATATTAATATATTTCTCAGATTATAATGTACTTATTCGTTTTTATACTGTTGTCCTATGATGTTTTTAGTGTGTAAGCTTCCAAAGGACAGACACACAATACATTTAACTGCACGATGTACAATTTATAATGTGTATATGACGACTCAGGCTCATTTGAGTTGATTTTGTAGTTCCTGGACACATCTGGCTTTCTTTTATTCCATTTAATCTCTGTTGCTGCAGTTCCCTTTCATGCGCAAATCTCAGAGAATGTTATTGGGGCCTGAGCCTGAAGGTCCTACTATTATGTTTGTTTACTCTGTAATTGTCTCTGACAAATTAAAAAAAAAAAAAATTGAAGCTCTGGTTTCTGTCAAAGGTCGCCGCTCTGAGTCTGAGTCTACCATATTTACCCGTGTCTTCCTCTGCCAGCAGATTCTTTGTCTTACCTCCTCTTATCTCATGTGGAATATGGTGTACTTCACGCTCTCTGGGACTCAACTACATTAAATAACTCAAAAAAATGAAGTGAGATGTTCCTAAAACATTTTTTTAGTATATTTTTTGTATTTAAAAAAAAATATTTTTTTATTCTTTTTACATCACATTGACAGGTGGTGTCATTACAACTTTTTACAACATGTTTACCACACAATGCAGAAAGTGTATGTATTTGTGTGAGGACTGACTAGCTGTCTACTGATTGGTCGAAGTACTTCAAAAGTAATATCATGCTATTATGGGTATTGTCTGTGCTTCCTATTTGAGCTTGCGAGGATGAGGGAAGCCCATCCTTGAGCATCTCCTTTTATCATCCCTCTGATCACTGTGTGTTTCACCAGAATGGGTCTCAACTCTTCAGCAGATGTCCGGGCTGCTCAGGTCATTTTATGGTAATTGGTAGTTCCAGCTCAGGGGAAGAGAGACATAAAGGGGTGAGGGCAGAGTCAGAGCCAGACAGGCGACTCAGCCAGGGGCCAGGATGGATGAGTCCAGTGGACGGGAGCGTAAATCTGTGTGATGGGGAGCGAGAGTGAGCACAGAGCGAGAGGCCCACAGCCAGCTTTTAACGGGGTTGGCCTGGCCAGGCGACAAGTTGGTCAGGTCTCAGAGCAGATGGTTTAAAGAGCCACTGTGGGTCAAACATTAGCGAGCAGAAGGACACAGTGGCAGCGTGAGGCTGGACACCAACCTTCCGCTGGCATCACTTGAACAGTGAAGACAAAAGAAGACAGCTCACCACCGGCCATCACGCGGCGTCCATTTCTCAAAGGGTTTCTAAATGGTTAACTGGTCAGATAAATGATGCAGGAGTCAGAAACAACACTGCATCGATACAAACAGGCCCTGTTGTTGTCCTGGCCCACCAATCTTAGGCCACTTTCTCAATGGCCAAAAAAACCTGCTGGCTCCCAACTGACTCTTTTCTGCAATCTGTCCGTTGGCCTTCACTCCGGGTCAATGACCCTGCAGGAGACACAGGAATTTATCGCTTGGCTCCAAACTGCATTGATGGGAACACAAATCCAGGGTGAACTTGTTAATTTGCAGCGGACTTCTTGTGCTTCCAGTCTCTAACACATATACATGGCGATGATAAGGCGAGCGGTCGGAGCTCTGGCATCAAACACATACATGAAGGAATGAAAGCCTGTTGCTTCGGTAACTTCCATGACCTGTTGTCATCCCAGCCACTAATTCACCCGTCTGCGTTCAAGCAGCGACGTTCCAACATCGCTGGGTCTGAAAAACAAACAGCTGCCCCAGTAATATTTTAACAACACCAATCACCTCTTTCCAGTTTGATGACTGTGCTTGTGACGTCAAACGTGATGCACCAGGAAAAAAACAAAAGGCAACACCTCGTCTACTTGCAGCGGGAACAGGATCAGTCGGCTTTTTAAAAACAAGCTAAGTGTACTGTACTGTAGGAGCAGACGGAGAGGAGTATTGCTGTTGCTCCTGAACATGAGCTGATCCATAGCAACGGGGTCAACCTCTGTCTTTCCTCTTAGCTTAAGATGTCTCTCAATTTCCTCCTACAAGTCAGCATCTTTGTGAGCAGGTTTGATGTGGAAACTCTTGGCTAAGACATTACAGCGTCGTATAGGCGTGAGTGGTGGATCTGATGTTCTGTGACTACGGGCCCTGATCTGCACCTTTCAGCTCCTAGGACTCCTCTCTCACTGGAGCACAGACTGGCTGTGTACAGATTCTGTGGTCAGCCTCTATTTACTTCATCATGTTTTCTCCTTGTGTGTATTTTCCAGTTCATGCAGTGTACTTGAATATCATTATTCCAGTAAATACTCTCATTAATTATGTGATCCAATTATGTAACACTTATCATTGTACAATATCAGGTTAATTTCTCAATGAGTTTATCGCTGTTAAATAAACTGCCGCTGCTGATTATGGAGAGAGCAAATACACGATGGAATGTTCCCTGACCTCGCTGGATCCCACGTGGCTTCAACCCTGAATGTAATTCAAGATCTTATATTAATGCTGGATACTAAAGCAGCAAGAAAAAAACACATGTTTTATTCTGTAAAAGTTTGACATCTAAAAACCATGTGACACATGAACATTGATTCTGTTTTTAAATGGGAAGGTATACACATTCAAATAATTAAAACAGTTTATTTATATATATATATATATATATATATATATATATATATATATATAAAATCAGCTTTGTAACCACGGACCCTCTTCTCCCTGGTGGTCTCAGGCGTCAGATGATGAGGACTAGATGGCGCTGAGAGTACTAATAACGGGGACCACCGGGATGGGCCTCTCCTCGTCATGCCTCCCCTCCTGGATGTTCAGTGGAGTCAGGTGATCAGGGGGAGGTGACCCTGTGGAGGACTCGGGCAGGAACAGGTCACAGATGTGCTCTGTGCAGATATCCGCTATCTAGCTCAGCACCACCGGAACAAAGCTTGAAAGCTGGTGAACCAGGTCGTCATGGTGATGCATCCTCCTGATGGCTGTGAGGATAGCCATCACCATGACATCCCTGATGGAGCAGGAGCCTGTCCTCGAAGGCCTTCGTGACCCCAGCGAGAGCTTTGCTAAATTGAGGACAGGACATGCAGTCGGTACATAGAAGCCCTGCAGGAGTCTGGGAACCACTTCCAACACCACCTCTCTTTGACCCACCAGTTTTTGTTTTTGTTTTGGTTTTTTTGGGGGGGTGTAGCCTCCACTCCCTCCACCTATTACTATTATTCACCTCCACCGGAAAAGAATAAAGAATTTGAAGTGGGCTGCACGGTGGTGCAGTGGTCGGCACTGTCGCCTCACAGCAAGAAGGTTCTGGGTTCAAGCCCCGGCTCCATAACAGGGTCTTTCTGGGTGAGTCTCCATGTTCTCCCTGTTCCTGCTGGGTTCTCTCTGGTACTCCAGCTTCCTCCCACAGTCCAAAGACATCAAGAGGGACCAGGTTAATCCAGACTCTAAATTGACCGAGGCGTGGCTGGGAGAGCCAATGGTTGTCTGTCTCTATGTGTTGGCCCTGCCATGGACTGGTGACCTGTCCAGGTTGAACCCCGCCTCTTAGCTGAAAGCTACTGGTATAGGCTCCACCCCCGTGACCCTTAACAGGATAAGAGGTAGAAAATGGATGGATGGATGGAATTTGAAGTGCACATTTGAAAAGATCTACAGGATCGAATCAGAATAATGGAGTATGAATGCTAAACTAAGTGTGTGACTAAGATTCTGGTCTCTGGCCTCCGCTGAAATTGATTTTCATTCATTTTACTTTATAAATACATAAAAAAAAAACTTCACCTTATAACTCTGTTGTGCCAGCAACTTGGACCATGACAGGATACTGCTGTCCGGACCAAGACTTGGGATGGCCTCCTCTGACAGGCTCCTTCATTTTGGGCCTAAGGGAACTCAACATACCTCCTCGGGCTTCAGATGTCAGAACATTTTATCTGTCAGCTTTGTGGAGACAGTGGTGATTTCACAACAGTTGCTCAGTGGTGTTTGTTACAGCTGCTGGTCCATCTTGTCACCCAGACAGCCATCATGTCACCATTGAGGGGAGTAAACTTTCCTTCTAAGATTGCACTGATCCTGCTGGAGGATCTAGATTTGGGAGACTAACAGCGTCAAGGCTGCAGTGTTATTTTGCAACCTTTTCGATTTGAATTTGTTGTAGTTTTGTTTTAGTTTGTACAAATTCAAATAAATCAATCACCTTATTGCAGATTGAACTCATATTGAATCAGGCAAATCATCTGCAGTGACTATCACACTATGACAATTTTTGCAACAATGTTTATATTCCATATTCTCGCCATCTATTAAGCTGCTTCTTTGGTCTTTGTGATCGACTTTCCACTGACCATGTTAGGAAGACTTGGTTGCTTCCTGGATTTGTACTTGAGGTGATTCCTATGGACATCCATGTTTTCTCAAAGACCTCAGACACTGTGCCGGGTGTATAAAGGGCTGACTTGATGGGCCAAGCAGTGCAAGAATGGGCGGAGGACAGAGTGGAGGCCAACCTGTGTAAGACCTCCCTCTGCAGCAGGGCTGTGAGCACGTCTGCATTCTCAGAGGTTTGCTGTGGTACAGGGAGAGTGCCAGGTAATGTTTCATTTGATGAGGTTCTGAGAGTCTGTTTCAGTCTTTCTGAGGCTGTACGCTCTTCAGCCAGAGACTCATCATGCAGGTTGTGTGCAGACATGGCAGCATGACTCTCAGGACATCTGCAGCAATCTCTGCATGTCACCCAGCATCACCTCGATGGCAGAGTCCCATATCTCTCTGGCCTTCATGCTCCACTGGGCCGGAGAGATCTTCTCAGTATTTTTGTTGAGCAGCAGGAGAGATGTCTCTGGTGGGAGGAGGATATTGTCTGTCTTGAATGCGTCTTGGCCTTCTGCAATGACATCAATACCACCACGTGTTGAAGCAGCGCTGCAACTGTAATATCAGAATGAAACGTGATACGTGTTCTGTCACACGGCTGCTTACAACAACAGATGAAAACTTCAAAAAAACAACAGAAGTTATTTTTGGTTTGAGATGCTGCAGACATACAGTTGTGGAGTGTTTGTATCTCTACTGTGGGTGGGAGTCACATGATGGCACAGCAATGATGCAACACAAAAACAATGTCAGGTTTTGTACAAGCACATTACACTCCAAAGTTTAAGTTCCTTAAATCAGTTCTGATTGTTTCTAGCAAACCATCTGCTACCACCTGAGGGACCTTCCAAGGTCTTCAGACAGCATGTTCAGGGTTGCCTCCCACAATCCTCTGTAGTTATCCAGCATCATGGACGCTGAGCAGCGCAGGTCTCATTCACACTTACAACTACTGATGAATGGACAGGACTCGCCTGCTGTCCAGTCCAGGGCCCAGATGCAGAGGCATTGTCGTATCAGCCACAATATCCTCATCAGATCTTTGAAAACCTCCAATACCAAAACTGACATCTGTCCACATATATTTTAGAGACAGTGGGCAACAGGATGGCTGGCCAGAGGGAGGCGGCCTGCTCTCACAGCAGATGGTTGAAGGCTCCCGGGATGTCACATATCAGCGAGAGCTGCAGTGGCGTCAAATCAAAATGCAAGTGCTGCATCTGCTTCGCTGCAGGTTTTTATATCACAGCAGCTGCTTATTATCCCAATCAAACAATGTTATTTTACAGTCTGAAGAAACCAGAACTCAGAATTACAAATCAGATTCAAATTGGTTAAAGTACCACATGCTGTGTAGAGTGGAATGTTGTCTGAATGGATCATAATGCCAACAGTCTGTAAAATAGCTCATGACTTGAAAAGCCGAGATTTTACAAACGCTCAATCATTGCTAATAAAAGGAGGCATATGCAGCAATCTTAAGATAACATTTGCCGCATAACACTGATCACATGGAGAGATGATGTCAACCGCATGACATAACACATCATGTCACAAAAGCTAGGAACTATTCAAACATGAGCTGCACTTTCACAGCAGAAAGGTATTTTCTGGCGTGAGAGGATGAGTCCTCTGAGGATTTGTGTCTGCTTTTCTGAGCCTAAATCAGTCGTTTTGCGTAGCATTTTGTGACAGTTCCATTTTAAACCAAGGGTTGTTTGTACTCTCTCAAGACTAATGATCAATATATTGATTGACTGAGGTCAGTCATAGACACAAAGACATAATCTAAGGGATAGCATGTAAAGATGAGGAACACTTACATCAAACATGTAACAAAGGGATCGGTGCTCCAAGAAGTAGACAACAAACATGTTTGCGTTTTGTGGTTGAACATAATTACATTTAATAAAACATGAACATATAAAATCATACAAAATCTTAAGTATGAAATCTATGAAATTGCAATATTGTTGAATTAAGCACATATCTCACACGTGCGAGGAAAGGTTTCAAGGTGACAAACTCATGAAAGATCTTCAAGGTTCTTTACATTTATTCACATATTTAGTTTATTCAGTACAGCACATTTCACAGAATTAAAATTCACAAAGTGCTTCACAAAATAAAAGGTTAAAGTAAAAAAAACCAGCCGGAAACACAACTCACTGAGAGACTCAGCTAATTTAAAGAGGTGCGTCTTCAGTTTTCTCTTATAAATGCATAATCCCATTGAGTTGTTTCCTTCCAGCTCTGTCTGTCGGTCCATCCGTGTGACTGCCATGTGCTTTATACATGCAGGGTCAATAACTTCTACTTAGCTGGTGACATGCTACGTTTGCCAGGTCGTGAAAGTCACTTTGTGTCACAGTAATTGGCAGGCTGATCCTCCGCATGTCAATTAGGCAGCTCATTGCATATAAAGACATCAGTCAAGTCAAGTCACCATTTATTTATAAAGCACATTTAAAAACGACCTCAGTCAACCAAAGTGCTGTGCAATTGTAAAACCAACAAAGAGCAACAACAACATAAGGGATAAGAGTCAATTTAAAACAAAAGTAGGTTAAAAAGAGAGAATAAAAGAGTATAAAGGAGGGAGAGAGAGAAAGAGAGAGAGAGAGAAAGCCAAGATTGCTTGCTTAGCCGGGAGCGAAGGAGAAAAGATGAGTATTTAGGAGTGTTTCAAAATCTTCCACAGACTGTGCAGCTCTAACTTGGAGAGGTAGGCTGTTCCACAGCTTAGGAGCCGCGACTGAGAAGGCTCGGTCTCCACGAGTGGAGAGTCTGGACCTGGGTACTGCCAGGAACAGCTGGCTTGATGACCTAAGTGCCCTGGCAGTGGTGTGCAGCTGTAAGAGCTCTGATAAATAAGGTGGTGCTAGACCAGTTATACATTTAAAAGTGATTAAGAGAATTTTAAACTAAATCCTAAAATTAATAGGCAGCCAGTGCAAAGATGCAAGGACAGGAGTAATGTGCTCATGTTTTTTCTTCCCAGTCAGCAAGCAGGCAGCCGCATTCTGAACAACCTGCAAGCGGTGCAGTGCTTTCTGGTCAAGGCCAACAAACAGTGAATTGCAATAATCTAAACGTGATGTAATGAAGGTGTGAGTTAATTTCTCAAAAACAGTTCTTGGGAGATACGCCTTTGCTTTTGCCAACAGCCTTAGTTGGACGAAGCTTGTCTGGACAATGGAGGATATCTGCTTGTCAAACCTAAAGCTACTCTCTAAAATCACACCAAGGTTCCTTTCAAAAGGATGACAGTAAGAATTGAGGGAGCCAATGGCACTGTCACATCCATCAAGTAGATTTTGTTGACCAAATAAAAGGATTTCTGTTTTAGTTTTGTTCAAAGACAGAAAGTTAACTTCCATCCAAGTTCGAATATCTCTCAGGCAGTCAAGTAGGGCCTGGACAGAGGCTTGCCCATTTGTTTTTAGGGGTAAATAGATTTGCACATCATCAGCAAAAAAATGAAACGAGATGTTATACCTTCTAAATATGGATCCCAAAGGCAACAGATATATTGAGAAAAGGAGAGGGCCCAAAACAGAACCTTGGGGCACTCCATAACTTAGAGGGGAATCAGTGTTGCCAGAAGTCACACAGATGTTACACCAGTTGAAGACGTAGTTAAGAAACGTATAGATAATATACAAGACATTTCATTCCACACACATTTCACGTTGTTCAGCTGAAATAAAGGTGGAAATGCATCAAAGATCCTCAGTAAGAACTTACTGCTGAGATGTGTTGAGGACAGGTTGTGGTCTGATTCCGGCTGCATTGAACAAAAGTATAAATGCAGTATCATCTCTAACAAATCTGTGGGCAAAAATATGTCATTAATGTCAGTAATGTGAGAGAAATTTCTGGAGGAGGTCTTACTCACTCATCCTCAGGGGGGCAGTAGGAGAGCTTCATACTTGTTGATTGTGATGTTTGTGGATCAAAAGATTTGCGGTGCACACCGAGGTTTAACACCCAGTTGTCATGCGTGGAGGTCCCCATGACGATCCTCTCCCACCAGTCTTGACTGCGTTGCTGCATCCAGATCATCCAATGGACAGCAGCGGGCCTGAACATAGCTGGAATAAGAGCAGTTGCATCACACGGTGTTCTCTGCTTCTCTCTATTTTCCAGTTGAAGATGGAAGCAAGCTGTCCGTGCAACAGAGCATCATCACCCAGAGGTAACAGCTTCAGTCACAGAGGACACTGGTGAGGGGACAAACATCATTAAAAACCATCTGAAGGCAGATGTGCCAGCTGCTGAACTGAACTTTCACTTCACCTGAAAATACAGCTCCATGCTTGTGGAGTTATCGGCTGCATCTTTTCATAAAACAGTGAGGAGTTTCACCAGGGGGGTGTGGGACTATCACTAACCCCCCATGCACTCAACTGACCAGAGGAAGCGCTAGCGCAGCAATCAGGAGAGTGACCCTCATTCAGCTTCCCTCCTGCACACACAGCCAGTTTATTTTCAGTGTGTCAACATTGTGCACTCCTACTTTCAGGCTGCTTTTTGGGCTACTGAGGTGTTTAGTTATTGTTTATTTGAACACTGGAGGGTTACGTTGTTAGAGGGATTTTCCCTGTTTGACTATCAGGGTGTCTCGGTGGTGCAGTGGTCAGCACTGTCACCTCACAGCAAGAAGGTTGTGGGTGGAGCTGGTGCACGGGATATTTCTGGGTGGAGTCTCCATGTTCTCCCTGTTCCTGCGTGGGTTCTCTCTGGTACTCAAGCTTCCTCCCACAGTCCAAAGACATCAAGAGGGGACCAGGTCAATCCAGACTCTAAATTGACCGTAGGCGTGGCTGTAAGTGTAAATGGTTGTGTCTATATGTGTTGGCGCTGCCATGGACTGGTGATGAAGGCTGCTAGGATAGGCTCCACCCCCGTGAACCTTAACAGGATAAGCGGTAGAAAATGGATGGATGGATGTTTGACTATCAGAAGAGGCCAGTTTGAGCATCTCCTGCTCCAGTCAGTGTTGCGGTGACTCTGTGCTCTCATTAAACACTGACTAAAGGTCTTTGGTTTGGCTGAAGCTAAAGGTGCATGTTGTCACTCTCTCTGTCGCTCTCTGCCATGGCTGATGTTTGGACAGGTTAATTGGTTGAGATTGATTTTCCAGTCTCTAGGGCACATACACACATACACACACACACACACACACACACACACACACACACTTTGTTGTGTTAGCAACTGTAATTGCCATATTGGCAACCTCTTACTTTGTTCTGGTCAATATCTGCCAACAGGTTTTCAATAATTAGACATCTGTGCTCATTTATTGATGCAAAGGTGTGTGTGGGTGTTTGCGTGTGGGTGTGTGTGTACGCGTCTTCCCCACTGCAACGCAACACAAACAGGAGTTAACTGATAGTGTGTTCAGTGTTTGGACGCATGTAAAAATCCTGATCATGAAACGATCTCTCTGCTGGTCCAGAGTGCACAGCAAGCACACAACGAACACTTAAGAAAAGGATCGAGATACAATACCAACACAAGTTTGTCTGTCTGGTGCTTCATACGAGACGTTCTCATGTACCAGGGGGAATGCCAGTGAGACCGGGGGCTAGGTTTTAGCTGGCAGGAATCCAGCTTGTGCAATTGTGTTCAAAGTTCCTGTGCACGCTGTTCAAGGACCCCAACAAACATCGTACTGACGATGTTGTATTATTTCTACTCGGTTTTGGATGATGACAGTAACCCCGTCATTTGCACATCTTGACAATAAGTTTGTAACATGACTGCAAACACCTGCAGGGAGGTTTAACCACCTCGTCACTGACTGCTTCAATCACTGTCCATTCTGGGTGTCACAGAATGAAATTAAAGAGACCCATAGAACTGCAAAAATGAGGTGCATTCAAACTTTGGTAAGACCTGATTAGCCACTCAAATTGATTTGAAAATCATAAACAGAAATTATTGTGTTAAAGTCAGACCATAACCTGACCAGAGCTCAGAGGTCTGCCGGGCCCTGCTGAGAGGTGGTTTCCTGCCTCTGCTGGTGGAAACCGGCTGCTTCCACTCAATTCCAGAGGAGGACAGACAGTATCGCCTGTGCGATGTGGCAACAATCGGAAATGAAATGCAATTTTTGTTTTATTGACCCTAATCCCATTAAACCCCAGAGGACCCCTGTTAGGTGCTTGGAGGGTTCGCTCTGGTAATAGTAAAGCTGTACCATCTGTATTGATTCTGACACTCCTACAGTCATCGCACAATTGTTACTTCTTTTCTGAGGTCGAGGTTATTGATTTGGTCCTTGTGATAGTGGAGACATGTGATCATGTCATCTCAAACAGGAGCGCTGGAGAGGTTTGAACTCACCGACTTGTAATGTGATGTTCAGTAATGTCATGTTGGTCAGCCCATGAAAGCTTACCGTTTTTGAAATGTAAAACTTACAAGAAAATTTAAAACAAACACAGGATGAGTGTGTTTCCGCAGCAGGATGTTCTGACAGGCAGAGTTAAATGACAACAGCGGAGCGGTCAGCTGTTTTATCTCTCGGTTGGCTTGCTGAGCAGGATTGCTGGAGGTTTGGCTACTTTTAAGTGGAACTGTGTATTCATGCTTGTAATTTAATCTGGCTGTGGAAATGTGACAAATGTTGAATGTTTATTCCTGTTTTCTTTGTCTTTCTCTCACTCCCTCTCGCTTCCCCCCATCTGTGACTTTCTCCTCATATTGCTCTATTTTCCTCTGATGTGTTCTCTTTTTCCCAAGTTTTGATCTCATTTTTCTCACTCCGTCAGTCTCGGTCTTCCTCTGCCCCTCTATTTGTCTCCTATTGTCTTGTTTTCTTCATTTTCCAGTACATCCTTCTTCCTTTGTCCATCCCCATTATTTCCCATCTTTTCTGTAAAATGCTTCACGCCAGCATTTGCAACCCAAACTCCGACAGTACAGCTGAGCCGATGGGAACATCATTAGATGGAAGTTTGGGGATAACATGTGATTCACTCTGGTGTTCAGTATCTACAAACACATTTCCAACAGGAAAACACACCTGGTCACATGTAGTCGGCATAAGCACAATAATAACCACCACTGCTCCACCGTGCCGCCCTGGAGACAAGACCCTGGAGAGAGTCACTTTGGGATTGATTAGGCACCTGAGGCAGCTCAGGTGGAAGGCCTGGGGTGTTCTGGAGGACGACGTCCTCTATGATTTAGGTTACATTTCTCTTAATTTGTTTGTGATTTGTCACCATCTTTCCTCACCTTTCAGCAGCAGCAGTCCAGGAACTGGGCTGTGTGCTCACCTGTGACTCATTATTCATTCATGATTTTGACCTGCTGCTTGTCTCACCAGCTGCACCTCATTAATAATTAGTGTCGCCATGTGTGAATATATGTGTGTGTGTGTGTGTGTGTGTCTGTGTGTGGGGGGGGGGGTTCATTGGTCAGGTTGTTATTCTGCCTGACGAATCTCAAATGAAGAAAGCAGCGTTTAAATTTGAGCTACAAATAACAAATAATAAATAACTGCACTGAAATCACAATATGACTGACAGCAATAATAACCAAATCGCAGGAGATGCAATATGTGTTAAAGGTCAAAGGTCATGTGTCCTGTTGCCATTCTAAACAAAGTTTTTTGATGCTGCCAATACATCGCAGCATGCTAAATGCTAAACAACAATTCCCCTAAATATTGTAAGTAAAATCATAATTACAATATCATCACAAACATAACTGAAATTAGATTTGCTCGCCCAACCTGCTTGGCCTTGTTCAGAGCAGAACTGATATGCGGCTCATGTACTATTTCATTCTATTTTGCTGGACCGCATGTAGCGATACATCAGTTCAGGGGATGTTGCAGAGATGGAACCTCAGAGAGTCAACAGAGTCCATCAGTCTCTGATAAAGATGGATAGTTCGTTAGTTTACCATAAAGTTGACGTGGATCAGCTCAGGGAAGCATCTACCACAGTGCCTGTCTCTGAACATCTGGTGAAGGGCATTGTCCTGTGTCCCCCCACCCTCTGTCTGTCTGTCTGTTTGTCTGTCTGTCTGTCTCTCTCTCTCTCTCTCTCTCTTTGAATGGGATTAAGAAAGAACCTTGTGACTGTTCCCTGGTTACAACTCCAACTGCAGTATATGATGAAATAAAAAGAAACATTCTGGTATTGACAGCCATAATCTCAGTACACTGAGTAAATACCGAGCTGGAGTAGATGCTGTTTGTGTGCAACCTATGTGACACCAAAGTGAAGTGAATACAAACACACACACACACACACACACACACACACACACACACACACACACACACACACAGAGTAAACATTGTTTGCATCATTTACACTGACATGGGTGTGTATGCAGCTAAATGTTAAATAAGTCAGTTGGATGTTTTAAAACAGCAAGCAACTTTCACACTTTCACGTGCACCTGGAGCGTTCTCACACACACGCACACACACACACGCACACACAAACACACACGCACACACACCCACAAACACACACACAGATGCAGTGTGTCAGGTGAGGATGCATGAAGCTGTCAGTGGACCACAGCTCTAATTATTTCTTCCTGTGCATTACTACAGCGCTGTGACAGCCCAGTCCTCTGTAGTTTGCTTCACTTCCTGCTGTTGGGTCAGATCAAGGTTGGATTGCACTCACTGCAATCAATGGTTTACCCCTGACACACTTTTACAATGCCACCATCTCTGCATCCGAGGCTCAGTACCGCCCACAACCATTCTGATTAGCTTACAGAAATACAAACAACCCGGACATTTCTTTCATCAACAGCAGGCCGATGACAGAGCTGGCAAAGCAGGGGGATGTCCCCATGCCAGAGGACTTAGAGGTTGACTGCAGAAACCAAACCTGGCTGCACCCGCGAGGACGTCAGGTGCCAAGTCCCACATCATGAGCTTTAAAGGCTGCAAGGAAACATCCCTGACGCTGAGTAGCCCCCTGCAGGGAGAGCTGAGAGGCGAGCATCATTTGGGAGAGGGAGTTTCCATTTGGCCCCATGCACCCTGCAGCACTATAGGCCTGGTCAGAGGGTTGATTCCTTTTTATTCCCCATGTGGAAACTTGTCAAGGAATCCAACCTCCAGCTTCCTTCTTCTCATGTTTAACATTCTGGCAGCGTGAGCCTTTCTCTCCTCTCTCAGTTCAACGAGGGAGACGTTACCTCTGTCCACTGGAGCCGTTTCCCTTTTGTTTTTTAGGGTAATAATGTGGTAATGTCTGCCAGAAGAGGGCTGATTAAACAGGCCGTGGATGCACATGGCTACGCTGCTGGAACACATGCTATTTTGGGTTCAGCAGTGAACAGAGCGGGTTTACTGAGACCAGCAGAGACCTTCTTGGGTCTGATGTTGGACTTTTTCCCTTCCTCAGGGTTACTTGTCAGTCTAGAGAATCAACCCGCTGAGTTTATGTGTCCTCATGCTGCACAGGAGGAAAAAGCAGTGTTCAGGAATGAAGTCTTTGAGTCGGCTGACACTTTTCATTCAGTTCAATCTAAAAATGCTCTCAAAATATTTGTCTGAAGCTGTATGCAGAGAAGAACTAAAAGCTGATGATTCTGAATGAGAAGGATGTTGATGGGAGGAGGGAATATATTTTTGTCATGTTTTAAGAGTTGGCTGGACTGAGATGAAAGAAAGATGATGATAAAGAATGGTAGTGGTCAGCACTGTGGCCCCACAGCAAGAAGGTTGTGGGTGGAGCCCCGGCTGGAGCACGGGGTCTTTCTGTGTGAGTCTCCATGTTCTCCCTGTTCCTGCGTGGGTTCTCTCTGGTACTCCAGCTTCCTCCACAGTCCAAAGACATCAAGAGGGGACGAGGCTGATTGATACTCTAAATTGACTGTAGGTGTGACTGGGAGAGCCAATGGTTGTCTGTCTCTATGTGTTGGCCTCACACCTGAAGGCAGCTGGATAGGCTCCAGCCCCCCTGTGACCCTTGACAGGATAAGCGGTAGAAAATGGATGGATGGATGCTAAAGAATGTCAGATGGCTGGGTAGAGATGGATGCCTGCACCACTTCTGACACTGCTGCAACTGTTGCAGTGGGACAAACCCTGACTTGCTCTCTGCACTCATCCTGCTTTTGTGTGATGAGACACTCTTTTAGTTTATGTGTAGAAGCTCTCCATCTCCTGAAAACTCATCTATTTTATTCACCTTTCACTGCTTTGACACCTTGACCTGCAGGTCCACTTCAGGGTTTCGGGTCAACTTGTATCACTACGACGGCCTCATGTCCATGCAGCTGCTCCCGTAACTGCCTAAACTGCAGCAGTGACATTTTTATTATTACACTCAGACCTTTAATGTTTTACTGTGTTTCTTTTTACTGACACAGTTTCTGCACCCTGAACTGAATGAAAGCAGGTGCTGCAGGAACAATACGGTGGCAGTAAAAATGGAAGCTGGGAGGGAGCAGAGACTGAGTTAGCACAGTGATGGACAGCGCTTCAGTAGCCATGTTGGATTTCATAATTTCAGGGTAGGTCAAACTGACCTTCAGATTTCAGCAATTTGAAAAACCAACATTTCATTTGAAGTGAGACGTGGGCCCATATCCTCTCCATCCAGAAAGAAAGTCACTGCATGTGAAGGCTAGAACAGGAGCTGAAATTTTCTGAAAGTGAAAGCAAAGTTTCATAAAAGTGCTTTGTGCTGTTCCAAAGCTGTCAGATACACAGGATGCACAAAGCCATGTTGCCCTACTGCTGTTCGATAACTTTGAGGGGAACAGGCAAAAGCAAGCCTGAGATGGAGGCAGGAAGGGGAAGTGTGAGGTGACAGAAAGAATGATCTGCAGGAGAGCCAGAGGTGAGAAAAAGAAAGAGCTAGGCTCTCCTTTAGAAGCGCAGCGACCAGAGGGCTGTTGATTGGTTGAGTTTTTGAGAATGCCCTTTAGTCACCCACTAGGAAGTCTGGGATTTGGTTTGAATGCTGATGCATTAACGTTCCTGTTGCTGTCACACCTGAAGATAGACCTTGCTCCAGTTTCAGCCTGCCATTTCCTCCATTTGGAGGACAGTCACATCTCTGCAGATTACAGCCATCCTTGTAAAAAAATTGCACTTTGCAAACTATAGACACTAAATAAGTTCAAAAAGTTGATTCATCACACAAGAGAAGGCTGAATTAGTTTAATCTTTAATTTTAATGAAGTATATTTACTTTATTTCCATTAAAATCATACAGTACAAGTCAAAAATTAACATGTATTCACACGGCTGCATCCTGTTCTTTATAACTACAACAACAGACAGGTTTCTTGAAATACTAGCAGCTCACAGCCGATTGCACTATGCTCACTTTGTGCATGTAACACCAGATACTGAACATTAGTACATCTCTAAATATCACAAAAAGTTTTTTTACACTTGTAAGGGAAGGTGGAAAAATTGGTTTACAGATAAAAGATAGACGGTGGTGCAGTGGTCAGCACTGTGGCCTCACAGCAAGAACTTTCCGGGTTCGAGTCCCGGCTCAGGCACAGGATCTTTCTGTGTGAGTCTCCATGTTCTCCCTGTTCCTGCTGGGTTCTCTCTGGTACTCCAGCTTCCTCCACAGTCCAAAGACATGCAATTGGGGACTAGGCTGATTGATTCTCTAAATTGACTGTAGGTGTGACTGTGAGTGTGAATGGTTGTTCGTCTCTCTATGTTGTCCCTGCGATGGACTGGCGACCTGTCCAGGGTGAACCCTCTTGTCCGTTGACGCTGGGATAGGCTCCAGCCCCCCCGTGACCCTTAATGTGTAGGAATAAGCGGAAGATGACGATGGATGGATAAAAGATAGATGGGAACAAATGGAAACAGACTGAGTGAGTAAATGATAAGTTACTTGGTGGTCAGGGATGGTGGTTTTCAGTGCTTGTGGTCTTCAGGTCTTAGGATCTTCAGCATTTGTGGTCCAGAGGGCTCGTGGTCCAGAGGGCTCGTGGTCCAGAGGGCTCGTGGTCCAGAGGGCTTGTGGTCATCAGGACTGTTAACTAGAACTCTATAAAGAGCTCATATCTGTACTATCAGTTGTTCAAATCTCCCGTTTTCCATGTGTCCCGCCCATCCTGGTGTTTTGTTTTGCGTCAGTGTTTGTTTGAGTTTGACTGGCGCTCTTTCAGTTATGCATCTCGCTGCACGCTCTTCTCCTACAGTGGTAGACGTGACAGTATTGGCACCATCTACTGATTGCCATAAACACTTAATATTCATATGAGAGCAGTGGACAAAAGGTGCACATATTTGCATTTCTTTTTTCAGAATTTTTGAAAATTCTTCTAAATTCCCAATTTATTTGGATGGAAACCTGATTAATGCCTCTGTTCCTGACAGGAGATGATGTGGTGCAGGAGTGGAAGCTCGGTAATAAATGGACACTCACTTACACACCTGTAAGGGTAAGTAAGCGTTCACTCTGATCGATGTTGAGTCATTCAGTGTTCAGGAGGTGACACGCTACCTCTGACCTTCTAGGAAGTATTGGGTGGTTTTGGGGAGGAGCAGCTGCTGCTGTGACTTCACGCCCCTTCGTATGCGTTCATAGAAGCCTCTCCTCTCTCAAACATCAAGGAGTATCTGTTGTTAAGTAAAAAGCCTGGTGGGAAATTTATGTTCTTATCTTGAAGCTGTTATTTGAATAATTAGAAAGTCATTATAGCGCAGATGAAATTCAAACCTTTCCTGTACGGTGCAGTGGGATCTCGCCTCCATCAGGAGCAGTGACTTACCTCAACTCACCCCGGGGCTGTTACCTGGCCTCGTGGCTGTGAGTTAACAGTCCTGACTGCTCTACTCTAAGTATAACTACCCATATTGCTGCTTCATCGTCGATCTGAGGGTTTTCTAGCAGTACGGAAGAAATTGATTACTTTCACAACTTTCTTGCAAGTAGCCAACGTGTCAGCGGCTCAGCTGGCAACCAGGCTCACAAATCTTCCCCTCGCTTCTTCATTTCTGTCCTCAGTGTCCAAAAAATACTTAACAGAGTTCTTTACCTTGCTGCTTCCTGCTGAGAATGTTGGAACGTTCACAAAAGCCTGAGTACAGCAGAGGAATGGTCCAATAACTCGGTGCTCAGCTGTGCATACACTACTTCTGTATCTAACGCCAACACAAATATTTCATTATATTTAAAAGTTCCTCAGGTGTGCAAAAAACCCCATAAATGTTAAGTTGTAATCTTCTTGGCAAAAGCAGAATTCGGTCCAGTCTAATGAAATATACAAGAGTATTGAGAGGGTAAACAGCCCAGCTTCAGACTCCCGGAGTTTCTGTTATCTCAGCAATAAGGTGCTGGTAGTCGTACGGTCCCTGCAGGCTTTCTGAGAGCTGAATATGTTGAAAGAAAGAATGGAAACATTCAAGGTTTCAGGTTGCAGTGCTGTACTGAGAGCAGCAGCAGCAGCAGCCACTCGTTTAACCGGTGCAACGTTTGAATTCTGTGTTCTAGATATGATGGATACAAGCCCCCAGGACTCAAGATCCAGAGTCGAGCTGAGGGGGCGACCAGCCTCTGACATAGGACCTCCACAGCTCAAAGCGACCCAGTTAGTCAGTGTTCACAGTTAATGTCTTCACCTAACTTCAGTTTCACTCTTCTACAATCGCAGCAGCTGGGTTTTACTGTGTGGGAAGCCTTACTTTAGTGGGACTCCTTTGAGGAAAACAGCCTGTAAATACTAAACATGCTCATGAAGCATTAGCATGTGAATACCAATCAAGAACTAATCAGGCCGTCTTCATCTCATCATCCGCCCTCAGATATCATGCGTGTTTCAATCAGTAGACTTTAGATGTTGTGTGTGTGTGTGTGTGTGTGCGTGTGTGTGTGTGTGATAAAGAAAGTGAGAGAGTGGGAGAGAACGTGTGTTTGCGTGCCTATTCTGTATAAGAACGAGAGACAGTACTGGCTGATAAATCAGAGCCAACCATGGGATGTCAGGTGACCCTTGACTTTCATTCATAACAATACAGTGGATATTAAATTTCAATGAATTAATTTTTAATTAAAATTTAAATGATATATGATTATTAAAGTAGTGTTTAACCTAAAATGTGTTATTTTGCGTGTCAAGTACTTGATGCGGCAGTTCTTCTCTACGTGACTACGGCGGCTGCTCCTGCTTGGTCAAGTTGTAGTTCAGAAGCTTTTCGCTCAAATCCAAGAGTTTGTGGATTCCTGAGCAAACGACTGCATCAGGAAGATGTGGATTAAAGCCTGTAATAATCTTAAGAGTTGGGAAACAGACGATTGGAGATTTTTGTTGTTGTCTTTCTCCAGTGGTCTCTGGCATCGAGTCATGCAAATGTAATGTAAGTACTTGGTAGACGACTGATACTTTTTGGCATAAAATGTTGCTTCAAGTTGAACATTTACATTTTCACCTGATTGTTTAAACATGAAGTGGGCCTCCTGTTCCTTCGCACTTAAAGTATTATTTTATATATCAGTATGTTCATCAGCTACCTTTGTTTATTAGATGCAGTCTGTGTCCCAAATGTATATTACAGACTCATGTCTGGATTTGATATCAGACTTTGTAGTACTCTGTGGTACTGTACTGCTTCACAGAATGCTAATTTAAGCTGCTCCCACTACAGAAAAACTGCGGGTGTAAAGTGGGTGTTAGCGTGTTCTCCAGCCAGTGGGAATAGGGCCTAAGATATCAGACCCAGTCGGGGCATCTGGTCTAAAATAGCCTTGCCGTTGCTTGTTCATGATGGCGTGAGATAGATAGATAGATAGATGATAGATAGATAGATAGATAGATAGATGATAGATAGATAGATAGATAGATAGATAGATAGATAGATAGATAGATAGATAGATAGATAGATAGATAGATAGATACTTTATTCATCCCCAACAGTCCACACTCAAATGCCTGATACAGCGAACACAAACAGTCACAATTATTACAGGTTAATCGTAACAATGGTAGACTTCAGAATTAACAACAGCACTTATACTTTTGTTGTGTATGTGTGTGTCATTGTGTCTGTCAGACACATGGAGATCATTTCTGCTCAGGAAGTATCAACACAGCTTTTACCACAAAGGACATGCAGCCTTTCTCTCCACTCTCATCCATGTCTCTTCATTCTCTCAGCGTTTCATCTGCATCCTTTACCCTCCTGCTTCCACTGCTGCTCTGTTTCATTTCTCCGGTTCCTCTCTTCTATCTCCCAGGAACCAGATGTGTTCCTTGTATGATTTATTCAGTCGCAGAGATTGGGACCGCTGCAGGCAGAATGCACTCTCCTGGAGTTGAAAAGGTTGAGTATACCTCCTACCATCATTCCTTATGCAAATGAGTTTTCCTCATTGATGTGAATCCCACTTTTACTACTTCCACAACATCAGTGACATCATTTCTCCAAGTTGAGTACTTATACTAGAAACAGACAGATAGCAGCAGCTTTGACAGAATTTGTCAGGTACAGATGCAAATGTGCTCACACACCTTAATCCTGCTGAACCACCAATATTACCATCAGTCTCTGTGGATGGAACCAATACCGTTAAAAAGCTTTCAAGTCAGTTACTAAGCCAGTGACCACACACGCATCTTCAAACAAACATCTTCCTCATTTGCTCACATTTTTACAGTTCGCAGTGAAAGGAACTGCAGCCTTTTGAGGTCTAGAACAACATGATTTGAACAATTTGGGCAACTGTGGTTTAACAGCTGCTTCCACAGCTGCTTGACAAATAAAACTAACATCCAAGATACTGAGATTGCAGTCAGATACACACCCCTGCAAAGAGAGCAGAACCTCTTCACCATTACACGCAACTGTACATAACGCTCACAGTGTGGGATTATTACCTCGATCTGCCAAGGGATTATGTGATTGTTTTGGTTTGTTTGCTTAGCTGTTGGCAGGATTGGGAACAAACAAATGGACAGATTTTCAGTAAAATGTTCCCAGGCACCCGGCAACATTTAACATCTTGAGAGATTTTTCATGAAATTTCCCAGGAAATATGACACAGACCTTTTCATTTTTTGAAGGAAGTGTCTTAGTTGACTTATTATCAACCTGCTCACCCATCAAACTCCATTTGCCACCTCTTTATCTGCTGCAGAGCCCGTTGTTTGAGGGGTGGGGCTATGGGATGTGTGACATCACAAAAATACAAACTTTGCTCCTATTCTCAAAATGCTACGATCACAGAGGAGAATGAATTGAGATGACCAGACGCTGACAGGGCAGTAGCCGTTAACCCACCTTAGATTTATTACACAAGCGAGAGAAAAATTGATGATTCTTTAGCAGCTGCAGAGTCTGGAGGCTGACACATGCCTTGGTCGGATGGAACACGTTTATCTTCTACATGATAACATCCATTTAAACTGGGAGCTGTTGGACTAAAGTCTAAGAGACCTCATGCAGGGGAGGAACTATGAGCTGCACTGCATCAAACAGCTGGATCCAATCGTTGGCTGCAGCTCTGTGACATTTGCACACTCTGAATTATACCCTCTGCACCCTGGGAACACCAATTACTGGTCGTTTTTCACCTTACTCTTTTCTACCTCGAGAAGAAACACAGTGGATATGAGCCAGCGGAGACCCCAGTAACCCAGCAGCCCAAAACTCGTCTGATGGCAAGACAAATAAAACAAGGAGGGACAAGCGGCTTCCATGTCCAAGCTGTAGTGACAAGGCCAGACGGACACCAACACATTGAGCAGCAGGGAGGCTGTTCAGGCTTCCATTGGACCCCCATCCACACCATCGGGGCAGATGGCCACTCAGACTGAGACCAGTTCTTAACATCACAAGAAGGTTCTTCACATCAGTGGCGACTGTTACATTTAACTATCCTCTGTAATATTCTATGAATCAAGTATGCCAACAACAGTTCATCTGATCGACATCTAGCTTGTGTGTGCATTGCTGGTGAAAGTCTGAGGGGGAGTGACGCTCTTGAACAGGGTGAGGAATTATCTTTCCTAAGTGGTCACATGAGAAACCCAGATTGTTTTCAGGGAGAACTTCTGACATGCTTTACTTCAATTTTACCTCTAAAATTAAAAATAAAAAACATCCTGTGCACTTATTATGCAGCATTTATTATATTGAAAAATCACACAACCAGCTTTTGTTAAAGAACAATAAATCTGCAGGAGTGAAAACACTGCAGTTTGCTGCTTCAAAGCAAACTTAAAAGCATGTAAAATATATTTAACAAGGAAGTAAAATCCAAAGCAGAACAAAATCTCCTGCCCTGACCTTTAAACTTATGCACAGGTTGCTTTTTCAAATTCAGATGAACAGTTGTTCTTTTGGTTTTGGCAAGTTTTTGTTTGTTTGTTTGTTTGTTTGTTTGTTTGTTTGTTTTTTGCTAACTCTGTCAAGCTCTTTGCAATCTGGAGGCCAGTATAACAGAAACACAGCAGCAAAATATGACTTCAGAGTGGAGTCCTGCCATAAGAGCCAGCTGGTTGTTACATGTAAAAACCTGGTGGGAGCAACCACGGAATACCAGGAAAACTGATCTCTCTGGTTTATGATGTGTTCTCCAACACTTAACCATCAGCCCTGAGAGAGCTGGCTAGAGAGAGAGAGAGAGAGAGAGAGAGAGAGAGAGAGCATGCTAACAATGTCATTGTCAGCTCACAGTGCTGCTAGCATGTGAACTAGCATGTCTTGTTCTGTGTGATAGTTTTTCTTGGTGTGAAATCACCAACTAAAGACTCATTAAAGCCTCCAGTGCTTTAATGAGTGGTTATTCAAGGTTCTGTCTTTGTAGAACAATTTCATCATATTTTATTCACTGAAAATCGGATGAGCCTCTTCCACATCTGAGACTTTTGGAGCAGGTGGGAGCACCAGGCTCACATCACAGCTCCAGCAGCTGTACACTAATGCAATGTTCCTGCAGGAGTCCTGATCCTGGGTCAGTGTGACAGAGTGACTGTTTCTCTCCCTAATGGAGCAACAGGGTGGCAGCCGCAAAGCAAAGCATGTCAGCAGTGGAACCTTTACAATGACATGATTGATGTTACCATGCTTGTGTGTTTTCAACTCCATTTCCTGTCTTGTGTTACCAGAATGGCCTATTTTAGGATCCAGAGCCACTGTGTCCCTTCCCACATGCTGTTAGAGCACATATGGCCGTGCACAAGCACTGCTGAGGGCCAGATGATCAGTCCTTCTCTCCTCAGGTGTCATACACAGTGGAAGACTGTGAAAAGATGACAACTGGTCAATGTCTCCTCAAGGATTGGAAATAAACTCAATCAAATGCATCACGTTACTGTGTGACAGACACTTAACAAGGTGCCTGAAGACACCCCTCAGCAATCAGACAAGTCAGTCTCACATGCACACACTCACACACACACACACACACTGTGTGCTGTATCATCAAGGCAGCATACATGCGTCTCAGTGAGGATGATTCTAACAACCCTGGTCTGAGGCTTTGTGAGGATCTGGCTCTGAAATACTCCTGGAGGGAGGGACTGGGTGTCCAGGGAGCTGCATTAACTGCAGTTAACTGAACTGCAAGGGCCCTGATGCGGACCGAATACCCTCCACCGAAACAAGCAAACTACTCAAATGTGTGGAGGTTGTTGTTACTTTCTTCTATCTTTGAATGTCTTTCATGGATTCACTTCCCAGGAGAAGGAAAAAAAAACACGCCAAAATACACAGAACGTTACAGAATGTTTGCATCGTTGATGACAGAGGTAGACTGTCCAGTGATGACAAAGATAATCGTCGACAGAGATCGTTGTCAGTAGAGGTAGATGTGACAAAATACCTCCACAGGTGGGTTGCAGGCAGCCTGAAAAATTTTGAGAGCCCCTCCTCAAGTAGGAGAGTCTGTTATCCGTCTACATTGAGTTTACTTTGTCAATATCTCATGTTACTGAAATAAGATCACTCAAGTTAAAGTTGCTGTTGACCTACAGCCGGACTGAATATTGGTGTTGGCATGTACTGTTGACTATGGTAAACTGACTTGATCTAAATGTTGATGATCATGCTGTTTAATTCTGCATTGTAATACCACATAAATAATAAAGAACAAAGCATGGAGAGGGCAGAGATTAGAGGACGTAGTACTGGAACGGAGGACTGTGTGGGGCTGTCATCGTGATAAGAGTTGATGTGTGACTGTGACTGACTGTCAGTCTATATGGAATCACAAGCTTTGGTGATTACTTTGACCATATGTGTGTTCACTTCTTGTGCACATGCACATGTGTGAGTGTATGCGTGCAGCCTGGGTGCCTGTATGACTCCTGGCCTAACTTTGGGTTCCAGTCCGGGCCTGGATGGAGGAATTCGTCAGAAACTGGAAACAGGCTGGAGACTCAGAGATGCTGACATGGGACACTTTACTGGACGTCCATAACAGAGGTACAAGTTTGGCTGTGAGATGAGGTTGAGTCCAGCTCCCCCAGAACATCTGAGTTCCTCCTCTTGTGAACAGTCTCACTAGAAATGTTGGGTACTACCAGCGATACTGAGGTAGAACATCCTGCACAGACGTGACCTTCACGTAGTGTAAACACAGCTGCGCATCTGGGCAACGCTGGCGCAGTAAGTTATGTTTTACTGTCATTCAGTGTTCGAACAACAAAATTAAAATCGTGAAAGGGTTCTGAAAGGCACCACAGGTTCACTCCCAGCCACAGGTCAAGGCCCGGGGTCAGATCAGTTCTCACAGATGAATGACGAGGATAAGACCTAGAAAGTTCAAACAGCAGATACCGGATAAAATTCCCTATCAGTCAACAATGATAGCTGATGTCTAGAGTGAGAGTTGTCTAGAGTGAGAGTTGTCAAGAGTGAGAGTTGTCTAGAGTGAGAGTTGTCTAGAGTGAGAGTTGTCTAGAGTGAGAGTTGTCAAGAGTGAGAGTTGTCTTGAGTGAGAGTTGTCAAGAGTGAGAGTTGTCTAGAGTGAGAGTTGTCTAGAGTGAGAGATGTCAAGAGTGAGAGTTGTCTAGAGTGAGAGTTGTCTAGAGTGAGAGTTGTCTAGAGTGAGAGTTGTCTAGAGTGAGAGTTGTCAAGAGTGAGAGATGTCAAGAGTGAGAGTTGTCTAGAGTGAGAGTTGTCTAGAGTGAGAGTTGTCAAGAGTGAGAGTTGTCCAGAGTGAGAGTTGTCTAGAGTGAGAGTTGTCCAGAGTGAGAGTTGTCTAGAGTGAGAGTTGTCCAGAGTGAGAGTTGTCTAGAGTGAGAGTTGTCAAGAGTGAGAGTTGTCTAGAGTGAGAGTTGTCAAGAGTGAGAGTTGTCAAGAGTGAGAGTTGTCTAGAGTGAGAGTTGTCTAGAGTGAGAGTTGTCAAGAGTGAGAGTTGTCTAGAGTGAGAGTTGTCTAGAGTGAGAGTTGTCAAGAGTGAGAGTTGTCTAGAGTGAGAGTTGTCAAGAGTGAGAGTTGTCTAGAGTGAGAGTTGTCTAGAGTGAGAGTTGTCAAGAGTGAGAGATGTCAAGAGTGAGAGTTGTCCAGAGTGAGAGTTGTCCAGAGTGAGAGTTGTCTAGAGTGAGAGTTGTCCAGAGTGAGAGTTGTCTAGAGTGAGAGTTGTCCAGAGTGAGAGTTGTCTAGAGTGAGAGTTGTCAAGAGTGAGAGTTGTCCAGAGTGAGAGTTGTCTAGAGTGAGAGTTGTCAAGAGTGAGAGTTGTCTAGAGTGAGAGTTGTCTAGAGTGAGAGTTGTCAAGAGTGAGAGTTGTCTAGAGTGAGAGTTGTCTAGAGTGAGAGTTGTCCAGAGTGAGAGTTGTCCAGAGTGAGAGTTGTCTAGAGTGAGAGTTGTCAAGAGTGAGAGTTGTCTAGAGTGAGAGTTGTCTAGAGTGAGAGTTGTCTAGAGAGAGTTGTCCAGAGTGAGAGTTGTCTAGAGTGAGAGTTGTCTAGAGTGAGAGTTGTCAAGAGTGAGAGTTGTCTAGAGTGAGAGTTGTCTAGAGTGAGAGTTGTCAAGAGTGAGAGTTGTCTAGAGTGATAGGTCTTTTATCAACGGTTGCTCTTCCACAGAATAGACAATACATTTGTAAATGAGAAACACACACACACATGCTTGCAAGTGTAAATAAGTAACCTCTATGTGACAGATTCTTAAACATAAGAATTACTTAGTTATTATGTCGTTGTTGTATTTTAAAAGAACAGTGCACATCAGTGAACATGTCAGCATTTGCATCCATGTAGATGTGCCAGAGTTAGCAAGAAGTCTAATATTCATCCATTGTCCCTGGCAGATGAGTTCACTTCAACACAGTACACAACACAGACCAGGACAGCCATACAGGTCACAAAATACAGTCGCTAAAATATCTATAAGACGAGTAAACCACAACCAGTGGGTGTGCATGTGCGTGGCCGCCTGATCCAAGTTGCGCAGGGCAGTTCAAGACACTGGAAGGTGACACCCTAACAGTTGCACACATCATTAAACATGCAACATGCAGTGCAGTACAGTTTTGCAACAAAAAAAAGTACTTGCATGAAGGAACCACATACAAATATAGTGAAAAGGAAATATGTAGCATTTCATGTTTCATTTTTGCATTAAATTTTTACTGAATTAAATGCCATTTATTATTAAAATGCTTTTTACGATCCTAACTTGCAGCCATGTTAAATTAATGCAGTCACATGGCTAACTGGAGGGAGCAGGTGTCATGAGTTAAAATCCCTGCGCAGACGGACTGTGGCTGGTGCTCAGGAGCCTCTGGGTTCAACGTCAGTCATGGAGAATACAGCAGGATTGTGGGAAGAAGTGAGAGCCTAAAAGGGTCTACATGAGAGGATGAGGAGGCGGAGGACAGCTGGAGAAGGAGATGTCACCTGGAAGCACGTTGACGTTAACTGAGAACCCCTGGTCGACTTGTGCTTATGAAGACATCCGGAAACTTTGCAACCTTCCACTCGTCTGAATTTGTATTTGGTGTCACAAGCCTGGACTTTAGCACCCTACCTGAAACAAACCTTTAATCAGCCATGGGAGCACAGGTGCACAGACGACAGTAATCACACATGATTGTGTAGTTAACTTCCAAACCTCAGACAGATGTTAAAGGAAATGATGTTAAGAGCAGGTGCATCTCTGGCATCATCAAGCAGGCAGCTTCCCAGCGCCGAGCGCCAGAGACGGATCATCAGGCCTCTTCCCTCCATCTCCTCTGGGGCTCTTTCCTCTCTTTGAAAGAGAGAACAAGTGAGCTGAGCACCGGGTTGATGGTACACAGGGTGAGGATATTAATTCAGAGCTATTTGGAAGGCGGATCCCTCAGGACCACCTGGCTGCTTTTTTAAAATCCCGCTACAGTCAGACATATTATGTTGTTGAAGGCCTAAACAGCTGCAGACGGCCCTCACAAGAGCAGCATTTCACAAACCTGTTACAGGCTTCAAGCTCCAGAGCCGCTTCCTGTTGGTGGGGATCAAGCTCTGTTACACAGGTATCATCATCACCGTCATCATCATCGGTGGGAGGACATTTTCCCATGAGCCAACGTGTCTTTACAAGATGCTGAGAGAGCAGCACCTCCCTCCCTCAGGAATGACAGCTAAACACTCGCTGCGTATCTCTGCTGCTGGAGAGCTGGAGGCGGCGATGTACCTCCACCTGAACAGGAGACACAGATAATGCTTTAATGTACGGACACACACAACTGATAGAACACAAGTACACACACCTGAGTGCACACACCTGACCTTAAAAGCACTGTGATCAGTCCGTTGTGTCTCTGTTCTCTGTCATTAAAGGTTCTCATCATTGGACGGTCAGTTCAAGCCCTGTTCCGCCTCCATGTTCTGAATAAATGTGTGCAAACCCTTGGTGAGTGTATATGTGTGTATGTGTGTGTGTGTGTGTGTGTGTGTGGGGGGGGGGGGGGTTAATGTTCCTCCAGCAGCAGAGGAGGCCACAGAGTCAAACTAACATCACACACTGGGGTGTCATGATTCGAGCTTTGTTGGGTTCTGTGTAGACAAGCAAATCCATCATAATCTGGGGTTTAACAGTAGTTAACGGTATTCCCACTCCTGCATCAACGGGTTCATCCGCCCACCTGCGCCCACCCCCTCATTTCCCTGTCTCGTCTCTCCTACATGCAACCCCTCTGTCAGATCATTCCAAGTGTACTCCTGAGCCCTCGTCGATCCCTGCTCCTGCCTGCCGATGGGCTCTGTTGACTGACCACCTGTAGACCATCTACTCTGACCACCCCCTTTGGCTCCAAGTGCTGAGTCGAGGCTCTAGTTAGTCTCTTGATGGCTCTAGTCACCTTTTAACAAACCTGTGAACGTCTGCTGATCGCCTGAAACATTGTGTGTGTGTGTGTGTGGGTGTGTGTGTGTATATGTGTGTTTGAGAGAGACAGAGAGAGAGAGAGACAGAGAGGTGCAAAGGGCAGAGAGCAAGAAGAGTACATGTTTCAGATAGCAGCATTCAGTACAACCATGTTTTAGTACAGTAGCCTTCACATGAGAATGTTGACTAAGACACAGTCTTCACCGCTCAAAGCCCTTGATGTGTAAATCTTGTTTTATAAAGTGCCCTGCTTACTGAACGCACCCGGGCTGTGCTCAGCTTGGGTCTTTGACATGAATACCCAAGAACAGTCTGTAGAACTTCCCACTAGATGAGGATGGTGCTTGTCTTTCCTGGTATTCCAGAATGGATATAAATAAAGCTGTTTCCATTCCCCAGCAAGGAAAGCCTCCACTTCCTGCTCTTATATAAGCGTGGCGGTCGGCCCTCGCTGCTTGACCATGAATGGGCCTTTGTGCTCACCAGTCCGGTCTGCAGCACTGACTCACCACGAGCCTGCGGCCGGAGGCGTGGCTGCAAACATATGGATGATATTTTCTTAAATGGAGTTCACTGACCAGATTAGCCAAAAGCTGTAACGTGCAAGAGCTCAACCTTTTTCCCTGGAAGGTGATTTCTTGTCGCTACAGAAGAATTTCTTTGTCTCGCTTGGACTGCTGCCAAGCCAAGGGCGCTTGCTTTTTATTTAGCATATTTATTTAGCGTAGCACAGTTGCACTGGGAAAAGAAAAAGGGCCTGTTATTGTCTTCCATCAGCATCCAAAGCTCCTCCCATCTGTCTCTCGCAGTAACTGAAGCGTTTTCAGTTTGACCCTGGAGCTTCTTAAGCTCTCGTCTGATAACCTCTGAGAGGAAGGCCGGCCCGCTGCGGGATGCACCAGGGCTCGGCAGATAAAGCTTTGTCTCACGGAGACGCACGAAGCTGCTGATACTTTCTGTTCCAATCATCTTCCACATGAGATGTTTTCATGGTGAACAGAAAAAGAACAAAGTGTTTGGATGAGAAGCTGCATATTGACCATGATGGAGTTGTAGCTTTGTTGCATGAATAAAAGTTGCTGTGACTTGAGTTGTTCAGGAACACTTTCCATCCATCCATCTTCTACCTCTTATCCTGTTGAGGGTGAGAAGCCAGAAGCCGTCGGACGAGAGGCGGGGTTCACCCTGGACAGGTCACCAGTCCATGGCAGGGCCAACACAGAGACAGACAACCATTGGCTCTCCCAGTCACACCTACGGTCAATTTAGAGTCTGGATTAACCTGGTCCCTCTTGATGTCTTTGGACTGTGGAGGAAGCTGGAGTACCAGAGAGAACCCAGCAGGAACAGGGAGAACATGGAGACTCATCCAGAAAGATCACGTGCTGCAGCTGGAGCTCCACCCACAACCTTCTTGCTGGGAGGTGACAGTGCTGACCACTGCTCCACCATGTTGCCCCCTAAAGTTTCCAGTGGGTCAAAACCTTTTCACCAATAGTAGTAGTGTAAGTAATAATGATAAAAATAGCAATAATAATAATAGTAGTGGTAGTCGTCGTGTGGTGAACTGTCAGGTTGTGCAGGGCAGACACAGCTCTGGTCCCGAGATACAAAGATCTTTGATCCCTCATGCATGAAGTTAAAGTCACCATAGACAGAAATGTTTTTGCCTAAACAACTTATCTTTTGATGAAAATTGAATTTTATTTATTTTTGTCTGATTAGGATATTAAAAAAAAAAACATTAAAAAATGAAGTTAAGATTACAGTGGTGCAAATGGTGCTGAGATTTTTCAGGCCACAGCACCAAGTTTCCAGGAGCACTGGTCGATGAGAGCCACATGAACTCAGGCTGCATGAAAATAACTCAATCAATTTGTGTAATCAGTAGCATTTTCTCTCAAAAAGCTTGCAGTAATGTCAGTATCTATCTCATTTTCCCACTCTGATGTAATCCATTCCAGCGTCTTTCTCTCCAGACAGTTTAGAGATCCTCACACTTCTAGTTCTTGAACAACCCCCACCAACAATTTTCATTTCATTACAAATTTGATTTCCACGGTTCACTGGAGAAATTACATGAGCAGTCATATCATTTACTCCTCTCTCAATTAGTCGACATCCAAACGTTGTCTCTCATAAATTTTTCAGTTCATACCGACTCGCTGACAAACAACTTTATTTACACATTTGACACTGATACTTTCTGTTTTATTCTGTTTAATTTCCATGTCTTGATCAATTTCAGGTCTAATATGTAAGTTTTGTTATAAACTAAGGGAGCGTTGGCTAATACCAAGCTGTTCTAGTATCAAGCATTGTTGTTTACACATTTTCTCTCTGATTTATGCGGTTGATGGAATTGTACAAATAAAATAATTGAAAATTATCAAGTTCAACAGGTGACATCAGTTTTTTATTGAATCCAGTTGTGGACATTAATGAGAAATAAGAAGACGTGAGGCAGGAAACGTCTTTTCCTGTATACATGGCGTCCATCAGGAGCGTCTAGAGCTCTAGGGGCATCAGAGGTGTGACTAACACAACGTCACGTCCACTCAGCGTTGTCATGGTGATGCTGGAGTGTGGATTGCGGTTGAGTTTCTTTCTGCTGTGAAGAGAACATTTCTTTAAGATAACATGTAGACCTACAAGTGTGATTTGTGACGTCACAGCAAGTTTGTAGCCAGTTGTGTGACAGGATGCGCCGTGGAAGCTTCAGAGTTCCAGAGAGTGTACCCTGAAAAATATAAACACATTCTCAGATTCTAAAGCACAAGAAGGAAGCGATGCCATCCTCATTTAAGTGAAGTCGTTTAGTTCATGTTGTTCAAGTCATGGGAATATATCTGAGAGCTCCTCAGGCTTAATACTGATGCTGAGCAAAAAGGAGAAAACATAAAATCATGAAAAAGATCAAGTTTATCACACATCCAGGGAATCCAGGAAACATCTATTTAGCTGTTATGCTATGCATGTGATATATACAATAATAATAACACTGCATTCAGTAGTTCTACGCCAAAATGTCTCTAGAGGTACTTTTCCACCACCACTGGCCATTCTTTCATGACAACAGATGGATTCCATCATGAGAAAGAACACAGGCACAGAAAAACAGGCCAAAAGACATAAAAAAAGATTTAAAAAAGGAGATGTGGCACCTTGAATTGAGGAAGCCACGCCCACTCTGGCATAAAGAGATACTTTTTTTCTGGCTTCAGTCCACCAGATTGTGATGACTGAGAAAAATTAGTTCTTGAAAGAAAAAAAAAAGTCAAGATTCAGTCAAAATACAAACATTCCTAAAGGCAGACGGACATATTTGTGTGCAAATGTTCATGTTTGGCTGCATAATCGCGGAGCTGTCCAGGCCCCGCGAGCCCGGCGGCTAAGAGCTGTCCTGGGACATCGTCTCCAGCGTCACACCACAGAGGAGCACTCACGATTCCTCTGATTCCTCTGATTAAATTGAACAGCTCTCCTCGCCGCGTCTCCTGATCAGAGACCATATCTCAGAGTGGCAGAGCAGAGGACTTCTATTTAATGGAGGGCAAAGTGACATCGGCACGAGGAGAGCGGTGGGAATAGTGAGGAAGGACGACGAGCTGAGCTGCAGGAGCCAAGTGAATTCTGAACACTCGCTGTGTGCAGCAGACGGATTAGCGGGACTTTTATTCAACTGTAGAGCGAGACAGTCAGAGGACGAGGACATGTGGAGGTGTCAGACAACCCAAATCCGACTAAAAGGTTCTCCTGTGTTCCACCAGCTTGGTGGTTTGGTATAATCCTGCAGACAGATGAAGACATAACCTCCCTGGCAAAGGTCAAAGTTCACTGCCGGAGGAGGAGGTCAATGCATTTAACCATCTTATGTCTAAGAAAAACGTTTAGGAGCATTCGACTGTGAAAGCCCAACATGAGGGGGCTGTAACTGGACGTAAGACGTTTAAGAAGCTAATTATAGGTGCTGGAGGAGAGGGACAAGATTCAAGATTCCAGATGTTGAGCTGCCATCTGTACACCACAGACAAGCTGCGCAAACAGGGTCAGTAGATTTATCAGACAAGACGGCTCAATAATAAAAAAGAACGACACATATGATGATGATGCACACACAGCACTATGCTCACTCAGATTTACACTCTTAAATCTTACGTATGTGTAAAACCAGAGGTTCTCATACTTTCAGCAACCGGTTACATTTGTCAGTTTTATTGAAAATCAAGCGATGGGAGAATTGCAATTTACTGAGAATGAGGCAGAAAAACAGAGCGGCGTGTAGCAGCAAGTCTGTGTGTGGAACAAACCTGGCAGACCGGTTCTCTGTCCGTGTCCCTCAAAAGTGTTTCGATGTCAAAAAGATTAGGTTGGAAAAAAAAATTCTCGATCCAGTCTTCAAAGATTTTCACTCGTGATTTATTCATGAATCCCAGCAGCCTGCTTTCTAGAGGTCTGAATGTGTCATGTCAGCCATGTTTACCTCCAAAATCTCAACATCTACAATGATTTGATCCTGTTTTCAGTATCTTTGCCTGTTTATGTTGTTTTGTTTATGGTACAGTAGGTTCAGGTCTATAGTATAGCATCACGGTTACCTTCTGTCCGAGGTTTGTAGAGAGTAGCGCTGTGGTTTTCTACCTTTGGTCAACCTTTAACCAACATCCCATAGGCGTTCACCTGGGCTGATACCAGGTTGAAGAGGTTTCAGACTGGGTCTAAGTGTTAGGCCTGTCTTAAGCCTGGCCTGTGAGGGTCATAATCCAAGTTCCACAAAAATAAAGAATTTATATCAAGCCCCAGATTTATCCCATCCCCAGGCTAACTCCCAGCAGTGTTTCCATGGTAACACCAAGGCGATAGACTGCAGCCAGGATGCCACTGTTTTTGTGTGACAGCTCTAATTCCTGCCTCTCATCATCGTCAGCTCGCCGTTGAGTCGGCCCTTGACCTTCCACTGCAGCCATGTTTTCAACTTTGACAGCAGGATCCCTTTTTTTTCTGAAGCACCTGGAGGATGAAGGAGTGAGATGGAAGCTGCATCCTTTCAGATGGTCCAGAGTGCGAAGCAAATGAAACTCTGCCGAGAGCGAGTGTGTTCAGGTGTGACAGCTTCTCCACGTCTGCCAGGGTCGCCAGCGTTAGCGTGTACACAGCTGTTGTTGACACTCTTCGTATGACCACTTTAACTGTGCAGACCTTCAGTCTGAAGACTTACCAAGACCAGGTTGCTATTCTTTATTTGATATTCCCATCATAGAGCAGTGGGTCAGCTGGGCTGGGATGGGTCATTCAGAGGAAGAACACAAATTCTGATTATTATTATTATCAGGTCACTATAATGAGCACGTCTGTGTGTGAGCGTTCTAGGATCTGGTGTCACACAGCCAGTGACCAGCTTGAAAGCAGCTGAACCGTGAATTGTTACGAGAGGATTCTTATTGACCACACCTCCTCCTTCATCTCCAGCCCCTCCCCGTCCCTGCAGGGTCGCCCCCTCGTTATTCACCCAGGTGTGTCTCTATTCTAGCACCACAGAGGGCAACGATTTGTCGACTGTCATGTGTAGAATGTGAATTCAAATGAGTTCAGATAAAAACCATCTCAGCGGGTTCCATTGCTTCATCTTCTCTCACAGGGTACGGACGCCATCATGGATCCGCTGCCGGTGGTCAAGCCTGAGCGAGAACACGGCTGACAGGCAACCGTGTCGTCGCGACATTCAAACGTGTTCCAACCAAGAGGGAGTTGTACCACTCGTGTTTTCCTGAACGCAGCTGGTGCGTGACCAGACACGCTGACTCACACAGCAACTCTGCAATCCCAGATCACTTCAGGTTCAGGATCAGTTCAAGCTGGTCTGCGAGGTCAACAACACGCTGCCATCTTTGATTCTGTCTACTGCTCGCCTTCGTCACCGGCATTATTCTTTCACAGAGAGACGAACGCCTGAACACACTCACACACACAAGAAGTTTTTGAATTTGTGATCAAATCAAACCCACCTCTTCTTTTCACTTATATTCACCATGACACCATTTATCAGCCAGCAGCTGTAAAACACAAAGAATCCACAGATGTTCAATGTTCCAGCAGTCCTTGTATCAGTCAGGTGTGACAGGTGCGTCTGTCGCCAAAACCACTTCAAACTGTGACTTTCATCAGAATCAATGGCTGGTTTGAAATGGGACTAAACTCAAAGCGCTGCCAGGAACAAGATTCTGTAAAACAAACATTGATTTTGATGTGATTTTTTTACCTTAATAAATACGGAAGTCTTTGTTGATAAGTGATGTGACGTCCACTTTATTGTTATGAATTGTCAAGATAAATCCAGATGGCCATTTATAGTTTGTAAAAAAACCCCAGCTGTATTAATTTAGTACGCCTAAATAAACATTCAATTTTTTGATGGCAACTCTGTTTGTGCGCTAGCATGCTAGCTCACAAGTCCTACACCAGCCTTCAATGTGGAGTAGAGAGAGTGATGACCAGGCGTTAGACAGGCTCAGGGTCTGCTGGGGGCTTCAGGACTGGGCCAGGTGTCCTGGGTTGGTTCTGGATCTGATGCAGTCCAGAGCCTCTGTGAAAAATGAGGTCATCCCACCTTCTGCCTGAAGATGATCCCCTGCATCGCATCTAACGGAGGGTAAACGACCAAGAAGCAAGTATGTTTTCTTCTCTCACCACCTGAAACACACTCCTATCCCCTGATCCTGGATCCTGTGTTGGTTTAACCTGCTTTTTATTTATCCGTTGTTTCTTTAACTGTGTTTTTGAAGCATCTCATGCTTCTATTGCTGTGTTGTCATTATATGAGCAGCAGTAAAGAAGAGCCATCATTTCGCTGCGTGTGTTGTCCTTTGATAAATGATCTGTGAGAGTGCGTTTGACCCGTCGGTGGTTCTTGGGTCACGTATTGACAGAAACGTTGGAAGTCACCCTGACACTCAGGTGTGTTAAGGATCCCTGCTTCCTCTTGGGTCCAACTACTGCTCCGCTCCTCTCACTTCCCCCCACTCTCCCTCCATCTCATCAGCCTCTCCTGCTCCACCCTCTCTCGCCACATTAACATCCGCGTGTGTGGTGTCTGCAACTGTCAGGTGGCGAGCTGCTCCTCCTCTTAACCTTCTGTCAGCCATCGCCATCGTCTGGTGTGTACAGCACTCCATCTCACTCACTCACTCACACACACACACACACACACACACGCACACACTGGCAAACCTGGAGGCAGATGGAGACACACACTAGTGTGCACATGGTGACATGTCGACAGAGCATTCGCTGAATGATTAAATCTCTCTCTCTTCCACACACAGAGACACACACACACACACACACTCTCTCAGAGGCAGGCAGAAAGGTTACATTGATCTTAGTCATGGGTGAGATTGCACAATACTCCATCCCTCATCTCTCTCTCTCTCTCTCTCTCTCGCTCTCTCTCTCCCTCCCTCTGTGTTTATGCCTCGCCTGCTTGTTTTTTCTCCCCTTTCCCTCGACCTCCATCACTTGCTTCCATCCCTGGTCTCTCTTTTTCATCCTCTCTTCCCTCTTCCTCTCAGAATACTGCTAATATTTGCTATAAATCACCACCTTGCTGGCACACAGCATACACACAGACCCCCGCGCACACAGACTCACACACACACACACACACACACACACACACACACACACACACACACACACACACACACACACACACACACACACGTTGCGATTGCCAGCTGCTTGAGCTTGCGGATTTTGTTAACCACTACCTATGCATTTGCTCTTTTGGGTGTGTTCGTGTGTGTGTGTATGTGTGTGTGTGTGTGTGTGTGTGTGTGTGTGTGTGTGTGTGTATGTGTGATTTCGTAAAGGTGGACGGATTTAGTTTCACTGAAAAATCACTGCATTAGTCATCAGTGTACACACACACATGCACACACGCACACGACACTACGTTTGCCAGCTGCTTGAGCTTGCTGACTTTGTTAACATTACCTATGCATTTGCTCTTGTGTGTGTGTGTGTGTGTGTGTGTGTGTGTGTGTGTGTTTGTACACTGATGACAAATGCAGTAATTCGCCTATGAAACTAAATCTGTCCACCTTTACTGAAATCTCACACACACACACACACACACACACACACACACGTGCCCACACACACGCGCGCACTCAGTGAGATAATTGTCACGTCTCCTGAGACCACTGAAGTTCCTCTCATAATAACACGCCACTATTCAACCAGGCCATCAAGTCGGACGCCGCCACGTCTTCCTGATGAGATTCTGGGCTGCAGAACGTGATCAGCCTGGAGATTCCGCTTCCACTCCTCCAGGAAGAGAGTGTTTTTAAAATGTTATTTCAGACTGGCGGTGAGTGCAGCTCCTCGCTGAATGAAGGGCAGTGATTGGCTGCTCTCATCTGCATGTAATCACACAGCAGTTTGACTGGAATCGTTTCCACGCTTCATTTGCTCACACTGCCGACCTTTACTGTGCCTTACAGGAAGGTTCAGGCACATCGGTTCAAGAAGAAAACACATGAAGCGCCCCCCCCCCCCCCACCCCATCATCTGATAATGACTAATTATGAAATATGAATCATTATACACACAGTAAAGAGGTTGGTTTTCTCACTTCAACAAAATTAGTGACACCCCCCCAGGACGCAGCCCAGAAAGGAAAGAGTTACCGTTCTTTTGGTTAGTCAGCACTATTTTCAGCCACTACACTACTGGTCCCTCCCGCCCGTGCACGACTGCTGCTGCTGCTGCTGAGCAGGCTGCAGGCTTTTAACCTCTGGAAGGACTTTTATCTTTTAAAGGTTACACATTCTCACTCTGGGAAAGGAACAGAAATAATGGTGGATGGTTGAGGTGATCAGAATGAATCTCAGCAGCGTGGGGGTGTTGCAGCCGCTCACCAATGATGTTAGAAGTTGAACGTGCGAGTCGGTAAGTAGAGGACCTGTCAGCTCACGTGTCATTCAAACTCCTTGTTTTCCATCACGTGACTGACAGCAAAAAAGAAGAATACAAATCTGTGTGGTTGAAAACTGGGGGTGTTTACACAGACTGTGACAGTCAAAGTGTTCAAGTAACCTCAAGTGACCATAAATGTAACATTCTGTGTGCCCCCCACCCCTCTGTACCAGTTCTGGGCCTGATGCTCTAATGTTGGAGAGAGAAAAGGTTTGAGTTTGGTTGCTATCAACATGAGCAAGTTCAGAGGATCTCTTCAAAATCTTAGAGCATTTTTCTGACTTTGCACCCTCAGAGGCTGCTGGCAGCTTCAAGTGTTCCGAAAAAGTCCCACTGTTGAACCTGGAAATGAGATCTGAGGCTGCCAAACGGCACTGAGATCAAATCTCCTCTGACTAGCAATCTACCCCGTAGTAGCCTGGTTGATTCTCGACTGTGTGTTTATGAAGCACCTTGGTTATTCTGTCAGTAATATGGTGCAGTAGTATGGCTCATGATGCTGTGTGTGTGTGTGTGTGTGTGTGTGTGTGTGTGTGTGTGTGTGTGTGTGTGTGTGTGTGTGTGTGTGTGTGTCTTTGCAAACTTGCCTGGTAGATCTTGAAGTGTTTGAGGAAAGACTGGGCCCCCCTTACATCCTTTCATGATCCTGCTCTCAAACTGAAGTCATCTTTCGGAGTTACCACCGTTAGCGGCGGCGCTCCAGAAGCGAGCAGGTGACATCGATTAACCAGCTGACTTAGAGGTGTTCCTTCCTATCAGCCAATCAGAATCCAGTCTGACACGTGGCCGCTGGCCCAGAGGTGACCTCCACTGCTCTGTGAGGGTTGTGTGATTCATAGCAACTCCTCACGGCGCGACCTCAACGTCTGCTTCAATTGCATCACTTTACAGTTACAGAGTCGCCAGAATCCATCCAGCTGAGCATCGATACACCCCCCCCCACAAACACACACACACACACACACACACATTCACACGTTTTCCTTTGTGTAACTGCGAGGACTTTGTGTTTGATTCTTCCCCGAGGCAAGCCGTAACCTCTCACCTCTGCTGAATGCTGCACCACATATAAAGCAATAAGTCAGAAATCCCCTGCTGGCGTGCTGCTTTTACAGCTTCCTGTGCTTCATTTGGTGAAAATATCCTGAGGAAAAACATGGAGGACTGCCAGATTTATGTTGTTTTGTCATCTCTTAGTGGTGTGTTTGAAAACCGTTTAATCCCAGGAGGGGACTTGCTTTTAATACAACAAAAATAGTCAAACGATCCAATTCTCCCCCAACTTAAAGATAGAAAAACCAAATCATCTGAAGGCGCACAATACTTTCTCTACTAATACTCTTTCATGCAAGATTAGGACATGTAGTATTAGGGTGCAGTGCACAGTGGGGTTCATACGTCTTTACAGTGGCTCAGTGCACGCCCTGCAGCACATACAGGAGCGTTTCCATGGAGATTCTGTCACTTTAAATACCCAGGGGGGGACGATGTTGTGGCCGAAAAAACTTCTGTCACTGAAGAAGAGATGCTGCCAGGCGACTGCATGGACAGACGCGTGGATTTCAGATGTTGCGGGTGATGAGCAGGCCGAGACATAAAATGCAACATGTATATTGAATGACTCGATTGAATGAGAGTGAGCTGCTCCCCCATGTGAAGCAGTTCAAGGATCTTGTGAACTCTAATGACTGACTCACTCACCTGTTATGGAGGAGGTGACAAAAAGAGCGAGATGTAAATACAAGGTCAGTGAAAGGGGGAGGAGCATCTGCCGTGAGTCTCTCATGTGACTGATGGACACCTCGGGCTCCGCAGGAGAGTGTGTGCTACACTGCCCTGTGTTGCTAGGCAGAAGAACGTTTGCATTCGCTCAGGTAAAAACTGACAGATGGACTTTTTGCGACTGGGGTCTCTCTGCTTTAGCTGTGCACCAATATTTTTGGGGAGGCCGTACTCTTGTGTGGAACGGCACACGCTTCATTTGGAGCTCCCATGTTCAGAGGACAAGAGCACAGGCGTTCTTTGTCATGTCTTTCGGATTTGTTGGGTTTATAAGACTCATCCTATTTATCGCATCAACTCATTCAAGCCCCCCCCCCCTCCAGTCCAGAGTTCAGTTCCGTTTGTACTGAGTTTCAATTTTTATTCAACTTCATGGATGAACCACAACGAGGATGTAAATGTGGAGAGTAAAATTGTGCATGAAACAAGATGAAAGCAACACACACACATACACACGCGCGCGCGCACACGCACACACACGCTCACACACACACCTTGTTAACCTCTATAGCTCATGCAAGTCTGACACAATCTCACTCGCTTAGACATTTCCTGTCTTTGGCTGCAGGGGATTGTGGGTGTTGTATTGAAATATCGACATGATATTCCCGCAGGTCCAGCCTGCACCAACTCGAAGGTATTAAATGTCACACACTTCAATAGCCCACACACACACGGATACACACACACACACGCACACATATGCACCCACACATACACGGACGCTAAAATATACTGTGTCATTTTGTTAGAGGGACTTTCGGAATAGAACTGCATAAAGGTGCAGTAATTTAATTGTTTATCTAAACATTTCTGGCTAGTCTCTTCGCATACACACACACACACACACACACACACACACACACACACACACACACACACACACACACACACACACATATATAAAAGGCTTGACCTGCTGGTGCCTCACAGGGATGATCCTACATTGCAAAAACACTCAATTCTATCCAGCATGTCACTGCCTGTGTGTGTGTGCGCGCCTGCTTATGAATAAATATGAACTGAGCATTTTTTAAAACGGCCTTAACTCTTTCCTTCTCAGAGAGATGCAAATTCAGCCCACTCTGATAACTTGCTATTGATTTACTCTCTCTCTCGCTCTCTCTCTCTCTCTCTCACTCACAAACACACACACATACACACACACACACACACACACACACTCCATGTGCTGCATGTCAACAGGCAACTGAGTGAAAGGCAGCTGATCAGGGAGGAAATTAAATGGAACGATGCAGTTGTAGATTCCAGAGCTGAGCTGCTCCGCCACCCCCCGCTCGCTCTCTCTCTCTCTCTCTCTCTCTCTCTCCCTCCCTCTCTCTCTCTCGCTCTCACTCTCTGTGCCTCTTCATACATTTCTCTCCTCCTTTCATGTCATTGCATTCGTTAAATTACAAAGTCCTGTTAGTAAGCCTCATGTAACAAACATCAAATGGCACTATGTTTTCATCAAGTACATCATTATCTGTATCTATTCCACCTGCTAAATTATCCATAAACACACTCAGAAATGGGCGGGGCTTAAAACAGGCAAAGGGCAACTACGTGGATTCACAGTGTACCTTTCTGGTGAACAGAGGAAAGACCTGGCTTCAGCTTTCCTGTGGAGGAAATGGGCAACAGCAGCAAAGAAACCCTCAGGCCAAGACAGGACGTGGGAGAGTTTCGTCTCGTTCTCGTTTCTCTCGTCATTAAGTTGCGTGCACACCTCTTTCTACGTAAAAAGGGCCTAACAATTCAAATATATATTACTTACATGCCATAATATTATTTTTTTGCCACAGCGATAAATTATTGCCCTATTCACCAAGAGCTTAGGTGAGGTCAGACCGGCTCCTCAGATGCACACAACAGCCCGAGGTGAGAAGTGAAGTGAAACAGATGGAAAAAACACAACCTGGGACCGGGCTGGAGGAACAGAGGGTGGGGGGGAGGCCGCTGTTGAAGAAGATGTAAAAGTGTTCAAGGTTTTACCTCTGTGACGATAGAGCACGCACGCACACACACACACACACACACACACACACACACACACACACACACACACACAGCTCTCCAGTCATCAGATGAGAACAGATAATAGCACTTTAATCATGCGACACTCGTACTCCTATCTGTACTGGATGCTTGTTCCAGCTATGTGGCTCATCCCTGTTGTTGTCACGTGATGTGCAACATGCAGGGAGAGATTTTTGCACCACAGAGCAGCGTTAGCCTGCTCCTTCTTCTCCTTCTTTTTGCTCTGCAGAACACACAAACACATACACACACATGCAGCGCCAGGCACAGAGGTTCAAGAGGCTGTCCATCACTGCTTTCAGCTCTAGTTAGGACCCGAGCAGCTGAGAGCCAGGGGCCCAAAGTCCATCTAGTGTTGAGTCTTGTCCTGCTAATCACATCATCCATGTAAAAACATCAGGTTCTGAGGAGAGACAGAGCCCCAGGTGTTCCTCTATGAGCTGCGGGGGTCCAGAGTGGAAAACATGGATGTGATGGATCAGATGCAGGCATTTCTGCAGACATCTGGATGGCTGTCACTTAAACTGAGGAAGAAAATAGCAGTAAACTAATGGCTGTCTCGTCAGTGAATGATGGCGACTCACTGTCCCACAGACGCGCCACCTTGGCTGGGATAAGTGTTGCATTTGTCCTCAGTGTGCTGAGCCACACAGACGATTTGACGACTGCTGTCACAACAAACGGCCTGTTTCCATTCAGTGACTCCAAATAACATCGGCTGCTTTCTGCTTCTTCAATGAGGCGATGCGGTATGCCAGAGGGCAGGGCATTTGCAGAGAGACGATGTCTGTCAGCCATCATGATCCCGATGAAGCGTCTGATGAAGCTGTGATGAAGTCACAGTGAGGAGAGTTTGGACAGCTGCAGGACACCCAGAACTACGTCAGTTGGCTCGGCATGAAGTCTCCTTCCTCTCTTTCATCACGTCTTCCTCCATTTCTGTAGCTCCTGTCTTTTCATTGGTCACAAATGATGTGGGTGCAATATGCAGTTTTTTCATCTTTTTTCTTTTCCTCACTTTGTTGTTCTTGATGTGTGAAGTGTCACTTTGGAGCCCTTCACCACTCAGCTGGTTAGCTTCCGCTGCTCACAGCTCACTCATTGTCCATCTCTGTGGTTTCACAACTGTTACTGATGTGTTTATCTACTGTAATTATTCAATGGCAGTTTTAAAGCATAATAGCGCTGATTCCAGATCAGAGCTGATCCCTGCTCACCACCGTCCACAGCTGAGATGAGGCCATGGATGTTTAGGATTGGACAAACGGATCAAATGGAAGCGAGCGAAGTGCAACACTTCCATGTTGCAGGAACTTCTCTGTTTGCTGAGGGTAAAAGGAGTCCCTTCAGTGAAGCATGACCTGATCAGAATCTACGGACATAAAACCACCTCACCCTGCTTAAGAACACGACATGACATAAAACCCCTCTGCTGTGACCTTTGACCCTGACATTGGTTTTTTAACAGTGAAGGGAATGTCCGAAGTTTTCAGTGAACAAGCAAGTGATGGTCACTGATAAGCAGCGGACTTTTTGCAAGATATTACCACCCCCCACCCCCCCCACACACACACACACACATTTATTATAGCCTTTAAGAAAACATTTCCTTTGAAATGGATCAGTAACCCTGAAATTTACTCAAAGGTCAGATACCGTGAGAACGACAAGAATAAAAAAGACCAAAAAAAAGGATTTTGCTTTTGGTTTGAATCAGCAGTTGAGACATTGGTGTCAAAGTGAACCACGACTGAACAGGCCTCAGGGCAGCTTTACCGAGTCTTTACCTCACTTACACACACACACACACACACACACACACACACACGCACACACACACACACACACACCTCCCCTTGTCTCCTGTCTCTCTCAGGTCAAGTCTCCAGGTCAAGCTCCGAGACAAAGCTACTTTGACGTGTCTACTCCTGAGCTGCTCTGTACAGCATCACATTCCCCAGATAAAGAACGCCCGACTCAGAGACTAAACCCAGATGATAAAGGTGCGTCCAGAACACTCCTGCGAGCTTTAAAAGCTGTTTGACACGATAACAGAAAACATTTTCAACCACCTGTCAGGAGAACAGTCGTGGATGTCAGGATGTCAGAAGGTTTTAATTACATTCTGGTTGACATGTATTGCTGTTTTCCCTGCCTTTCTGAGCTCTGGCCAAAAGTCCAATAGAGTTTTATCCTTTTATACCTTCATGCCAGAAGAAACTGTGACAGAAAGTGAGTCTGATTTGACCTCCAAATGAAGAGCGTTAACGTCTTGAGTTACTTGCCTCATTGATCCAGAGATGATCTCATCCTCACACCTCCCCAGTCTCTCCGGGGGAAGCACAATGATGTCATAAGTAAAAGAAACTGTGATCCAAGTTGTGAAAATGTGACTTTTTTAAAGGACTCCATCAGCACTTCTGCATGTTTTAGCTCATTAACTGCGAATACATCCTCCACGAGAGCGAGTTGATCATTTAGCTTGTCGCTGACCACCTCTGCTGCCAGCTCTCCACTTAACAGTCCCCCCCCAAGCTGTTCTGACCATTACATTCACCAAGTCAGCTCCTTTTTATTATAATTCCTGGTTTAATTCCTGCCTGCCTCACATGAAACATTGACAATAAAACAGATTTGATATTCAAGAAAGCGTTCTATAATGTCGGTGAATGAGTCCCACTTGTATGAAGCTTGTGTTACAATTAACTGAAACACACCGAAACACACACCAGGATCCTTCCTGTGCCAGCGAAGTCATCTCCAAATTGCCAGATGAGCTCGTCCACCCAGAACCAAAGCATTTAGATCAGAGTGGGTTCAAGCTCCTGGGAGGAATCCAGCACTGAAACAGAGACGACCAGGGTCAACGGCTCTGATAGCAGCACTGACTGATGAGGGGAAGAACAAGACGCTCCATCAACCAGCCAGGGCCCAGGTCTGGAACCATTCTCTGTTACATAATCAGCGCTCTGCCCAGCACACTCCTGACTACCACGAATGGGACGAAACTCTCCATCACATTACAACCAGTCAACACACACACCTGCTGATGCAACGCGATCTGTGTGAGTACGTCAGACATCTGGACACTCAACACTTGACGCACATGTAAGAACCTGTTCTAATCAGTGTAGAAGTCCTCATCTGTAGGCAAGAAGGCAAGAACAAATACAACAGAGTGACGGTGCTCTGACACCCGGCGGGAGAGCTCGATAATCAAATGGAAGAGGAATATTTTCCTAACATACTAATGATGGCCACAAATCTGTGGGCATCCTTTGACAGATGATTCATTAGTGTGTATATTATGCTCACACATGTCCATGTTCTTCCACTGATTAGCAGTGGGGAGCCGATAGAGAGGAAATGAGAGGGCATCAAAGAAGAAGGCCACTAGAAACCCATGCAAGTTAGCTTAGCACAACAAATGGTAGAGGGTGGGAAGTGTTAGCATAGCTCAGTCTTTGACTGTATTCCTTTTACAAAGATTGTGTATAGCATTTGCTCCGAAATAACCATTCAAAATGAGGAGGCATCGTACTTTCAGAATCAGACACAGCCAGAACTTGTTTCCTGAGCAGGCCATTTGTTACTGCATCTCAAAAGCTCTGTTGGAACTTGGACCAACAAACCAAACAGCTGACTACTAGACAAGAGACAGCTACTACGTATCATGGCTGACTTTGTGAGGGAGGACGAGGACAAAGGAGCATCTTGAACCTGAACTAGCTGATGCAAACACTTCCCACCTACAACCATTTATTGTTCTAATGGAAACCTGACAGCATCGTGGTAAACTGCTCTTTTAAGTATCATTATGACTATCAGAGGCTTAAAACAAGTTCATATTCAATCAACTTATGATGGCAGACTGTCACAGCTGGTATGGATGCTGTTCAAAATACAGCAAGTGCCATACAAGCTCTCATCATCGCTGTTTTTGGTGTCCAACAACTCTAGAGGGAAAACCAGCAAGTCATCTCGTTCCCTCAGTGTGTCTATTTACAATTTACTGTTACTTTTGTCAATCTGTGCAAAGTATTCTCAATAAAAACGCTCAGTTGATCCAGCAGGATGTGTTGAGGTTTGTGAGCGTGTACGTTGTTAAACCAGCTAAGGAGCACGGCTGTTAAACTGCTGGTTTGAGATCATCAGTCATCATTCAGGAGATTAAAGGCACAGCCGCCATCGCACAGATTCAGTGGCGGGCTCTCTAACTGTGTGTGAGGAAGTTCGTGACCTTTAAACACGATGTAAGCGCCTGACTGGGGATGCTGTGATGGCTGAGTGATGGCTCTGCTGCTTGAGACGCTCAAACTCTGAACATACTTTCAAAGGGAAAACTGACAGGGGACGCACGAGGCTGCTCGCTGGGAGAGCTCCCGCTCATACCGCACCGCTGGGGCGTGTGCGTGCCACACACAGCAGACGCTGCCGCACAAAAGGGCTACCCAGGTGAACTGACACCTGTGTTAATCAGCTGATTGTCTCCTCACTCCAGCGTGCGTCATTTGCAGCTGATCACATGTACTCACAGATGACAGGCTAAAGCAGTCGTTCACTCAGGTGAAGTCCACAGCACTGCTGCAGTTTCACAGGAAGAGGAGTTGCGGTGATCCTCCAAACAACTGAAGTGAATGGTGACTGATATTTAAACGTAAAAGTAAAACATAATGGAACCATGAACTGCCTCCACACTGCTTGTCTGAAGTTTTCCAAGTGTTCTGAAGCACTGACAGGCCAGCTTGTTTTGAGATGTGTCCCTGATGCCATGTTCTCAGCCTCACTGCAGTGGTTACTCCTGCAGTGCTCTGAGGGCTGCAAGACCTCACCCAGCTTCATCAGCATGAGGGTGAGTAGATAAGAAGTGAATTCTCACTTTAGGGTGAACTATCGCTTTAACAACAACTTGGAAACTGAAAAAATGTTCAGGATAAATGTTTACTGCTGGAGCCGTTATTCCCTTTAGTCTACAAGTTCTAATCAATGCTGACTATCCAAGACCCTCTGCAGGGACATTACTGCCCACCACTGCCTGCCTGTTTACTCGCCTTTAATTAAAAGAGCAACATGAGACCTGAGTTCTGCAGGAGCCAGACCCCAGCTGCTACATCTGTCCTGGGTCGATGTCTGTGCTGGACGACATCACGAGAGGGAGCCAGTTTAATTACAAGTGGACTCATCTAAAGATGGTTTCCTCCTGAACTGCAGCTCTCTGTATCAAAGCAGTGGGTGAAGCCAGCCTGATGGCACCTGGAGCCTTGAATTCTGCAATTTGGATGTTGTCATTGTGGTTTTGGAACCATAAGTGACCATATTTGGATAACATTAACCTTCTTCATTATCTATGTGACGAATGACCAGAGACTTAAACCTGGTAGTTGAGTTTAGGGATGTCATAAAACAGGTGAGGTGGAGGGTCATTCTCTCACCCTACCGACAGTCTGACCAGTGGAGCCGCTCCCCGGCAGGCTGTTCGTACAAACTAGAGGTTTGATGCATATTTAGCTTCACTACTTACACCTGGAAGCCAAATCCACGTCTGTGACGCTGTGGTTCCAACTACGGCCGTGAGTGCCTGAATCATCGTGTCATCACCACTGCAAGTAGGACAAATTCTCTTATCCAGGAAAATATCTATAACAAGGAGCAGAAAACACATGAAAAGGACATGAGCGAGGGAGCAAAGCTGTTTGTGGAAGAATCCATCCTCTGCTCAGACTGAAATAGTGTATTTGTTAACCAAAAATGGAGCTTTGCCCAAAGAGCCTTCAGAGAGTGTAAATCCTGGCGTGGCTCTGGCACAGGGATGATGTAAGCAGCCTTGTGAAAGTCGGCTGTACAGCAGTTGAGTGAGGAAAACAACCTTAAACCACCTCAAGCTGTCTGGTTCATGATCAGCTGCAGACGTTCACGCTGTCCGACCTGCTGCTGCACCGCGCCGTGTGTGTGCTGGACCTGCGTGGCTGCACCCGAGAAACGCGGCCACTGTAAATCCATTAGGGTCCTTTTTCATGGTGGAGACACTGGCAGGTTTCGTGACATCATGTGCCAGGTGGTGTTTGGTCCAGCAGTCACTGACCTGCAGCGCTCCTAGTCAAGTTTTAGTTCTGTTTAACAAATTTCAGGCACACAGTAGGACAAGAGTCCAGAGCAGAGAGCAGCCACTCGTCCCAGTGAGCTACGAGAGGGTTGAGATTTCTTATAAGTACATGTTCCCTTTTGTATTTGGTGTTGGCTATTTTTGTACTTATAATTTCAAAGAATATATTTGCCCTTATTCTGAATGCAAAGCGCCTCTTGTCCAGTTTTGGCCTGATTTATAATGTATATGTCGCTTATAAATGTAGCGAGTCACAGCTGTCCACAAACCTGTCCATGAATGTCTGTTTGGCAACATTCAAGAGCTTCATCTGGTATGATCCCGTCTTCCTCATTCAGCTCTACGTTTCAGTAGTAAAACAAAACTGACAATAACGCATCATGTTGAGGCAGAAAATATGCTCCTTCACAGTCAAGATGGATCAGAAGTGCTCTGTTACTTCTGTGGATTTCTGAGCATACATCCAAAAGAGAGGAAGCAGAGGCTACTGGGTGATGCTGTCAGCTGTCAGTTTCCATCGGCTACAAGCTAAATACACGTGTCTGGCCCTTTCTGCATTCTTCAATCACAAAGAGGTGAGAAAACGTCTTTGTTAGGTCAAAACATACATAAGTCTGTGAGCATTTGAGAGTAGTAGAAGTATTTGACTGTTTCTGTGCCGCAACAGAAACAAAAACATATTTTTACAAGAGTGGGAAAGAAGAACAATTACCTTCGCCCAGAGCGCCAGGTTGTGTAACCGGGGGTTTTGTGTGACCATGAAAGGACTGGCTGTTGTGTTTCCATGGTGCTGTGATGCTATTTCAACAGATGCCGCCACCTCCTCCCAATGAGGGGTGAAAAGGTCAAGGTCACTTCACTTATTTCTATGAGATCAGGTGGGATGTGGGGGGGGGGGGGCAAAGCTAATTTAGCAGTGTTATGTTTCCATGTTAGCAACGTCCTGACTGATTCTCACTCTAGTTCTGCAGTGCGGAAGTCCCTGATGTTTTGATGATGGTGGAGTGGACGCCGGCCACAACATCCATCCAGAATAGTTCTTAAAGTGTTCACTGACCCCTCGCTTCTGCATTTGTTTGTCCACTCATTTATGCACATCTATCCCTCCCTGTCTCCCCGCGTCGGGGGCTGTAATTCAGCATCTCATTAAACTGTCACAAATGAACAAACACAAAGAAAACATTGGGCAGAGTCTATTCAAAAGTGTGTGTGTGTGTGTGTGTGTGTGTGTGTGTGTGTGTGTGCTTGTGTGTGGACCCAAAAGAAAAATACAACAAAGATGGTTAAACATGGACGAAGCCCACCCAAAGAGACAGATGAGGCAGCAGCAGCAGCAGCATCCTCAACCCTCTCAAATATCCACTCACACAATCAACTGCTTCACCCTCACCTTTGTATGAGCTGCTCTGAGCTATCATCCATCCATCCATCCATCCATCCATCCATCCATCCATCCCAGGCACCGCCTCATTGCCACAGCCCACTATACAATCAGAGTTTAGTTTTGAAGGCAGAAAAGTATGTTTTACCACTCAATGAGCCGGTGTTCACGCACAACACCAAACTTCTCTGTCGTCCGTATTTACACATTGTAGCGGATTTCTGCAGAAAATGACAATCAGTCATTATCTTCTCACCCTCCTGCTGGTGAAAGGTGGCGTTGAAGTTTTTTAATTACACAAACACCGCAGGGGTCACACAGGAGAAGATGTTGCGTAATCTCCAACACGACCGTCGTGAATGGTGACCAATTTTCAAACGTAATTTTAAAAAAAACATAAAACCAAAAATACCTCCACTCTGCTCATCCAAATTAGTTCAACCTCGACATGCCGAGCTGTGTGAAAAAGCATCACTGCTGCCGTGTTGTTCTCCCTGAAAACATGGTGTCAGTGACTCCGGCAGTGTTTTGTGGACTAAAATACCTCCCTGACCTTCCATCAGTGTGAGGGTCAGTAGACAATGAATGAATTTTCATTTCTGGGTGAGCTCTCGTTCTCAGGTCAGTAATAAAAGTGGCAGCGCCATTATAAGTCACCTCTGATAGCTGAGACACCTAAATGAAACAGCTGCTCTCAAACGAGACGCTGTCCCCGTCTGCTTGAATTAAGCACAAACCTCAGAACAGG